>NC_079317.1:14217348-14520378 GCF_029931775.1 Euleptes europaea
GATCCGCACCATTGTATGGATGTGTAAAGTCCCACCACAGCAGTTAGTTGACACAGACAAGCGCCTGAGCGGGGTTTACGTACCTCACTGCAACTCACAACCTCGCTTTGATTTATTATCTCCAGAATCAACCGTGGCTTTTAAATCAGTGTCAACCACTGCTTTTAAATAAAAGAGAGATGGCTAAAATGTAGGCAATTCGTTAAGCAACAATCAGTTTCCAACATCATCACGATCATGGGGTGCGAGTCAGTTCTCCAGGGGAAAAAAAGATCATTCCCTGCAACGAACCCCCAACCGAATTGGGAAACATCTGTACAAAACCAATCTGGAACGCTGGTATTCTGGCGGCCGGACGCCTTTTCCCATGTGAAGCACAGTAAGGTCATGGGGGAAAGCTTTCCTTTGTGATTTTTGGGGGCTTGTATATGAATTAAGAGTACATCTATAAACTATTTTCAAATTTTAATAAATGTTTAAGGGATTGACACCATGTTTAACTATTAAATTGTACGGTTTATGTCGATCATCAGGAGAAGAAGAGTTGGTTTTTATATGCCGACTTTCTCTACCACTTAAGGAAGACTCAAACCAGCTTACAATCACCTTCCCTTCCCCTCCCCACAACAGACACCCTGCGAGGTAGGTGGGGCTGAGAGAGTTCTAAGAGAACTGTAACTAGCCCAAGGTCACCCAGCTGGCTTCATGTGTAGGAGCGGGAAAACCAACCTGGTTCACCAGATTAACATCCACCACTCAGGTGGAGGAGTGAGGAATCAAGCCCGGTTCTCCAGATCAGAATCCACCACTCCAAACCACTACACCATGCTGGAGGGAAAGCGGCATAGTGTAGCCTGATCTTGTCAGACCTCAGAAGCTAAGCAGGGTCAATTCTTGGAAGGGAGACCGCTAAGGAAGACAGTGCAGAGGCAGGCAATGGCAAACCACCTCTGCTTCTCACTTGCCTTGAAAGCCCTGTGCTGGGGTCGCCATAAGTTGGCTGTAACTTGATGTCACTTTACACACACACAAGATGGTCATTTGCTCTTTGAAATGCCAAGAGCTGCAAACAGCACAAGCATCCCTCAGAGGTATTGTGGGTTTGGTTCCAGACCACTGCTGTAAAGCGACTATCGATTTTTTTTGTTTCCCATTATAATATAAAAGTTATGTTTATGCTATAGTGCAGTCTATTAAGCATGCAATAGCATTACGTCTAAAAAAATGTACTGTAATAATAATGAAAAGTTTGAAATATTGCGAAAATGACCAAATATTGCGAAAATTACCAAATATTGCGAAAATTACCAAATATTGCGAAAATTACCGAAACGTGACAAAGAGACACGAAGTGAGCACGTGCTGTTGGGAAAATGGCGTTGACAGACTTGCTTGAAAACACAATATCTACGAAGTGCAATAAAGAGACATATGCCTGTAACTTGGGACGCTAGTTGAATATTTGTCAGTACTATTGGACTCAGTGGGGAAGTCCAGTCTGGGCTGGATTGCTTCACTGAAATCAATGGGACAACTTAGCGTTGGCCAGACTCTAGCCTCAGTGATTTCCCCTCAAATGCATTTATGTTTTTGTGGGAGACAATCTATATAACTAGCAAAGATCTTCTATCATCTAGCCAGAAAAATCTATATAACTTAATGTTCCTTTTTTGTCTTTAAATGAAAATGCTGGGAGTTCTGGGATACTAATTTAGTAACCAGTTTGGGCCTCTTTTGCATTCATGCACTTGCTAATGAAAACATGCCTGATTTCGCTTTTATTTATAACATCTCTTATTCATTTATTAACTGTTTATAGATGTACCAGATTTAGGGAACAATCTAGTTATGCCTTGGAATATCCCATTGAATGTAATGAGACTTCTGCATACCCAACAAGCCATGCAGCCTAAATCCTATGCATGTTTACTCAGAGGTAAGGTAAGTATGCACAAGATTATTGCTTTAGCATACACTTTCCCCTTATATTTACTAAAAAAAAGAAAAGAAAAGAAAATTTCACTGAATCTTGCATAATTGGGCTGTTGGTCACAATGGAAAGTTCTCGCCTTCCATCCATCACATTAAAATATTCACCAACTGAAATTAAAATGGTTTACCTGATTGGCTTTTGCTGTGTCTCTTCTTCTTCTTTCTCTTTGCTGAACCTCTTTGGCCATCCTTGTCTGGAAGGGAGGGGACCGTCGCCGAACACGAAGAATCGGTCACTGGCTCTTCCGAGAAGGACCTCTCCTGAGATGTGTCCAGCAAGGAGTCTACAGAAGGGTCTTCATTCTCTTTCGGCATCTCTACGGGTGACACGGTCGGAAGCTCTGTCACTTCAGGAGTCATCAGACCGTCTGTGTTTCCCAGCGTTTCCTCCACTCCATTTTCTTTTCCGAGACTACTCCTTAGCTGGTCCTTCGAATGGAAGCTGTTCTGTGAGCCAACTGGCTCAGTTCTGCCGAATTGGTCTCCTGAGCCAACGGGACCTGCTTTGTCTCTCAAGCAGGACGAGCTGCTGGAGTTGGCACCAGAGAACTTGACGAAAGAGCCTGGCTGAGAAAACTCTAAGTCACTGAAGTCCACACAGTGCTGAGAGCTAAAGAGAATGTTCCGGTTTTGTTCCTTGGCTCCATAACTGGGTTCAGGGCCTCCCTCCAACACCAGGACATCTAAGGAGTTCTTGTCAGGACTAGGCTGGGCGGGAGAATCCCCTCCATTTCCAACAGCAGAAGAGGACATGTGGGAAGCCAGAAACTCTGAGGTGACATCTTGCTTCTCTCTGGGAGAAGGGGCTTCTGGATGGGACATTTTTTCTAAATGTCCCAGGGCATGATTTTGAGAGATGCCGTCGTCCTCTTGTTTCACAGAGTCTTTTGTGGGAAGAACACTTTTTCCTGAAAATGAACAAAGTACACAAGGATCAACCCAAATTAGGGCTGCCAACTCCAGGTAGGGAAATTCCTGGAGATTTGGGTTTCTGGTTCCATCTTCGGCATCTCTAGTCACAAGACTCCGAGAGGAGGTGATGCGAAAGACTCAAGACCCTGTAGAGCTGCTGCCAGAATAGGCAATACTGACCTTAAGAACATAAGAAAGGCCATGCTGGATCAGACCAAGGTCCATCAAGTCCGGTGGTCTCTCCAAACAGTGGCCAACCAGATGCTTCTAGGAAGCCCACAAGTAAGACAACTGCAGGAGCATTATCCTGCCTGTGTTCCACAGCACCTAATGTAATAGGCATGCTCCTCTGATCCTGGAGAGAACAGTTATGCATCATGACTAGTATCCATTTTGACTAGTAGCCATGAATACCACTCTCCTCCATGAACATGTCCACTCCCCTCTTAAAGCCTTCCACGTTGGCAGCCATCACCACATTCTGGGGCAGGGAGTTCCACAATTTAACTATATGTTGTGTGGAGAAATACTTCCTTTTATCTGTTTTGAATCTGTCTCCCTCCAGCTTCAGCAGATGACCCCGCGTTCTGGTATTATGAGAGAGGGAGAAAAGTTTCTCCCTGTCCCCTCTCGCCATACCATGCATACTTTTAGAGACCTCTATCATGTCTCCCCTTAACTGCCTTCTTGTCTCCCCTTAACTGACCTTAATAGACCAATGGCCTGACCCAGTAGAAGGCAGCTTCATGTGCCCACAGGAGAGATATTTCAAAAAGATAGAAAACTTATAAAACATGAACTGTCATCTGTTTTCAAACAAGCAAGCCTTTGAGGTGAAGGAAAAGGAACCTTTTGCATTCCAAGGCATGGAGGTTGATGGGAATTCTGTGCTTACCAATCTCTTTCCCTTTCTGGCCGGGCGAGGTTTTGGCCGGAGTATCCGACTCTGCCTTGTTCCGGGCAGTTTTTCGCAGCTGGAAGCCCTTTCTGATATCGGCCAGCAAAGCGTCGATCACACACACCTCGTCTTGCTTCACAACTCCTTTCTTAACTGTCCCAGGAAAGAGAGGAGAGCGGTAGTTACGTAAGAACATAAGAAAGGCCCTGCTGGATCAGACCAAGGCCCATCAAGTCCAGCAGTCTGTTCACACAGTGGCCAACCAGGTGCCTCTAGGAAGCCCACAAACAAGATGACTGCAGCAGGACCATCCTGCCTGTGTTCCACAGCGCCTCATATAATGGGCATGCTCCTCTGATCCTGGAGAGAATAGGTATGCATCATGACTTGGATCCATTTTTACTAGTAGCCATGAATACCCCTCTCCTCCATGAACATGTCCACTCCCCTCTTAAAACCTTCCAACTTGGCAGCCATCACCACATCCTGGGGCAGGGAGTTCCACAATTTAACTCTGCATTGTGTGAAGAAATACTTCCTTTTATCCGTTTTGAATTTCTCACCCTCCAGCTTCAGCAGATGACCCTGAGTTCTAGTATTATGAGAGAGTCCACTGATTGGCCAAGTGGAAACACGGGACTGCCACAAGGGGAAAGCCCCATTTGTTTACACTCTATGGCCGGGCTCTCGAGGACAACAAGATGGGAACAAGCTCCACTGCGAAACACTGCATTTGCAGCCGGGGTGTAGGACCCCGACAGTCCATTCTCACATGTCCATCATCACCGTGTGACGGTGAGGCCATCAAGAGAGACACATGCTTGTAAGGATCCACTCACAAAGCCCTTGGCTCCATTTCTATCTATCAGATTAGTACTTGGCTACTACAGGGTTTATGGAAACATTCCAGACACTGGCTTGGATCCAGCAGAGCATTTCTGCAGACTGAAAAATTTTGTCCCTAGAAGGGCACTTTCTCACCTGTTTCCTTCCACTGGGGTCCCAAATGCCCCCGTGCTGCTCCTGGGGGAAAGGAGACCTCCTCCCAGGAGTACTATTGGGGGCTGTGACGAACAAAGAGAGAGAAGCTCAGAGAAAGGGAGTGGGTGGAGCTAAAGAACTCGCTCTCTCTGTTCTGGGGAAAGGAATTGTATTCTGATTTTGGTAACCTGCATGTTCAGTAGCTGTGGTTGCCTCTGGGAACCTGAAGGTTCAGATTTGCCTAAACTGGTGTGAAACAAATCCTGTGGAATGACAGGCAGAGATTGGGAGGAAAGGGACCCTTTCTCAGGTCACTAACAGGGTATAGGCTCTGGGAAGGAGATATTCCAAATACAGGGTGTTATTTAGGGATTACTACCACAGAGGTGGGGAATATCTTCAGTGAGAACTGGAAGAGAGATTTGAGAAGAAATCTCCAATCTTCTGTGTTTCTCTAGGGAAGAGAGATTGTATTGTCTCTACCTTCCCTGTTAGCTAGGCAGCTGAATAGAAACATCTATAAGAAGTTCTGGGAACTGAACTGAATTTGTGAACTGAATGTAAGAACTGTAATTCTGTACCATCAAAGATCTATGCCTTCTCTGAAGTGAAACTTATAAAATTAGCTCTTGTTCTATGCTCTTTCTAACTACAGTTTTCCCTCCAAAAACCATCCCTTGTACAGGGTTTAACAAATCTCTGTTTCTTGTTTGTTAACTTGAAATAAGCCTCCGGTGTCTCATTTCTTCTGAGGTAAAATAAGTAAAGGGGACTAAAAAGGAGAAAAATTAAAAACTCCAAATAAACATTCTGGCAAACATGTAAGCTCTCTCTCCCTCAGTATCCACACAGAGGGATCATGATGGGAGTTTTTGGGCCTTGACAGGAGATGGATGTGAGAAAACTGATCTCCGCTGGTAGAAATTCTTTCATTCCCAGAAATGCTTCAGTGGCTCCGAGCCATTAACAAATACAGCTCGGATCTCATTCATATTCAGCTTCCCTGTTGCATCAAGTTGAAGCTTTCTCTATGGGGAAACGACCCAAAGGAGCAACTGATCCACGCTCTTCTGGGAAGATTGACTTGACACGTTCTCTGGGTGTTCCTTCCTGGCTGTGTGCTGCCTCACTTTTTCCAAGTCATTGCTGGATCTTGCAATGAGGTTTTGTGCCAGATCTCCTGGCTGCCTTTCTTCATTTATCTGGGGACAAGATGCTACATTGTGGGCGCTGGATCTGATTTGAACAAACATGGGGCTAAAGATAATACTCCAGGTGTTTCTAAATGGTTCCAAGACACCGGAGCAAATAGGAAATTGCATTGGCAACAGCGACAACTGAGGTTACACACATTAGCTCAAGTTCACCGTTCAGATACTCACTGATCTTCCCGTTTTCGCCTTTCTGCCTCTTCGCCTCTTCCTCCGCCAGTTGCTTCTTCCTTTTCTCGGCCTTTGCGGCTTGTTCTTTACGGTCCTTGTTCTCCTGCGGATGGGAAAGGGTGACATGCAACATCTGCTTCTGGCTTGGGTTTATTAGCAGCTGTCCCATTTTAGCCAGATCTAGCGTTTTTTATGCTGCTGGTTTTTATTGCCTGCGCTGTTTTAATGATGTAGCGAGCCACTTCGAAAGCATTTCAGGGATAAGGCAAGAGGGGAATATTTGAAATAACAACAACAGTATCTCTCTAGTGCATTTTATCCCCTTCCCTTCTCCAAGGAGTTCGGACCAATTTGCACAGTTCTCCCATCTGCCTTTTTTATCCCACGTTTGGCCCCAGGATCAGGAAATCAGCCAAATATTCCCATATATACCAGCCTTCTTGGGCACAGCACCCAAACTCTGCAACCCTCTCCCCAGAAAGATTGATCTGTGCCCTTCTTTTGCCCTCTTCCACCAGCAGGTGAAGACATTTCTAAAATTGTTGTTTCATTCGGTGTTCCCTCCGTGACCCCTCCTTCTTGACCAACGTTTTAATTGTTGTTTTTATGTTTTGTATGCATTTTAGTTCTGGTTGTTTTTATGATTTTTATTGATTTTAATGTGGTTTTATTTACACATGTTTGAATTTGGTAGCCGCTTCGGTGGCCCTTGCAAGGGCAGAAAGGCAGGGATATAAACTATGAATCGATAATAAAAATAACTACATCGCCTCTGACTGGCTTTGCTTCCCATATGACACTATGGCCGTTTTCACACATGCCGAATAATGCATTTTCAATCCACTTTCAATGCCCTTTAAGGATTGTTTGCAAGTGGATTTTGCCGTTTCACATAGTAAAATCCATCTGCAAAGTGTGTTGAAAGTGGACTGAAAGTGCATTATTCAGCATGTGTGAAAACGGCCTATGTCACAAGCTTTCCCGGAGCTTTCCGAATGCAGCTCCCTCTTGGTCTTAGCAGAGGGATTCATTCTGTCTGGCTCAGTGGTCAATTTCTCATCCTGAAGCTCCTTCCTTATAAAACTCACTGCATGTTCTAACTTGTCCAGCACTTCAGGCAACCTGCCCGAGCTAGTTCACCAAAACGGAAATGGTACGAAACCGGGCCCTTCCTGGGCTCAGATGAGCCAGGGAAGCTCATTTGCACTTAGCCAGTGAGGGAAACATATGATTTTATGTTCTTCTAGACTACAGAACTGGGGAGGGGCTGTGGCTCAGTGGTAGAGGATCTGCTTTGCATGCAGAAGGCCCCAGGTTCAATCCTCAGCATCTCAGCCAAAAGGACCAGGCAGCTGGTGATGTGAAAGACCTAAGCCTGAGACCCTGAAGAGCCAGTACCAGTCTGAATAGACAACATTGACCATGATGGACCAGTAGTCTGATTTGGCATAAGATAACTTGATGTATCCGTGTGTACTCACAGAAAAAGATAGTTCTATTCCAGTTTCACAAGCTTACAGGGATTATTTTTGGGGAGGGGGAAGCATTCTATTAGGTCAGACCTGTCACCTGTAGTGGGACAACCCAGATACAGGTTTATCACCTGATCAGATGTGCATGAGTACAGATCTATACGAGAGGTGGGAATTAAGTGGTTAAGCTCTGAGGTGGTAGAATGAGCCATACATCACTTCAGACTATAGTTAGGGAACCAAATTTTTAAATATTCCCTCACATAAGCAATACCTTGCAGGCAGGCAGCGGACAGGACTCTTTCTCAGATGCTGCCTATTGTTTTTTTTAAAAAAACTTTAAAGGAGCTTTTGCCATTAAGAGGCATTCAAAAAGTGTCCCTTTCACCTGGCAGCCAGAGTGGTGTAGTGGTTAAGAGCGGCGGACTCAAATATAGAGAGCTGGATTTGATTCCCCACTCCTCCACATGAAACCTGCTGGGTGACCTTGGGCCAGTCACAGTTCTCTCAGAATTCTCCCTGCCCCACCTACCTCACAGGGTGCCTGCTGTGGGTGGGTGGGGGTTGGAGGGAAGGCAATTGTAAGCCGCTTTGATACTCCTTAAGGTAGAGAAAAGTGAGGTATAAAACCCTACTCTTCTTCTTCTAAAGGCCGAATGAGATGTGATGGCACCCACACAGAGACAGGCAATGGCAAACCACCTCAGAACGTCTCTTGCCTTGAAAACCCTACTGGGTTGCCATAAGTCAGCTGTGACTTGACAGCACATTCTACCACCACCAACTTTCACCTGCAACGCACATGAACACACATGAAGTTGCCTTATACGGAATCAGACCATCGGTCCATCAAGGTCAGCATTGTCTACTCAAACTGGTAGCGGCTCTCCAAGGTCTCAGGTAGAAGTCTTTCACATCCTTAAGCAATACAGTCCATTTCTTCTGTTTAGGATTTTGCCCCTTCATTCTGCTGCATCTGTACACTAGGCCAGAGAACCATTGTGTGTGTGTGTGTGTGTGTGTGTGTAAAGTGCCGTCAAGTCGCAGCCGACTTATGGCGACCCCTTTTGGGGTTTTTATGGCAAGAGACTAACAGAGGTGGTTTGCCAGCGCCTTCCTCTGTACAGCAACCCTGGTATTCCTTGGTGGTCTCCCATCCAAATACTAACCAGGGCTGACCTTACTTAGCTTCTGAGATCTGACGAGATCAGGCTAGCCTGGGCCATCCAGGTCAGGGCCTTCCAGCCATTAGGGTCCCACTATTGAACATTCTCCAGTCAAACCTTCAATGCTTTGATGAAGAGGTCCCGGAAGGTCTTCATGGTGCCGAAGATATCTTCCAAAGACAATTTGTTCGGGTCCTCACAGAGGTAGTTGGCAAGCTCCACCTTCGTCCTTTCGATAGTTTCAAACTCCTCCTCCAATTTCTGGTTAGCGCTTACGCTATCCTGAAAGACACGAGGGTCAATTTTTTAAATTTTAAGTAACAGCTCACTATGCGGCCAAAATGGCGGAGGCTTTCAAGTACAGAGTGAGGTAGCCTTGATCTGCCTTATGCCAACCTGGATGGCTTTTTCATACTGCGCTTTCACTTCGTCCGTTGACGACGACAGCTTTCTCTCGAGTTCCCGCAGTTTCTTTAAATTGGAACTGGATTCGGACCGTATCACATCCAAGTTGATTCTGCAAAAAACAAAACAAAAAAAGTAACAATTTAAATGAACAACAGAAGATTTTAACCTATTTTCGCTGATGTTTTGGCATGTTATATCATGTTCTGATGCCAATAAAGGTATTGTATTGTATTGTAAAAAGGAAAAAGCCGTAAAATTATAAAGATGAACACATGAACGAATGAAGCTGCCTTATACTGAATCAGACCCTTGGTCCATCAAAGTCAGTATTGCCTACTCAGACTGGCAGCGGCTCTCTACGGTCTCAGGCAGAGGTCTTTCACATCACCTACTTGCCTAGTCCCTTTAACTGGAGATGCCAGGGATTGAACCTGGGACCTTCTGCATGCCAAGCAGATGCTCTACCACTGAGCCACACCCCCTCAAGATAAAGATAAGCTCGCTCCTCTGAAAGCCTAGTGAACTAGACACACAGATAACTGAAGGGATTTTCATAGTATCATAGAGATGGAAGGAAACACTAGGGCCATCTAGTCCAACCCCCTGCACAATGCAGGAAATTCACAACTACCTCCCCACACACCCCCAGTGACCCCGACTCCATGCCCAGAAGATGGGGGAAAAGCCCTCCAGGATCCCTGGCCACTTTCAGAACAAAACGATATCTGATAAAATGGATGCAAAATCTGAGACGAAAAATAGATATGAAGGCTTTACAGCTAGCCAGAGCCTGAAATTGGTACATTTGACACCAAAAGACATTAATAAGATGAGTAAGAGCAAGGACGGATGGTGCTGGAAATGTAAAGATGCAGAAGGGACATTTTTTCATTGATGGTGGTATTGTAGCAAAATAAAAGAAATTCTGGGTGAAGGTGCATCAGGAAATTCAAAAAATGTTGAGGATTAATTGTCCTCTAGAGGCCAAAACTATGCTTTTAGGAATTTTACCAGCAACTATCAGCAAAGGCAAAACAGAATTGTTAAGATACATGTTAACAGCGGCAAGAGTAATAATAACCATCTAAGTGGGAAACTAAAGCCACACCTTTGATTGAGGAATGGCTGGGAAAATAATAATAATAATAATAATAAGAAGAAGAAGAAGAAGAAGAAAGAGTTGGTTTTTATATGCCGACTTTCTCTACCACTTAAGGGAGACTCAAACTGGCTTACAATCACCTTCCCTTTACCTCCCCCCAACAGACACCCTGTGAGGTAGGTGCGGCTGAGAGAGGTCGAAGAGAGCTGTGACTAGCCCAAGGTCGCCCAACTAGCTTCATGTGTAGGAGTGGGGGAAAAAAATCCAGTTCACCAGATTAGCCTCCGCTGCTCATGTGGAGGAGTGGGGAATCAAACCCCGTTCTGCAGATCAGCGTCCACTGCTCCATACCACCACTCTTAACCACTACACCATGCTGGCTCCATGCGGTGATGGCTAAATTGACTAATATAGTGAATAGAAGACCGATGGAAGAATTCCAGAAGAACTGGAAGATGTGTTTTGATTATGTAACAAAATAATACATATGTAGACAAGAATTTATTATTATTATATACTAACAACAACAAAAATATATAACATATATACAGATATATTTATATAGACTTTAATCACTATTAGAATGTTTGCTGACTACATAGCCTGTGATGTAGAGATTTAAAAATAGATGGTAGATCTGAATATTAGGTATTAATGGTATTAATGTTTTAAGTCAATATAATTATAAACAAGATGAATAATTTAGATTAAAGGTAATTTAGAGGTAAAATGTTTATGTATTCGCTTCAGTAAAGAATATAATGTGTGTCTGTTCTGCATGTGTTTTGCTCCCTCTAGTGGACATTTTGATATTACATCAGGTTATGTCCGGCATATCTCTCCGCAAGTTTAAATTGTTAGGGATAGGTTGGCAATGCATCACACAACAGCTTTGGGTGAGCGATCCCTTTTGAAGATCACATGTCAGAGCAGAGGTTCCCAGTCGTACAATACACACACACACAATGAATTCTTACCCAGCGGCTTTTGAAACGCATTCAAGATCTTTGGGAAGCTGCAGCAAGTCTGTGTGAGATTTTTCCACTTCCTGGGAAAAAAGGGGGGGGGATATTGGGTTAGTGCCTGATTATTCTGGTTTGCATACTAGATAGTAAATCAGTGATAAGAGAAAATTCCTCCTAGGTCATTTATGCATGGGTTACTTACACTCACGTTTGTCCCTGGTCTGTCTCAGACCTTGGAATTATGCATGAGTTTTCCATCCATTAAAGATAACCTTGCTGCCAGCCCTCAAAAATCCTGGGACTTCCCCTTCCTCTGTTAACTCGATTCTTCCCTCTCCCCTGAGCTCAGCCTGGGTGAAATCCCCGCGCATAAGGCAAAGCGCGGGATACACAAGCTAGGTTTCTCTCACAGCCAATTAGAAAGCAGCGTGTCATGGGGCAGGGATTCAAATGCTTCCTGCTTCCTCAGAGCTCTTTCTGAGCAGAAGCAAAACTTTTTAAAACCCGAGGCTTGGATTCCCCCCTCCTTTCAGATTGCTCCCTTTTTTTGTTTTTCTTTTGTTCTTAAAATGCTTTTTTATGCAGCAATTGGGTTTTTTTAGGGGGAATTTTCTCTTAAAGTAAACTCTACAAAGTAAGCCAATTAGAGAGCAGCATATCAAGGGGCGGGGACTTGATTTGAGCTTGGAGACTGCTGGTGCAGAGACTCCCTACAGGAAAGTGTGGGTCCAGCGAGCAATGAACCTCAGGTAAAACTCCCAGGCATAAACGACCTTCGTCCCCTTGGGCCCGCTCTCTGGGTAGTTCATACCATCAGAAGGCAATCTGGCTGTTTCAGATAGAAAACAGGGTTGCCAGGCTGCAGCGCCAACCTCCCGGGGGGAATTGGAGAGGCGGGGCCTAGTGTGACACTTACAGCTGATACTGGAAGTGACACAGGGGATGCGCTATCATTTTGCAAAAACTCTATGGTTTTACCACAGAGTTTTTGCCCAATGTTAGAGAGTCCCCTGTGTCATTTCTGGTTTTTACCAGATGCAACCTAAGCCCACTGGCACTATCCTGGCATGCATTTGCTCCCGCTAGGGTTGCCAACCACCAGGTAGGGCCTGGAGATCTCCTGGAATTACAACTGACTTCTAGACTACAGTGATCAGTCCCTATGGAGAAGATGGCAGCTTTGGTGGACTCTATAGCAGTATGCTGTGCTGAGGTCCCTCCCCTCCCCAAACCTCACCTCCCCAGGCTCCATCCCCCAAATCTCCAGGTATTTCCCAACTAGGAGTCGGCAACCCTAGTTCCTGCTCTCACTTTCTCATGCATGTGCCTGTGGTGCTGATGGCCAATGAAAGAGAATCCCTACTAGGAAAGCAAGGGGAAAGTACAAAACTTGACGAGACCCTCCTAGAAAAAGCCACGGAAAGAGGAAATCCAAAGTTACAAACTTCTAAGTGAAATAACTTCAGTGACATTAGAAGAGGGTATCTCTGTTTAGGATTGCACTGTTAACCCAATTTAGGAGCTAAAGGAAGCTAATGGGGTTATGTGCTTGATAGAGATCCATACAATCAAATCACAAAAACACAGCTTATGTTCACAGTGAACAGCTATGAAAAAAGGCAGGTTATAACTATAAATGGGGAGGGGCTGTGGCTCAGTAGTAGAGCCTGTTTTGCATGCAGAAGGTCCCAGGTTCAATCCCCGGCATCTCCAGTTAAAGGGACTAGGCAAGTAGGTGATGAGAAGGACCTCTGCCTGAGACCCTGGAGAGCAGCTGCCGGTCTTAGTAGACAATACTGACTTTGATGGACCAAGGGTCTGATTCAGTAGAAGGCAGCTTCATGTGTTCATGTGTTTCTGTCTTTTGAGCCTTCAATCAAACTTCTCAGGTAGAAGTAGGAGAAAGTTAAGGAGTAAATTGTATTTGTATATTTGAAATTTAATGTTAGAACAAACTGAACTGAAATCTCATCCAGTATTATACCTGGAAACAAATAGGAAAAACTCTGAAATTTAAGATGATGAGTTAGGCGTAGGATGGGTGCTGAATTTCCCATTTAGAAACAACAGAAATACCTCCAAAATGTGGTGAAGTAGAGTAATCCGGGTTTGGTTTGCTTTGGTTTCGGTTAATTTGAGCAAAGTGCCAATTTTAAAGCCGTCAGCGTCTCCCGTGTGACTTCCCTAAGAAAGGACACAAAACCAAACCAGAAAGAGGTATGAACAACAACTAAGTCAGTCACTGAGGTAATTTATGATATTTACATCTTGGCATATGGAAGGATATGGAAGGCTTATACCAGTTCAACTGCAAAAAGCAAAAATCCTTACATAGTTCAAAAAGTTTCCAACTTTGAGGATCAGTTGGCAGAAAATCGGCAACCGTTGGCTTTGGAGAAGATCTGAAAAAAATAGGAAAAAAAATACTTTAGATGCAACCCGAGCATCTTCGACATAACTAGCAGGGTATACATGTCAAAACTGACCACGGTGTTAAAATTATGCAGTTTCCATTTTTTTTTGCTGTCAGGTAACAGCTGACTTATGGCAACCCCATGGGATTTTCAAGGCAAGAGACGCTCAGAGGTGGATTGCTATTGCCTGCCTCCGTGTCACAACCCTGGTATACCTTGGAGGTCTCCCATCCAAATACTTACCGGAGTCAAGGCTGAGAGGTGTTCTGGCTCAAGGTCACCCAGCCAGTTTCCATGGCAGACTAGGGATTAGAACTTGGGTTTCCCAGATCCTAGTCTGACATCTTAACCACTACACCACACGGGCTCCAAATTTACCACTAAACAAACATTGAACACTGTGAAAACAGCGGGACAGTTTGGAATCCTGTAGAGTTAAGGGTCATACTAAATGTTATGCTAAACTCAGGGCTTCAGGCAAAAACAGCAGCCAGGTGTCCAGTGTCTTTCTCTCCCCTCTACGATGTCTGGTAGAACTTGACCTAGCTCCCATCTGTAATGTTCTGTTTCCCCACCTGCCCTGCCTATGACATGGAGCAGGGGGAGGGAGATCCAGGAGACCTGACACCAGGATATGGTAAATTCTACCTAAACATTATGGAGGGGAAAGGCAGACCCGAGGCTGCCCTTTTCAGCAGCAGTCACGTGTACAGTCAGCATGTAGTATGGCCTTAAGAACATAAGAACATAAGAAAGGCCCTGCTGGATCAGACCAAGGCCCATCAAGTCCAGCAGTCTGTTCACAAAGGGGCCAACTAGGTGCCTCTAGGAAGCCACAAACAAGACGAATGCAGCAGCATCATCCTGTCTGTGTTCCACCACACCCAAAATAATAGGCATGCTCCTCTGATACTAGAGAGAATAGGTATGCACCATGACTAGTATCCATTCTAACTAATAGCCATGAATACCCCTTTCCTCCATGAATATGTCCACTCCCCTCTTAAAGCCCTCCAAGCTGGCAGCCATCACCACATCCTGGGGCAGGGAGTTCCACAATTTAACTATGCGTTGTGTGAAAAAATACTTCCTTTTATCTGTTTTGAATCTCTCACCCTCCAGCTTTAGCAGATGACCCCGTGTTCTAGTATTATGGGAGAGGGAGAAAAACCTCTCCCTGTCCACTCTCTCCAAACCATGCATAATTTTATAGACCTCTATCATGTCTCCCCTCAGCCGCCTTCTTTCCAAGCTAAACAGCCCTAAGCGTCTTAACTGCTCCCCATAGGACAGTTGCTCTAGTCCCCTAATCATTTTGGTTGCTCTTTTCTGCACCTTCTCAAACTCTGTAATATCCTTTTTTAGGTGTGGTGACCAGAACTGTACACAGTATTCCAAGTGTGGTCTCACCATAGATTTGTACAAGGGCAGTATGATATCAGCAGTTTTATTCTCTATTCCTCGTCTAATTATGGCCAGCATGGAATTTGCCCTTTTTACAGCAGCCGCACACTGGGTTGACATCTTCATTGAGCTATCCACTACCACCCCAAGATCCCTTTCTTGGTCTGTCACTGCCAGCACAGATCCCATCAGTGTATATGTGAAGTTGGGATTTTTTTTGCCCCAATATGCATCACTTTACACTTACTCACATTGAATCTCATTTGCCATTTTAATGCCCATTCTTCCAGTATGCAGAGATCCTTCTGGAGCTCTTCACAGTCCGATTTTGTTTTAACCACCCTAAATAATTTGGTGTCATCTGCAAACTTGGCTACTTCACTGTTTAACCCCTACTCCAGGTCATTGATGAACAGGTTGAAAAGCACCGGTCCCAATACAGATCCCTGAGGCACCCCACTGCTCACATCCCGCCATTGTGAGAATTGACCATTGATTCCTACTCTCTGCTTCCTATTTTTCAGCCAGCTCTCAATCCATAAGAGGACTTGTCCTCTTATCCCATGACTATGAAGTTTGCTTAGCAGTCTTTGGTGGGGGACTTTGTCAAAAGCTTTTTGGAAATCCAAATACACAATATCCACAAGCTCATTCCTGTCCACCTGCTTATTGATGCTTTCAAAAAACTCTAATAGGTTAGTGAGACAGGACCTACCCTTACAGAAGCCATGTTGGGTTTTGCCCAGCAGACCTTGCCCTTCTATATGCTTGACAATTCTATCTTTAATAATGCTTTCCACTAATTTACCTGGAACAGACGTTAAGCTAACTAGCTTTTTTTCTCTAATTGCTTCCTTCACCTTACCCGTTAGCCACCAGTTTTCTCATTTTAGAGAAGTTCCCTCTTTTAAAGTCAAAGGTAATTGTGTGAGATTTCCCAGTCACTTTCCCACTTACATATAAATTAAATTGGATGCCATTGTGATCACTATTGCCAACTGGCTCAACTACATCCACATCCTGCACTAAGTCACTGGCAGCACCACAGAGTATTAAATCCAGGATTGCCTCCCCTCTGGTTGGGTCTATGACCAACTGTTCAAGGGCACAGTCATTTAGGATGTCTAAAAGTTTTATCTCTTTGGCTTGACTGGAGCATACATTTATCCAATCAATATGAGGGAAGTTGAAGTCTCCCATTATTACTACTTCATTACCTTTACATGCTTCCCTAATTTCATTCTCCATCTCAAGATTACCCTGAGCCTTAAGAAGACCATAGCTCTCTAACGCTTTCTATGGCCCACCAAGAAACACCTTTCTGATTATAACATTTGTGTGACAAAGTCCACAAGAAGGCAACAAGGCTTCCTTGACATTCCCCTAATGAAAATAGCATCTTTCAAAGTGGTGTTAGGCTGGAAGAAAAAGGTAATCTAAAACTGGGTAAAAAAAGCAACTGATGGACCTTGCTAACGTAATTTTGTGAGCATCGAGCATGGTGCATTTACGGATGATTTGCCAGGTTTATCAAGCTGTTTAGCTGGTTATTTCTATGGTTATTTCAGTGTCACAGAGAAGAAAGAAATCTTTAGTGAGAGGCAGCACCAACAGCTGAGATTAACGGAGGGTTCTTTTTGAATTCTGTTGCCATGCAGATGGGATTAGTACACTGCATACCAAAGAGATACAGCTTCGTTCCACTCGTGTCGTCCACCAAATGTAGAGATGCTAAACACGCAGATGACCCAAACCAGGCCTACATTTCATGCAGAGTGAACACACATCGTGTCTGAGCACACGGGCAGATCTGAAAATACCTTCACAGGCTCTCCTGACAGTTTCCGCTTTGGGCTGCAGCATCTCCAGCATGACTGTGGTCTCCTCGCACATCAGCATACACTGAATCCGCAGTTGGTAGCTAGGATGGAGAATTGGGACAAATGGCCATGAGACAGATTTAAGAGAATGCAAGTAAATGCCCTACAGGCTAGCTGTTCCATCTCAATTCCTTTCCTTTATCCCTTAGAAGCTCCTTGACCCATCGATCTTGAGCAGCGTAATTTTAAATCTAATGTTTAAGGGATATAAGGACTGAAATAAATCTTGTCACTGACAATGTAGCCTTGGGATCCCTGTCACTTAATAAAAAAGGCATTATGTCAGACACAGAGGCATTCGATTTGTTTGTTAAAGGGGGAGAGATGTTAACGTGATCGAAGTTCCTCATAAAAGCAGCATTCCAAGAGGGCATGAGCTAATGAATCAATAGAGCCAGAAGATAGAGCAAGGATAGGTCCTTTCTGGGTATGGTATGTTCAAAATTCTGCCTTGCATAACCATAGAGGGGTTAGCATTCAGCCTAGCATTTCATATCAATTAGTGTGGCGTGTAGGAGGACTTAGGCCAAACCAAAATTACAAACGATAACTGCTTTGAACGTGCTCCAGCCTGTGTAGTTTAGCCACAATCACCACACACAAGCAAGAATTTTTAAAAATTAAATAGCAGGAGATTAAAGTTTGATAGTGAACATATAACACACATTGCCCTGACCCAGGCTAGCCTGATCTCGTCAGAGATCGGAAGCTAAGCAGGGTTGGCCCTGGTTTGTACTTGGATGGGAGACCACCAAGGAAGTCCAGGGTCGCTACACAGAGGCAGGCAATGGCAAAATCACCTCAACATCTCTTGCCTTGAAAACGCTACGGGGTTGCTGCAAGTCAGTTTGACTTGATGGCCCTTTCCACCAGCACTTGGAACTGGATGGCACATTCCACCAGCACACGTTGTAAACTGGTGTTATTAGTTTCCTATATGTTTCCAAAATCAAGAGTTTCCGTCTAGACATTAGGAAGAATTTTCTAACAGGTAGAGCGGTTCCTCAGTGGAACAGGCTTCCTCGGGAGGTGGTAAGCTCTTCTTCCCTGGAGGTTTTTAAGCAGAGGCTAGATGGCCATCTGTCAGTAATGCTGATGCTATGAACTTAGGCAGTTCATGAGAGGGAGGGCATCTTGGCCATCTTCTCGGCATGGAGTAGGATCACTGGGGGTGTGGGGGGAGGTAGCTGTGAATTTCCTACATTGTGCAAGGGGTTGGACTAGATGACCCTGGAGATCCCTTCCAACTCTATGATTCTAAAATCCTTCAGGTGTTTCACCTGAGCAGACCCCTACCCTTGATATTTCCCTCTAGGCTAAAAGTAGTCCCAAGTTCCATCACTAAGTCACATTTAAAAAAGAAAAGAAAAGCACTCATGGGAGCATGGGCAATGACCATGTGGCCACAGCTTGGGCATTTATAGCACAAGCAGCACTGTGTGCCTCTTGAACACAAATTGCCCACAGAAGAAATGAAAGAGGAGCCAGTGAGAAGTCCTGTACCTTGGAACCCCAAGGAGAAGGAGATAGAATTGATCGGTATTTGCTAATTTCTCCTTTTCTTCTTTGAAGGATTTCAAGTTTTCTATCTGACAACGAAACAGAAGCAGCGTCAGAGCTCAGTAATTGCATTTCTGTTGACAACACAAAAGAAGAACGGAATGAAGCTACTGACAAGCAAACAAAAATTCCTTACTTCGTGCTTTTCTGGTAGGAGTTTCAGCAGCTGCTTGAGAACCTCCACGTCAAACTTCGCCCTGTCCCCTTTCTGAATCATCTCAACCACCTCTTCATTTTTGCTAGAGACAAGAGAAGACTGCAGATTAGAAGCCATCCAATTTTATGCATTTGTAAGGCACAGAGAGATGGGTGGGGTGCTTAATTCCAGGTAGGAGAAGATTGCAAGGAAGCATCTCAATGGGCCAGTCGCCTTCTTGCAGGGGTGCCAGTCCACACCAGGCGCCTGCTCCCCTTCATAGAGTCATAGAGTTGGAAGGGACCACCAGGGTCATCTAGTCCAACCCCTTGCACAATGCAAGAAATTCCAAATTATGTCCCCCCCCACACCCCCAGTGACCCATACTCCATGCCCAGAAGATGGCCAAGGTGCCCTCCCTCTCATGACCTGCCTGATTGTGTGGGCTCTTGGGAAGGGCAGAGCCTGCGGTTCCTACCGGAGCACGTTATTTGTCGCCCCATGTGTTCAATTTTTTGAACGTGGGATCAAAAAGCGTGTGACAGAACAGGGACAAACAAATGATGATGTAGCCATGCATTAATGGCCCCAGTTTCCTCGCGTCTAACTTCCTGTTTCTTTGGGGGGGTTTTCCCCAGTTTTGCATCCATTTTGCTCCCTCTGCTGGTCAATTTGCTGTAACGCCAGTTTTTATCAAGCAGAAAAAGAAGCTGATTTAAACTGCAGGGAGAAATGCTTCATTTAAAGCTGTGTCATGTCAAATTGACCATCAGAGGGAGCAAAATGAGTGCAGAACTGAACCCTCTCCCCGAAGAAACAGGAAGTTAGATGCAAGGAAACTGAGAATGCATAAAAGCTCTATGTCTCCATGGCAAGTTTACCACTATTTGTGGCTAGGAGTAAGCGGGGGAGGAGTCTTGGCTCCACAGTAGAGAATCTGCTTGGCATGCGGAAGGTCCCAGGTTCAATCCCCAGCATCTTGAAGTTAAAAGGATCGGGTGATGTGGAAGACCTCTGCCTGAGATCCTGGAGAGCCACTGCCAGTCTAAGTAGACAGTACCGACCTTCATGGACCGATGGTCTGATTCAGTATAAGGCAGCTTCATGTGTGTTCATGTACTCCAATAGCGTGAGGAAAGCAAGAAACAATAACATAACATTTGGAATTGGGTCTCTCCTGCTGAGTTCCAGCTCTCTAACCACTATAGAGACTCTCGACTATTGTTATATGAGATGCGACCCATGTCTTGCATAACATTGAAACAGATAGTCCCTGTCCAGAATGGGACCAATTTCAAGTACATGCTGCAGAGGACGAAAGTCACTTTGATACAGAGATTGCTGACAAATGTAGCTCTCCAGTGTAGATGTGGAGCTCTTTGGCTAATTTATTATTCTCCTAAATCCCTGAGAAATATATACCAGCCTGAGCACAGAATGGCAGCATTCATTTGGATGGCTCAGAATGTAGTTTTTCTGAATAGCTGATCTTATTAGTGATCGTAGAAGTCTCACCACTTAAACTGCTTCAAGAAGATGTTCAAATTGAGACTCTTCTTCGAATCCAGGAATGTGATCTGTGTGTGGGGGAAAAAATTAGAGTTCATACTAATAAAAATAACCTTAATAAGCTATATATTTTTCTTTTCCTAGCCCATCTTATCCACATATTCTCCTGTTAAAGCAGAAAAGAGTCTTGTGGCACAACTGAGAATAACAAACAGATGGTGTTGGTTCTTGTAGGTTATCCGGGCTGTGTGACCGTGGTCTTGGTATTTTCTTTCTTGACGTTTCGCCAGCAGCTGTGGCAGGCATCTTCAGAGGAGTAACACTGAAGGATGGTGGATACAGCTTTTGTGGACTGAAGCAGAGACTATTTCATTTAAAGCCCTAACAGAGGAATTCTAAGGAAAGTTACATCTTTCAAAGTCCATTGACTTCAAAGAACTTAGAAGGTGTAACTATGTATAAGATTGGTCTCTGATGGTCTGTGATGAAGATGCTTAAAGGATCACTTGATCCCATTTGTAACAATTTGTCAGATTGTACGTTGTTGGATTGCTAGTTGATGTATACATACAAACCACGAGGAAATACTGCCAAAATTAGATACAATTTACAATCACACATTTTTTTAATGTGTGAGCTTGAAAATCGTGGGAAAAGATCCATGATCTTAATAATGTTGCCATTTGGCCGCACAGAATAAAATGTGAATCAATCAACAACTGGTTTGGCTAAGTATATCAACGCTTGTTCTTGGTGTGTATGTGTATGTATGTATTTGTGACTACTGAAGAAGGCACATGGGGTTCGAATCCCCCCTCTGCCACAGAAACTTGCTGGGTGACCTTGGGCCAGTCACACACTCTCAGCCCGGACCCTGGTTAGTATTTGGATGGGAGACCTCCAAGGAATACCAGGGGTGTGATGCGGAGGCAGCCAATGGTAAACCACCTCTGAACATCTCTTGCCTTGAAAACCCTATGGGGTTGCCATGTCAGCTGACTTGACAGCAAAAAAAGATGAATAAATCACCTACCCCTTGCTGAAGTTCATATCCATTCTAGCAATTCTGGGCACACTAAGGCCCCAAAACATCCTACCATCTTAAAAAATGTCCCTGCCTGTTCAGCTAGCGAAGATCCTTCAATCACTACAGGCAACTACGTAGTTACAAACGTAGCTTATTGGCAGTGCTGGGTGGATTGAGCAGGGTGCATTGATAAGAAATGAATCTTTGGGTACCTCTTTGGGTTCTGTCTTCACCGGGGCAGCTGCTTTGTCCTTGGGCTTTGTTTGCGGGAAGCAAAACAGCTGTTCGATGCTCGAGTAGTTCGGCTCAATCGGTTCCTCGCTGATGCTGGTTGCTGAAGCCCACATGGAATGACCTTCTGCAAGACAAAAGGCACGACAGCTAGCTGCGGTGGCTATTTTTCTGACAGACGTGGTCCTCGGACGTGAGAGGATACCATGGGAACTAAAGATGGGAGTGAAACAGGCGGGGGTCATTCCTACAAAGCTGACACGACAATAAATGTCTCTCAGTGCCATGGCGGAATCTGTTCTTTTTTTGCGTCAAGCACATGAAAGATGCCTTGTATTATTTATATAACAACATCAATGCGCATGAGGCCTTATAAAGTACCAGATGGTAGTTCTCTGCCTCGAGGGGTTTACAGACTAAACATCTGATGTAAATAGGGTTGCCATATGCCCGCAGGGGACAGGAAATCTCCAGCCCCCAGAGGTGCTGCCTGCCAGCACTCCAGCAGCTGGCAGGAGAAAACAAAACACAAAATAACGGAGATGTCCTGGAATGATAACTAGGATTGGCAGCCTCCAGGTGGCACCTGGAGATCTCCTGCTATTACAACGGATTTCCAGACTGCAGATATCAGTTTTGTTGTGTGCCCTCAGTGGAATTTTATTGGGGTTGGCAACTCTAAGTTGGGAAATTCCTGGAGATTTGAGGGTGGAGTAGCATTGCCAACCTCCAGGTTACTGCCATTTGCAATTTCAGCTATTTGTGGTTACTATTTGATTGTGAAATTTAATCAGCTATTAACTGTTACTATTGCACTGTGAAATTTGATATGCGCGTGTGTGTGTGCGTTAAGTGCTGTCAAGTCACTTCCGACTCATGGTGACCCTATGAATGAAAGTCCTCCAAAATGTCCTGTCTTTGACAGCCTTGCTCAGATGTTCCAAATTGAAGGCTGTGGCTTCCTTTATTGAGTCCATCCATCTCTTGTTGATCTTCCTCTTTTCCTGCTGCCCTCAACTTTCCTAGCATGACTGTCTTTTCCAGTGACTCTTGTCGTCTCATGACGCGACCAAAATACGATAGCCTCAGTTTAGTCATTTGATATACGTGGCTGTAAACTTTGTGTATACAGAACTCTCCGTCTGAGGATTCTCTTACTTGTTCTCATACAGATAATGGTTGTTTAGAAACTGCTACATAATTGGAGTATACAGTTTTGTTTATAAAACGGTATAGAGATGGTCTATAATATAGTTTTCTAAGCAGATTTCTTTAGCCACAGTACTACTGTTTGGTTGCCAAAATTTCTGTTTTAGCACGAGGTTTTCTTTTCCCTAATCTCCAGGTGGTAGCTGGAGATTTCCTGGGACTGCAACCGATCTCCAGGCGAGACAGATCAGTTCACCTGGAGAAAAAGGCTGCTTTAGAAGGTGGACTCTATGGCATTATACCTCGTTGGAGTCCCTCCTCTCCCCCAAACCCTGCCTTCCTCAGGCTCCACTCCAGGTATTTCCCAATCCAGAGCTGGCAACCCTAGGATGGAGCTTGGGGAGAGACCTCGGCCGGCCGTCCATAATGACAAAGATTTCACACTCCAAACAGACATGATTTTCTGAAGGGGAACTGATCTCTGCCATCTGGAGATCAACTGTAATTCCAGGAGAACTCCAGGTCCCACCTGGAGGTTGGCAACCCTATACTGCACTCCTCTGAAGTCACTCTCTTCCCTAAACTCTGCCCTCCCCAGGCTCCACTCCCAAATCCCCAGCACTGGCAACCTTAATGGAAGGGAACAGGCGGGGCAAATTTTATTATGCCTTTTCTGCCAGGTTCTCACTGAGGGACCTCAGTGGGTTATAATGTCATACAGTTCACCCTCCCAAGGTGCCATTTTTCTCCAAGGGAACTGGTCTCTGTAGTCTGGAGGCCAGCTATAATTTCGGGTAGAGTTGCCAACCTCCAGGTGGTGGCTGGAGATCTCCTGCCATGACAGTTGAAGAAAATGGCTGCTTTGGAAGGTGGACTCTATGGCATTATACCCCATTGAAGTCCCTCCCCTCCCCAAACCCTCCCCAGGCTCTACCCCCCCCCAAATCTCCAGGTACTTCCCAACCTAGAGTGGGCAACCCTAATTCTGGGAGATCTCCAGGTCTTACCTGGAGGCTGGCAACCCCAAGCTCAGCCCCTCTCGGCACCTCTTTCTGCACAGGCGACGCCAAACAAGGCACGGCCGCCATCGCTGTGCTGAGCTTGGAGTCTGGGTGGGTTTGGCCTCAACCGAACTGTCTCCAAGGGGCTGCTTTAGTGGACCTGAACACCTTTGGGAGTGGGTTAGTTAGGCAATTAAATTGAGGTCATTCTGCAGATCAGGGGAAGTCTAGTTTAACCTATCTACAGGTGGCTTGCGTCTTCATTCCTAGGGTTGCCAGGTCCCCCCTCCGGATCGGTGGGAGGTTTTAGGGGGCGAGGCTGGGGTGGCCGCGGGCGCACACACGTGATGGCATCGCTTCCGGTTTTACTTCCAGAAGTGGCGCATCACGGCGCCTAAAATGGGGGTGGTGGTTGAGTGGTAAAGCAGCTGCGGAGATAATGCTTCCGGAAGTAAAACCAGAAGTGACGTCATTGTGTACGCACACCCACATGTACCCGCAGTCACTGCTCCAGAGCGGCCGGGTGGATTGATGGGCAAAACCACCCCCCTGGCAACCCTATTCATTCCGGGGTGTGGGAGTGAAGCAGATCGTCTGCTTAGGGTTGCCAGGCAGCAGTGGGAGAGTTGGGAAAAGTGGAGTATTATGGGAGGTTTTTTTTTTTAACAAAAACGCCGCCTCATGTACTCAGTGGAATTTCTTAACAGACGTGACAAACAGTAGCTCTAGGAATCGCCAGAGACTCTATAGTAAAACTATATTGTTTCTTGCGATTCCTAGAGCTACCGTTTGTCACTTCCATTAAGAACTATGAGTAAGCACACAAGGTTGCGTTTTTTTTAAATTTCTCTGGCCACCACTCAGGTGCTAAACAAGGGGACCTGGGATTAGAGGGATCCCCCAACTCCACCAGAGGCTTGGGAGCCCTTGGTCTGCCGTTTATGGTTCCTGGTCTTGTCACCAGTTAAGGCCGTAACTCCGGTCTCCCTCCTTCCAGTGACTCAGACATCATATGTTTGCATCGGCTGGCAGAAGAGCACTGTCCTACACAGTTATTTCACATCCATGAACTGGGTCTGCCATCGGATCCGGTTACCCTGGTGCGCAGAGAACACCAGAGAATGGGGCCACTACAAAATCAGGCTCCATGTTGCACCCTGGCCAGCTTCGCTCATGGCATACAAGCAAACAAAGTCATGCTCTTAGATCCCGGGAGTTGTCTATCTACATCCATGATGCAACTGGTTGGCCACTGTGTGAACTGACTGCTGGAGTTCATGGACCTTGGTCTGATCCAGCAGGGCCTTTCTTATGTTTTTCTGTTCTAACTGCCACATTGAAGTAGTAAAAGGATTTGTCAGTGATCTGAGAGCAGCAAGGCTGCCAACGGTTCTTAAAAAAAAGGGATGCGTGTTAGCGGAGCATCCTCTTAAAGGCAAATCGATTTATGCCCTTTTTGCAGACTCGCCTGACCTTAGAAAAATCTGCTGCACTTTCTTGGCTAAAATGCACAAACGCTCCGGAACCAGGGGTCTGTTTGGAACCAGAATGACCTCTGTTTGGAACCAGAGACTGCAGATGGCTGTTTCCCTTCCTGTCACTTCCCTTTCCACCACAGTTGGTTCACTATTGCAGAGTCTTTGCCAAAGGTAGTAGAAAAGAGCAAGAGTCTCCCAGCACCTTAAAGACTAACAAAATTTCTGGCAGGGCGTGAGCTTTCATGAGTCACAGCTCACTTCTTCAGATACAGCTAGGATGTGATTCCATCTGTCCTTAGGAGAGACGAGTGAATTAGACAGACAATGGCAACGTAAATGTTAAAAGCAAGTAAATGACATTAGCAGGGGTGACTGGATTAGGCGTGATATGCAGAGGGGTAGTAGACTTGGAGAAATCAGCATTGGTAATGAGACAGGAATCCCAGATCTCTATTAAGTCCTGGAGAATGCAGTCTTGAGCTTCATTATTAGTCGTAATTCAGGTGCTACAGGTTTAGCTAAAACAAGAAAAGCACCAAGAAAACGAATCTGAGGAGTACCCACCTTTTACTACATTGGAGGGGAGCTTCTGCCAGTTCAACTTCTTCATCCTGAGTGTGGGAGTCCTCACCCTCTTGTGGAAGGGTCTGGCGTACCCGAGCGAATAGTCGACCTGGGATGCCACCACCACTTCCTCCACGTTGCCCCCTAGAGGGGGAGGAGGTGGAATCCCTCCCATGCTGGGCAGGGGAGGTGGCAGCGGCATCCCTTGGGTACCAGGCAGAGGTGGAGGTGGGGGTGGCATTCCTGGCAGCGGGGGAGGCGGAGGGATACCCGCAGTGCCAGGCAGAGGAGGAGGCGGGGGTGGCATTCCCGGCAGCGGGGGAGGCGGAGGGATCCCAGCTGTGCCAGGCAGAGGGGGAGGCGGGGGCGGCATTCCCGGAAGAGGTGGTGGTGGAGGGATCCCGGTCATACCAGGGAGAGGTATCAGTGGTGGGGGGACACCTGGAGTACAAAGCAGAGGAGGAGCAGGAGGTGGCATTCCTATGGCACCAGGCAAAGGGGGCGGCGGCGGTGGCAGCGGTGGTGGCAGCGGCGGAAGAACAGATATGGCTGTGGTTCCAGGAAGTAGAGGAGGTGGGGGTGGGGGTGGAGGGGCAGCCGGCGGCAGACAGCTTTGCCCCGGCAGTGCCGAGCAAAGGGTCAGCTGGGAAGAGGTAACGTTCTCAGGCACGTTTGGTGGCTCTGGAATAGACGGGACACTGGAAGGGCCGGTGGCCGGGGAACAGTTCTGGCCGGCTTTGGAAAAGGGCTCCGAGTCTCCACCGGTCTGCGTGCTCTCGTTGACCTGGTTGGCCAGCTTTTTCGACTCGGAATGGCGTTTCTTTGGGCGCTTCTTTATGGACAACAGTCTCTCCATGACTTCTTCTACGCTGTTGTCTTGGACTGTGAGACAAGAAAGGGGGGGATCAAATGGGTGACTCCAAACAGTTTGAAATACAACTCAAGTCAAATTAAAATGCCTGGAAGGACACACAGGCCTTTTATGCATGGGTTGGATCTCCGTGGTTGGACCTAAGTTCATTGCACATTAATGTAACCCGATTTGGGGGAAACTGTATGCATTGGCTTGAATGATCAAGGACGAAACTGTGTGCTAATCCAGCCATGAATACAGAAAAGTAGTCTCCCCAGCTCAAACCATGTCCCACCCATTTAAATGCTGCTCTGTAACTGGCTTACTTCGCAGTGCTTACCGTGAGAGAAGATTTCCTTCCCCCCAAACCCAGCTGTGGCATAAAAAAGCATTTTAAGAACAAAATACAAAAAATGGAGCAATCTGAAAGAAGGAGAGGGGAAGAAATCCAAGTCTTGGTTTTAAAAAGCCTTTCTTTTGCTCAGAAAGAGCTCTGAGATAGCAGGAAGCAGGAAACACTTGAATCCCTGCCTCTTTACACACTGCTTTGTGATTGGCTGTGAGAGAAGCCAATCTCCTGTGCTTCCCCCTAATGGAGTATGAACGCTCTGTGACTCCGGAATGAGCCAGGATCAATGGTTTAATTTGGGCCAGAAGAGGAATGGGAAAAGCCGGGTTTGTTTTGCATCGAAACAGCATTGAGCTTCCAAGGAATGAGATAGCGTGCATACTGAAACATTTGATCCTGGCTGAAACGGGGAATAAAGGAGGTCAAAGCGACCATGCATAAACAACCAAAGTCCAACTGTAGCAGACAAAGTGCTGTAGAAAAGGCTCCCTTAGTCCAGGAATCCCTGAACCCTGTTTTAGATCACTGGAAGCTGCCTAAAGTGTTGTGGAAGAAAGAAGGCATGTGCTTTAAGCCTGATACACCACCAGGTTTTCTCTTCCACGCACAACCACTTTGTTTGTGATGGCTGTGTGAGTGTGGGGAGAGTATAGTGTTTCTTTTGAAGAAGCCAAAATGACAACAACAGGAGCTGAAACAATAGATGGGATGGAATAGAACTTCAGCACCAGGGCGTTTTCTTTCAGTCAAAAGGGGTTTCTCGTGCCAGTTGCTCTTGGCTTGAAGTAGGAAGAAGGGAAAAAGTGTTATACTGTCCTATCGTAAATGGCACGCTTGAAATGAGGATGAGTTTATATGCCCATCTCTTACAGGGAAATGCCACTCTGAGGAGATTTTTTTCTGTATTTTTCTTTCTTTGAAGATTGTAAAAAATAATAATAATGCCATGCCGGATGTGAGCCTTGCGATCTGAGAAATGAACAGACGTTCGGGCCGAAAAGTTTAAGGGAAGAAAAACATCCGGGATTTTTATTGCCTTTCACCTCGATTTACAGAACTGCATCATGGGTTATGGAGTGCTTACAACTTACTGTCATTGGCAAGCAAGATGGCTCTGTTGACTAGGATTTCTAAGGATTCCCACAGTAACATGCTGGAGCGGTGAGAAGGTTCCAGATGCAAGAGGCTCTGGAGGATGGACAGCAGTTGGACGGAGACTGGGAAACTGCTCACCTGAAAGGTAAAGCAGTGGTGTACTATTAAAACAGCGACCCAGATAACCACCACCACCACCACCACCACAACATCATCATCCACCACTACCACCACAAAAATAACAATAATATTAAAGTGCTGTCAAGTCGCAACCCATTTATGGTGACCTCACATGAGGTTATCAAGGCAAGAGACAAACAGAAATGGTTTGCCATTGCGTTCCTCTGCATAGCAACCATGAACTTCCTCGGTGGTCTCCCATCCAAGTACTAACCATGACTAATCCCTGCTTAGCTTGGTGTAGTGGTTAAGTGGTGGACTCTAATCTGGTGAACCGGGATTGTTTCGCCACTCCTCCACATGAAGCCTGCTGGGTGACCTTGGGCTAGTCACAGTTCTCTCCGAACTCTCTCAGTCCCACTTACCTCCTAAGGTGTCTGTTGTGGGGAGAGGAAGGGAAGGTCATTGTAAGCGGGTTTGAGACTCCTTAAAGGTAGAGAAAAGCGGGGTTTAAAAACCAACTCTTCTTCTTGTTGTAGTACCTGATCCTTTTACCTGGAGATGCCGGGGACTGAACCTGGGACCCTCTGCATGCCAAGCAGAGGCTCTTCCACTGAGCTACAGCCCCTCCCCTCCTGCAGCTCAAAATGCTCCCCAGATGCTGCACCTGGGGACTGGGGAGCAGCAAGAGATGGGAGGGGCTGTGTCTCAGTGCTAGAGCATCTGCTTGGCATGTAGAAGGTCCCAGGTTCAATCCCTGGCTTCTCCAGTTAAAGGGACTAGGCAAGCAGGTGATGTGAAAGACCTCTGCCTGAGACCCTGGAGAGCCACTGCCAGTCTGAGTAGACAGTACTGACTTTGATGGACCCAGAGTCTGATTCAGTAGAAATCAGCTTCATGTGTTCATGTGGGAGTTGGAGATCTGCCACATGAGGGAAGAACTGCTGAATACCTCCCCATTCTTTGCGTGTGTGGATCATTTTGATGGGATTGGATCCCATGTCAATTACTATTGCTAATTAGAAAACCTGAACTGGGGGTGGTCTATCAAAAAGCAGGCTGGACTCACTTTGTTGAACAGAGAGGAGAAAACCGCATGATGATCGCCCATGTCAATCCCGTCACAGATCCGTAACAATTCCTCATCATCTTCAGACTTGGCCTCCTCAAAGGCCTCACACTGGATCAGCAAGTCCTCGTCCTCAATGTCTCTGCACAAAGCCCATCACAGGGAAATATTAACAACGGCCCAAACAAAAAAATCTAGTTTTCTCAGCTTACATGCAGGCAGAAGCCCATTCGCTCCTCTCCACTCATGAAAACAAATCCACATTAGCCTTTGCTTACTTAGGAAGAGGCGGCTTCTGTTTTTGGAAGGAACGGTTGTCCATCGGCATCAAATGGTGACATAAATTACAACATAAACGTTGTGTGTGTGTTTGGTTGTAATTGTAGACAACACCTAGAATTCGAGGGGCAGATTTTCACACAATACTTTAGGTCCAACTAACCTCAGTAACAAGAGTCGGGCCCAGCTCAGCATTTCCACAGATGCAAGGATTTCTGCCCACAGACCATGACTTTCATGGCTCCTCCCTCCTCCAGCAGCCCAAAATACTCTCCAAAAACCTGCTCCTCGGGTGAGGAGACCCCTAGGAACAGGACTTCAGGGGACACTGTGGGTTGTCATGGGAGAGATGAACTGAGGAAGTTGTGTTCCGAGGGCAGACGTTCTTATACCCACAGAAACACTGTGGTGGATCCAACTTGTTGTCACCTAAGGGACACCATAATTGCTTCTGAGGGCCTCGAAGTCCTGTGATTTGGAAATAATCCCCAGAGATTCACTGCATGTTCTCATCCGCAGTCTTTCCAATACAATTCTAGACCCTATGTGGAGTCTATTGGGCTCTGTGGATGTCCCCCAAATTGGGAAAGAGGCATTATTTCAGGGGTGACGAATTCAATCGTTACGAGGGCTGGATATGACATGAAAGGCTTCCTCGGGAGGTGGTGAGCTCTCCTTCCCTGGAGGTTTTTAAGCGGAGGCTAGATGACCATCTGTCGGCAATGCTGATTCTATGCCTTAGGCAGATGATGAGAGGGAGGGCAAGAAGGTTTGTGCCAGTGTTTGGCTTTCATGGCCCTTTCTTGCATGCCCAGGGTAGTGCCGATTACCACTTGGGGTCAGAAAGCAATTTTCCTCCAGGCCAGATTGGCCAGGGATCCTGGAGGGTTTTTTTTTTTTTTGCCATCTTCTGGATGTGGGGTAGGGGTCACTGGGTGTGTGTGTAGGGGGGAGGTAGTTGTGAATTTCCTGCATTGTGCAGGGTGTTGGGCTAGATGACCCTGGTGGTCCTTTCCAGCTCTAGGATTCTATGGTTCTGAATCATATGGTCAGGCCGGGCCATGCCTTGCCAGCCCAGATCAAGAGTGGGGGGGTGGGGATGGCCACCTTGGCTGGCTCGTGGGCCGGATAAGAACTCTCAAGGGGCTGGATCCGGCCTGTGGGCCTTATGTTTGACAGCCCTGCTTTTTTTTTTTAATTGCCAAGTCTAAACTGGGCAGACAGAGTTGGCCGAACACGTCTTTAACAAAACCATGTTCTAGTTTAATTCTATAAAACCCTTAAAGGTCAGGGTATAAGGCTGGGTAGGTTTTCCCATTATAGCAAATCCGTAAAACAAATATTAAATTACAAGGAAAGGGATCGGCTGGTGAGCATAAGCCGGCCCAGATGCAGACGCACACGTCCGTATAACGTTTGTTGGAAGCTGCAAACGGAGCGGATGCCATTGTGAATATACCCATACAGAATATGGCAACAGATACACAGTATTGAGAAAGTCAGCCTTCATTTTTTTAAAAAAAAGCAAGATTCAAGGCCATACGGTGATAGAAAATGGATTCAACATTTTGGCATATTTGGATTACAACCCACAGATGATAAAATGAAGAAAACCCCTGTATCAACCCTGACACAGTTACTAGCCAGTCTGACCTGGTGGAGAATTCCTTCTTGAACCTGAATATGGTCATCAGTCAGGCCCTGAATGCTAACCAGAAGTACCAATTGCATCTTTCCAAAGCAAAAGCTACTGCAGTACCAATCTACTCCTCCTGTTTTCTGCTGTGGCTGCCTTGGAACATTACGATATCAAGCAGAGTGGGTGGAGATAGAAAGACGCACAGTCATAATGTTTGGCTCAAAGACGTGTAAGAGAAAGGCTCTTCAAACTCTGTCTGCCGCTGTATTATAACGTTGTAAAATAAATCTCACATGGTTAATAAAATCACTTACCGCAGCTTGGTCAAAATGTCCAGCAACTGGAGACCTGGAAGGAGCAAAACAACAAAGATGGATTGACACGGTGAGCTATTTAAATCTCAGAGGTTTTCTGGAAAAGGTTTGTGTTTATGGCATATTTTATGGCATGGCTCACACGAACACATGAAGTTGCCTTATCCTGAATCAGACCCTCGGTCCATCAAAATCAGTATTGCCTACTCCTACTACTGCAATGGGAATCCCTCCCCCAGAGGTTCTCCCCATATATTTCAACCTCTTAACCTCCCCAACTCAAAAACGTGCTGTCACCTTAGCAAGACTAAATGCATTCCCCACACAGGTCTTAAAGGGCCGCTTGTTAAAAATTCCCTTTGGGGATCACCTATGTGATTGTGGAACCTTAGGGCACTTACTTCTATTTTGCAAAAACTGGAACAAAGAGAAAACGTTGGTTCTCGTAGGTTATCTGGGCTGTGTAACCGTGGTCTTGGTATTTTCTTTCCTGACGTTTCGCCAGCAGCTGTGGCCGGCATCTTCAGAGGAGTAACACTGAGAGACACTGTCCTTCAGTGTTACTCCTCTGAAGATGCCAGCCATAGCTGCTGGCGAAACGTCAGGAAAGAAAATACCAACACCACGGTTACACAGCCCGGATAACCTACGAGAACCAATGAACTCTGACTGTGAAAGCCTTCGACAATAAAGAGAAAACGATGTGGATCACACCTATCTTAATAAAGTATAATATTCCCTCTGAATCCTGGATTGTTCCCTTTCTCCTACCAGACTTAGAGGTAGATAGTGAGAAAATCCATCAGGTCGCCAAATATTTAACCCAGGTAATGGTCTCAAAACTATTCTGGTAAATGACACTGGCATGTAGCCTAAGAGATTTTGTTGAACATGTATAAATTTATTATAAGCTTTTTACACTTTTTACATGTATTTTTATACATTCTAGGCATCTATGTGTCTTATGTATATGCTTATGACTTTGTCGTTAATGAGCAATAAACGAAACTTGTAACTTGTATTGTCTACTCTGACCAGCAGCGGCTCTCCAGAGACTCAGGCAAAGGTCTTTCTCATCACCTACTTGCCTGGTCCCTTTAACTGGAGATACTGGGGATTGAACCTGGGACCTTCTGCATGCCGAGCAGATGCTCTACCACTGAGCCCCAGCCTTTCCTATTAAATCATTCCCCTTGTGCTTCTCTCTGCCTTTGTTGCCACACTCGTTTGCTGCTGTGGACCAGTGCAGGGAAAGTGTGGGGAAATCTGCCGAGTGGATGCTGTTACTGCTGCAAATACCTCTGTATTTGCAGCAGCAGCAAAAGCCATAGGGAAGCAACCCGATTTCCATTTGAAAGATCTGAGTCAGTCGTTACCTATGAACTCGTTCCGGAGCTGCGTCCTGGCTCTTAGTTCTTCGGTTCCTAGTATAATTGCGTTGATGGCACTTAGAAGAGTTATCATGTAGGGCACATTGTCTGTTGCTAAGAGCTCGTTCATGATCACACTGAATCGGTACTGCTGGTTTTTCACCGTCTGGCAATATAAGAAAGCAGATCGCAGGCAAGCATATCACAAGCGGTTCCATCAAGCCAAGGTTGAAAAATGGAAAAACAGCATCTTATGGTGGGCATCTAGTACTAGAAGTAACTGGAACTCTAGATGTGGTTTTTTGGGGGTCCTAAAATCCACCATGGTGGGAAAAGTGAATCTGGATTAGGGCTGTGTGGCCTCCATGCCATTTCCCATTCAGAAAGAAGAAGAAGAAGAGTTGGGTTTTGTATGCCAACTTTCTCTACCTTTTAAGGAGGATCAAACTGGCTTACATCTCCTTCCCTTCCTCTCCCCACAACAGACACTTTGTGAGGTAGGTGGGGCTGAGAGAGTTAAGAGAGAACTGTGACTAGCCCGAGGTCACCCAGCTGGCTTCACGTGGAGGAGTGGGGAAACAAATCCGGTTCACCAGATTAGAGTTTGCTACTGCCTGCCTCTGTGTAGGAACCCTGGACTTCCTTGGTGGTTTCCCATCCAAGTATTGACCAGGGCTGACCCTGCTTAGCTTCCAAGCTCTGATGAGATCAGGTTAGTCTGGGCTATTAGAGCTGCAACCAAGGTTGTGTGCAGATGAGCATATCTTGAGCACAGAATCCCTCTGTGGACTTGCCTTTTTCAGGCAGAAGTATAAACTTCCCCAAGGGAGCCAGCATGGTGTAGTGGTTAAAGGACAGTGGTTTGGAGTGGTCGACTCAGATCTGGAGAACCGGGTTTATTCCCCACTCCTCCACATGAGCGACGGAGGCTAATCTGGTGGACCAGGTTTGATTCCCCACTCCTACATATGAAGCCAGCTGGGTGACCTCATGCTAGTCACAGCTCTCTTAGAGCTCTCTCAGCCCCGCCTACCTCACAGGGTCTCTGTTGTGGGGAGGGGAAGGGAAGATGATTGTAAGCCAGTTTGATTCTTCCTTAAGTGGTAGAGAAAGTCGGCATATAAAAACCAGCTCTAATTCTTCTGAATCATGCTGGACAGCAACTATTTCTGCCCCTTGTTAGGACATGCCAGCTGCATGGAGTGCTGACTGCCACAGAAGATAGCCAATCATGAAGCCCCTCTGCCCTCCCTCCAATTTTTAAAATGTCAGAGCTGGGTCCACAAGGCAGGAGAGAAGGGAGCTGGGGAGACACCAAGCACAAAAAGACAAACAGGTGGGAGGTCGCACGTCTGTACGCCGCCTGAAACGCCGCGGTCCTTCTCCACCCGCACACACCAACTGGACCTTTTACTTTCGGCTTGCCTTGTAATGATCCAGAGCATCTAAAGCCAGCGCGTGGCCATCCACCGAGTAAATGCAGAGAGCAGCCAGGAGTTCAAACACTTGCTTCTTGACCATGACGTTGGAGGTGTCCAGAGCTGCAAAGACAGAGGAGCAGTGAGAACCTACTGTCCGGATGCAAACCCTGCCCCCTCAGACAAGAGTGAGAAAAATGTAGCTGGAGCAGCCTCCACATAACACAATCACAAACGGCAGCAAGGTAATAAGGCCCTGCTATAAACTGGGATGGGGAAGGCACTGGCAAACAACCCCGTAAACAAAGTCTGCCTTGGAAACGTCGGGATGTGACGTCACCCCATGGGTCAGGAATGACCCGGTGCTTGCACAGGGGACCGTTAACTTTTTATAAACTGAGAACAAGTCAATAGACAAAAGGAAACATTTCTTCACACAATGCACAGTGAGACTGTGGAGCTCCCTGCCCCAGGATGTGGTGATGGCTGCCAACTTGGAAGGCTTTAAGAGGGGAGTGGACATGTTCATGGAGGAGAGGGGGTATTCATGGCTACTAGTAAAAATGGATGCTAGTTATGATGCACACCTGTTCTCTCCAGGATCAGAGGAGTATGCCTATTATATCAGGTTCTGTGGGATAATGCTGCTGCAGTCGTCTTGTTTGGGGGATTCCTAGAGGCACCTGGTTGGCCACTGTGAAAACAGACTGCTGGACTTGATGGGCCTTGGTCTGATCCAGCAGGGCCTTTCTTGTGTTTTTTCCTTCCTTCCTTCCTTCCTTCCTTCCTTCCTTCCTTCCTTCCTTCCTTCCTTCCTTCCTTCCTTCCTTCCTTCCTTCCTTCCTTCCTTCCTTCCTTCCTTCCTTCCTTTTCTCTACAATATCAGAGGGGCATGCCTATTATACTGGGGTTTGTGGAACACAGGCAGGATAATGCTGCTCGTTGTCTTGCTTGTGGGCTTCCCAGAGGCACCTGATTGGCCACTGCATGAACAGACTGCTGTCAAAGCTCCCTTCATTAGAGAGACAAGAACTTTGACTTTTGAAAGCTGATTCCCCCAAAATCTTGTTGGTCTCCAAGGTGCTACTGGACTCGAATCTAGCTCTTCTGCTGCAGAACAGCACAGCTAACCACCTGAATGTATCTTGCCATGACTATAAATTAAGTAAAGTTTGCCAACCACTGTGCATATTATAGGCTTATTTTAAACAGGCTGACAGAAGTAAGCACCGCTGATTTTAAAGGGACTTACAAGTAAGTCATTCTTCATGCTGCAGCCTAATGCATCTATTCCAAAGTCCGATGGATTTCAATGGGAATTAGTCCCTAATAAGTATGAATGGGAGGGAAGGCAGCACAGTATAGCCCGATCTTATCAGATCTCGGAAGCTAAGCAGAGTCAGTAATTGGATAGAAGACCACCAAGGAAGACTCCGTAGAGGACAGCAATGGCAAACCACCTCTACTTCTCACTTGCCTTGAGTCACAGAATCATAGAGTTGGAAGGGACCACCAGGGTCATCTAGTCCAACCCCCTGCACAATGCAGGAAATTCACAACCACCTCCCCCCCACACCCCCATGCCCAGAAGATGGCCAAGATGTCCTCCCTCTCATGATCTGCCTAAGGTCATACAATCAGCATTGCTGACAGAGGGCCATCTAGCCTCTGCTTAAAAACCTTCAGGGAAGGCGCACTTACCACCTCCCGAGGAAGCCTTTTCCACTGAGTAACTGCTCTAACTGTTAGACTTGATGGCACTTAACGGACACAAGTGTGAATGGGATTGCAATTTAGGAAGTATCATATAAATGAATCAAAGTCTCAACAACTGTGTTTGTGTGTGAAAAGAACGAGAAGAATCCCACACTCTCACCTTGGGAAAGTTTCCTGACGTAGCCCTCGTTGCTCACAATGTACTCGATGCCTTGGTGGGAGTTCATGACCGCCCGCACGCAGTTGATGCACGTCAGCTGCAGCAGCGCATCAGAGATTTTGGAGACCCCTCTCCCAGACAGCCTGTCCAGGGCCTCCAGCAGAAGATCCAGTCCACAGAGCTCCAGAAACTGGACCATCCAGTTGTCATCGCTACTCTCCAGCCTCTTCTTGAGGCCAGAATAGTTCACCACCGACGGGATCTGCAAGAGGCGAATGCAGAGCTCCGGCTCGGCATTTTCCAGGTTGGCCTCTGTCTGATCTGAGTCCTGGGGCCCCAGCTTCTCCTTCAGGGCGACCCATTTCTTCTGGGCCCCGTCCTTTTTGAGAGACATGTTGGCTGGCTGCTCCTAAAAAGGGGAAGAGAGAAAACGGACGTGAAGGCTACCGGCATTATCCAACATCGTTCCACTCTTTTGAGAAGCTTTCCCAAGGAGATCAGTGACCGAGGAGACAGAGGAAGATCTCTGCTCGACCCAAGGGCAGATTCTGATTTCTGGGAAAGAAAGCTAATCAATTGGGGGTGTGGCCTGCCCTATCAGTTCCATGAGTTTGGCCCAAGATATGTACGGAGGCTTCCTTCTTCCTTTCATGAGATTCCCGCCCACCCCATCCAACACTTGAGGAGACTGAAACTCTGGCCACGATCATTCCCGTCTGTAATGAGAAGGTGCAGAAAAGAACAACCCAAATGATCAGGGGGCTAGAGCAACTGCCCTGTGAGGAGTGATTAAAACGCTTAGGGCTGTTTTGCTTGGGAAGAAGGCGGTTAAGGGGAGACATGGTAGAGGTCTATAACATTATGCATGGTATGGACAGAGTGGACAGGGAGAAGCTTTTCTCCCTCTCTCATAATACTAGAACGCGGGGTCATCTGCTGAAGCTGGAGGGCGAGAGATTCAAAACAGATAAAAGGAAGTATTTCTTCACATAATGCAGAGTTAAATTGCTTCTTACTGCGATAAAAACTTTTTAAACATTAATTATACCAAAACTAAAATTTTAGTTTTCTCCAGATCATGGAAACGGGAGATCTGGAGAATTGGGGATAGGGAAATCGAACAAGTCAAAACATTTAGATATTTGGGGTTGCTTTTTCCCCACTATTTGAACTGGTCTTTACATAGGGAGCGAGCCCTTGTCTCAACTAAGAGTAAGCTTTCAGCTATTACCCAATTTTTCTACAGAAAAGGAAACCAATTTGTCCCTGCGGCTATAAGAATCTTTCAGGCCACGATAATTTCGTATTTATTGTATGGAGCCCCGGTGTGGATCCTGGCTTTTAACAAGGGGGTGGAACGGATAAATATGTCTTTCTTGCAGCGCATACTTGGTGTACCCAACTCGGATGGTTACCATACACTTTGTGCGGAGTAAGATCTTCATCTTATTGAAAGTAGAGCCTGGATCTCTACTATTAAGTTCTGGCTGCGCCTACACTTTCGTGCCCCCTCAAATAGCCTTATAGCCAGTTGGTTGCCAGCTCTTATGTATTTAAATGGTCTGAATTCATACAAAAGAAAATCAATACTTTTGGCATTGATATAGAGGGGTTGGCAAACTCCGGGGATGCTTATATTCTTTGGACGATTACAGGGAGAATTTGGGATATGGAATTGCAGAAAATAAATGCTGGAGCAAACAAGATCTGCTCACGTACATCTTTTGGCCTTTACTTTCCAAAAAGATCAATGGCCGATCATTTTTTCAACTTAACCCACCGCTCCCAGCGCAAAGCCTTTATGTTAGCCAGATTAAACATATTCCCATCAGCTATAGTTTCTGGCAGATACAGGGGTATCCCCTGGAACAAAATAATTTGCAGCTGACAAATGACAGAACCAGAATCAGTTGAGCATATCCTTTTGTACTGTCCCCTGTATCATAAACAACATCTAGAATTAATCAATCCTCACATTATACCCTTAAACAACTTAACACATGATGGCATCAACTTTTTATTAGAGAACAAGATACCTGCTGTCACCGAACATGTGGCAGAGTTTCTGATGATTGTCATCAAAAATAAAAATAAGAGGGTAAAGAATAAACAAACAGTTTAAAACCAACTGAGGTAATTTGTAGGCACTGGGCAACATCAACTGGAATGGTGCCGGTGTTCGCTGCAGTTCATATCTGCTGGCTGGATGAATGTAGTGTTTTAGATTGAAGTGTTTTAACTTGATGGCTGAGTTTTAGTCAGTTGTTGTTGGTGAATCCTTGCGGATGCCTGTATTTATGCTCCCTTGTTGCTATTTTACTATGCCAATAAAGGTATCTGAATCTGAGTTCAATTGTGGAACTCCCCGCCCCAGGATGGGGTAATGGCTGCCAACTTGGAAGGCTTTAAGAGGGAAGTGGACCTGTTCATGGAGGAGAGGGCTATCCATGGCTACTAGTAAAAATGGATACTAGTCATTATGTATACCTATTCTCTCCAGGATCAGAGCATGCCTATTGTATTAGGTGCTGTGGAACACAGGCAGAATAATGCTGCTGCAATCGTCTTGTTTGTGGGCTTCCTAGAGGCACCTGGTTGGCCACTATGTGAACAGACCACTGGACTTGATGGACCTTGGTCTGATCCAGCATGGCCTTTCTTATGTTCTTATGAATAGCACTGTTTGAAGAACACAGGGCACTCATTGAGAGGTTGCTTGCTCCACCAATGAACATCTTCCCCTCCTTTCCAAAAGCCACTTGGAGACCCCGTTTATTGTAGAAGCCCTAGCTCTAGCTCTGTTCATTCACTTAATCTGGATATTTAGTCACCTCTATCTCTGTAGGCCCAAGCACAGGCAGTACAAAGTCAACAGTTTAATCATATCAAGCAGTGACCACCCTCGGGTTGGTTCTTCAATGGGAGGAATAACCTTGGCTATCTTTCCTAGCTTCAGCTCATCTGCGATTGCTGAAAAGGTTTGTGGCAATAGCTGAGATGCCCGAGTGCTCGCGGGTTTGACTCACTTCCTGTTTGCCAGTCGCAAGCAAGGAACAAATTGTTTATCGATCAGTTCGGCTGGATGCAGACCTGTTTGTGGCAGTTCAGCAGTTTGCTTCACTGGCTTTTCGTATATGCTCCCCCCTAAGGTAGCCAGGACCCCCTTCACCACCAGAAGAAGGTTTTTGGGGCGGAGCCTGAGGAGGGTGGGGTTTGGGGAGGGGAGGGACTCCAATGCCATAGAATCCAATTGCCAAAGTGGCCATTTTCTCCAGGTGAACTCATCTCTATCGGCTGGAGATCAGTTGTAATAGCAGGAGATCTCCAGCTAGTACCTGGAGGTTTGGCAATCAAAAAAACGAGTGCCCAAAATTTATGCACAAGCACAAACAGTAACATTTACCAAAGCACAAAAATAAATGTACTTATCACAATATCTCCTGTTGTCATAACTCACAAAACATGAACTACATAGAGTCCTTAATATGTTGTGTCCCCGATCCGTGGGACTGCAATGGTCCTTAAAGCTGAGTAATGAAAGCCAAAAGACACGGGGTCCTTGAAGCTAGATGGTGAAAGCCAAAATAGGTCTCCGGTAAGTTTCTATTTCGCATTCGCTTTTTCATCATTGGCAATCCACGTAATATTTCTTCAGAACATATGTTCTGCAAAAATGTAAGTGCTCATAAATATGACAAGAAAAATCCAAGGAGTTACACAAGCACAAAACTTACGACATACATGAAAAGAGTTTTTACATACCCAAATCCCAGGCACATAGCCGCTTCATACAGATGGATGGCGAATCTGCGTCATCTAAACACAGTAACTACTGTTCCTGATTTAAAGGGAACCCATGTAATCGTATACAGCTGGAGCCGTCTTTACAATTACCAGAACAGGCGAGAATCAATTAGGATTTACAAACATCAATAAATACTTCAAAATATAGAATCTGATGTTATACACTAAATATACAAAAAATTCTACATCCAATGTTCTAACTACGAAAAACTATCATAAGAAACTGGATAAATCAAAACTGGTGTTTAATCCGTTTGGCGCTAAAGTATTAAATAAATAAATGACTCTACTTTTAATGGTGCTTCCAAATTCCTATTCCGCGGAATAGGAATTTGGAAGCACCATTAACCACACATTACATTCAGGCTAAACATGCAGACCATGAAATGCAATTTTTCGTGGTCTGGCAGTATCAGGGTAAGCCATACCATCATCAAAACATCGATAGGTTATTATCACAGCAGGAAAGTAGATTCAAACGGATTAAACACCAGTTTTGATTTATCCAGTTTCTTATGATAGTTTCCCTTTAAATCAGGAACAGTAGTAACTGTGTTTAGATGACGCAGATTCGCCATCCATCTATATGAAGCGGCTATGTGCCTGGGATTTGGGTATGTAAAAACTCTTTTCATGTATGTCGTAAGTTTTGTGCTTGTGTAACTCCTTGGATTTTTCTTGTCATATTTATGAGCACTTACATTTTTGCAGAACATATGTTCTGAAGAAATATTACGTGGATTGCCGATGATGAAAAAGCGAATGCGAAATAGGAACTTACCGGAGACCTATTTTGGCTTTCACCATCTAGCTTCAAGGACCCCGTGTCTTTTTTCTTTCATTACTCAGCTTTAAGGACCATTGCAGTCCCACGGATCGGGACACAACATATTAAGGACTCTATGTAGTTCATGTTTTGTGAGTTATGACAACTATTGTGATAAGTACATTTTGTGAGTTATGACAACTATTGTGATAAGTACATTTATTTTTGTGCTTTGGTAAATGTTACTGTTTGTGCTTGTGCATAATATACAGTTTTCTTAATTGCACTAAAGTGTTTGTTTTTTGCCATAAGTGCCTGTAATTTTCCAGTAGTACCTGGAGGTTGGCAACCCCAAATAGACTAAGGTTGCCAGGTCCCTCTTCACCATTGGTGGGAGGTTTTGGGGGCGGAGCCTGAGGAGGGCAGGGTTTGAGGAGGGGAGGGACTTCAATGCTATAGAGTCCAGTTGCCAAAGCAGCCATTTTCTCCAGGGGAACTGATCGCTAGGCTGGAGAGCAGTTGTAACAGCAGGAGATGTCCAGCTAGTACTTGGAGGTTGGCCACCCTATGCTGGAGCGATACGACAGCGGGATGGACGTGAGATCACAGCCTGCTGCCCCCCAAAATCTGCTACTGGAGGGCACTGCTTCACTGTGCAAGTAGTTACGCCCCATCCTGCGCTCCAGGACTTCTCTTAGAAACAACAACCACCACCAAAACTAGGAGCTACATACACCTCACATGACAACGTTGTGAAGTCACAATTTATTTACATTTTAAAAGAAACAGGTGATGGCATAACTCTCGCATCATAGTTAAGCCCTTACTATTGCAGCAGCTTTAACGGTGGCCTCCGGAAGTGCATTTCGGAGCAAAACTTTTAGCTCTGGCTTTTAACGCCTGTCTCCACAATGCAGAGGAGTAATTGGAAAGGAATGTGCTGCATTCCCATTCTGTCTCCATGGAGCCTTAACCCCCCCCCCCCGTCCCCCTTGATCAAGACTACTGCTGGCAGCCAAAAGGCACTGGTCAATCAAGCCAAGTTCTATTCTCCAGGCAGCTTGAACTTGAAACGTTATGGGGGTGGGCAGGAATGTCAGAAATTCACAGTAAGATATTCAAATTCAGGGCAGAAATACATATCATGTGGGAAGCATGGGAGGGGCGTCATTGGGGTATAATGCCATAGAGGCCATCTTCCAAAGTGACCATTTTCTCCAGGTGAACTGATCTCTTTTGCCTGGAGGTCAGTTGTAATCCCAGGAGATAGCCAGCCATCACTCGGAGGTTGGCAACCCCATCAAAGTGCCGTCAAGTCTCAGACGACTCATGGTGACCCCAGCAAGGGGCTTTCAAAGCAAGTGATTAGGCAGAGGGGGTTTGTCATTGCCTTCCTCTGCAGAGTACCAGAATCATAGAATCATGGAGTCGGAAGGGACCGCCAGGGTCATCTAGTCCAACTCCCTGCACAATGCAGGAAATTCCAAACTACCCCCCCCCCAAGTGACCTATACTCCATGCCCAGAAGATGGCCAAGGTGCCCTCCCTCTCACGATCTGCCTAAGGTCATAGAATCAGCACTGCTTCTTCCTTGTCTTCCTTGGTGGTCCCCCATCCAACCCTGCTTAGCTTCTGAGATCTGATGAGATAGGGTTAATGCCATGACACCTTCCTTTCTCAGATGCTTTTAAGGTTGCCTAGCTTGGCAATCAGCTGTAGATTGGGTTGCCAGGTCCCCCCTCCCGATTAGTGGGAGGTTTTAGGGGTGGGGCTAGGGTGGCTGGGGGCATGCACACATGATGACGTCACTTCTGGTTTTACTTCTGGAAGCGCTGCATCGCTTTGGCCGACTCAACACCCAAACCCGCTAAAACCACTCACCTGGCAACTCTAGCAACCCTATTTGTGTCACGCTCCAGCAACTTGAGTGTATTAACCTAGTACGCTTGCGGTGCAACCCAAAGAACACTTTCATGGAAGTCAGCCCCACTAAGTGTTCTTCAGAACAACTCTGCGTAGACCCGCACAGGATTGCCCTTAAAAACCAAAACCAAACCAAAGCAAAACACCTGGGTCTTGGCCAATTCTTCCCCCCAACAAAGTTGTCCCCCCCCCCATTTTGGAAACCCTTAACGTCGTCAATGTCCTTACAAACTATGTGTTCAGCCTTGCTGTAAAGCCAGTGCTGCAGTGCCCAAGGAGTACTGTTATTTTAAAATAAAATATCTCCCCCATTGTAAGGCCATCAGCCTCTAAACACCAGTAAGTTACACACAGGAAAAGGGTACCATGCAGAAGAAGAAGGAGGGGGAGGAGGAGAAGAGTTGGTTTTTATAGGCCGACGTTCTCTATCACTTAAGGGAGACTCAAACCGGCTTAACAATCACCTTCCCTTCCCCTCCCCACAACAGACACCGTGTGAGGTAGGTGGGGCTGAGAGCATGTGACTTGCCCAAGGTCACCCAGCTGGCTTCGTGTGTCGGAGTGGGGAAACCAACCCAGTTCACCAGATTAGCCTCCGCTGCTCATGTGGAGGAGTTTGGAATCAAACCCGGTTCTCCAGATCACAGTCCACCGCTCCAAACCACTGCTCTTAACCACTACACATTGACTCCCCATGCAGACAATGGATCAGGATAGGAATGTATGCCTAGCAACAATAGTCCTCAGCACATATAAACAGCGTGTGTGTAGTAGCAAGAGCCAGTGTGGTATAGTGGTTAGAGTGCCGTACGAAGATTTAGGAGACCCAGGTTCGAATCCCCACTCTGCCAGGGAAGTTTGCTAAGTTGACCTTGAGCCACTCACACGCTCAGCCTAAGCTACCTCACAGGGATGCTGTGAAGATAACGTGGAGGAGAGGAGAACGATGTTAGCCGCTTTGCGTCTCCACTGGGGAGAAAGGCGGGGTATAAACTTAATACATTAAAAACCCAGGGGCTTTTTTAGATCATCAAGAGTGCCTCTTGGGGTGAGTTCTTAAACCTATCCACTTGGAAGTAAGTGCCACTGAAATTAGCCAGATTTACTTCCAAGTAACCAGAATTAGGCTCAAACAGTTAACTCCCCCCCGCTTCTCTAACTTGGCCGTCCTTGGTTTCTGAACAGCTTGGGCCACAGCCCAGCTGCCTAACATCTCCGTTGGCTGGAAAAGAAAAACAAGGCCAGGAATGATGGAAAGTAAAAAAAACCCAGTGAATAAGCTTTTTGTGCACACGCTGTGCCGCTTTTTTAAAAAAAGAGAAAAGAGTGAACGCCCCAAAGGAAAAACAGCAGGGAGCGAACCAGGCAATGAGCGGCTATTTGGAGCAGAGCTCCTCAGTCCTCACTTAGTCTTCCTGACTTGGGCACTGTGCCCAGGACACTCTAAGGAAAAAAGCCCTCTTCCCTGGCCCATGACTCCAGACTTGCAGAAGGTACAACTGATTTCCAGCCGACAGAGATCAGTTCACCTGGAGAAAATGGCCGCTTTGGCCATTGGACTCTACGGCATTGAAGTCCCCTCCCCAAACCCTGCCCTCCTCAGGCTCTGCCCCAAAAATCTCCAGGTATTTCCCAACCCAGAGCTGGCAACCCTAGGGAACTGGCAACCCTAGAGCCAAACAGGAATCCTGTGATGCCTTAGAGAGTAACAAACGTTTTAGAATAAGCTTTCATGGACTAGAGCTGACTGCGTGCAGAACTCTCTACGTGCATCTAACACATTCCATGGAAGTTGGTGGGGTTACCGCACTTTGTATTCCCAGCGATGTATTAAGAGTTTGAAAACGTTGTAAAAAACATCGCTTTAAAAGGGTTTTTGGATACCACGGCTTATAAACGGTTGGAGGACATCTTCACAACGAAAGGGGCCAAACAAAGTGCGAACGGTATTTGTTATAACGTTTTCAAACTCTTAATACATCGGTGGGAATACAAGTGCGGTAACCCCCTATGTTAGAGTAAAAATGGTAAGTTTTAAACATGGCGCAAAACTCCTTTTGTTGCAACAGAATAACACGGCTACCCCTGAGGAATTGAACTCAATGAGAAGATGAGTCAAGGGTCCCAAGCCGAGGGTCTCTGGTAGAATTGCCAGCTCTGGGTTGGGAAATACCTGGAGATTTTGGGGGTGGACCCTGGGGATGGTGGGTTTTGGGGAGGGGAGAGACCTCGATGGGGTACAATTTCATAGAGTCCACCCTCCAAAGCAGCCCTTTTCTCCAGGGGAACAGACCCTGGCTGACTGGCGATCAAATGTAATAGCGGGGGGTCTCCAGGTGCTACCTGGAGGTTGGCAACCCTAGTCTCTGGAGGAATCTGAAGATGAGGCATGGTGTTTGGAGTGCTCCAGGGTGTACGCTCAATTCATGATACGCAGTCCTCTGCAATATGAAAGGAGTGAGGACTTGTTAGAACATCTCCCCATATCCTCTGAGGTGCTTGTTATTTCTGGGGCAGATGCTCAGGGGTTGCGTAGCAAAAGGACGCAAGTGGAAAACTTTCCCTGAAGGTAGAACGTTGCCCGATTTCTCCCTTAAAAGCACAAACAAATTTGCCCGGTTTGACAGGCAAGACCGCAGGTGTGTTGGCGCAGGTTTCGAGGAACATTCTTGAGAGAAAACAACAGCCTTTCTTTTGGGTGCGGAAGGCTGTCCAGACAGGGCGAGCATAGCTGAAAGCATACAAGCAATCTGAAAAAAGGCGGCGCAGTTACGCCTGCGATCTGACTTACTCGCTACTTAATACTTGGCTAGGAACGGCGGCTCACGCAGGAGTGATATCCAAGAGGGAAGCAGGCTTATATTTCAGTGGAAGCCGAAGTCTCTCAAAAGTATGGGGAGGGGATTATGTATCATAGGATAAAGAACTCATGACTGGAAAACTATAGCACCAAGATCCAAACTTCCCCTTCCTAAATCTGACTGTTTATCCTTCTGGCTGTATCTGTTTTAAGAAGTACAGTATCTCTACTTTTTGGGAAGGGCTGTGGCTCAGCGGTAGAGCATCTGCTTGGCATGCAGAAGGTCCCAGGCTCAATCCCCGGCATCTCCAGTTAAAGGGACTAGGCAAGTAGAATAATAGAATCATAGAGTTGGAAGGGACCACCAGGGTCATCTAGCCCAACCCCCTGCACAATGCAGGGAATTCACAACTACCTCCCCCACACACTCCCAGTGCCCAGAAGATGGCCAACATGCCCTCCCTTTCATGAACTGCCTAAGTTCATAGAATCAGCATTGCTGACAGATGGCCATCTAGCCTCTGCTTAAAATCCTCCAGGAAAAGAGAGCTTACCACCTCTCGAGGAAGCCTGTTCTACTGAGGAACCACTGTTAGAAAATTCTTCCTAATGTCTAGATGGAAACTGTTCTGATTTAATTTTAACCCGTTGGTTCTGGTTCAACCTTCTGGGGCAACAGAAAACAACTCAGCACCATCCTCTATAAGACAGCCCTTCAACTACTTGAAGATGGTTATCATATCCCCTCTCAGTCTTCTCATTTTCAGGCTAAACACACCCAGCTCCTTCAACCTTTCCTCATAGGACTTGGTCTCCAGACCCCTCACCATCTTTGTTGCCCTCCTCTGGACACGTTCCAGCTTATCTACATCATTCTTAAATTGTGGTGCCCAAAACTGAACACAATACTCTAGGTGAGGTCTAACCAGAGATGATGATGCGAAAGTAGATGATGCGAAAGACCTCTGCCTGAGACCCTGGAGAGCTGCTGCCGGTCTGAGTAGACAATACTGACTTTGATGGACCAAGGGTCTGGTTCGGTATAAGGCAGTTTCGTGTGTTCATGTGTTTTCTCATGAATACCAGCTGATGGCATGTACTGTTGCATATTCAATATTGGTCCTTTCTTAACAACTATGTCTGTTTGGCTGTGAACCCAGGAGTGTGGCAACACTGCCTCTTATTTTTTTACTTGAATTTACAAAGAAGGAATCTATTCCCCAGAAAGCCAGTGTGGTCTAGTGGTTAGTATGTTTGTAATAGGAGATCCAGGTTCAAGGCTGCCAAGGAGGGTCGCTGGGTAGGGTTGCCAGTTCTGGGTTGGGAATTACCTGGAGATTTTGGGGGCGGAGCCTGAGGAGGTCGGGGTTGGAGGGGCAGGGACTTCAATGCCACAGAGTCCAATTGCCAAAGCAGCCATTTTCTCCAGGGGAACTGATCTCTGTCACCTGGAGATCAGTTGTAATAGTGGGAGATCTCCAGCCACCACCTGGAGGCTGGCAACCCTATCCCTAGGTGTCCTTGGGCCAGTCACGTACTCTCAGCCTAACCTACTTCAGAGGGTTGTAGTTATGAGAATTATGTTGTAAGCTGCTTTGTGTCCCCATTGGGGGTGAAAAATGGGGTATACATAAACATTCTCCTTTAAAATTGCTTTTATCCCCCACTGTAAAAAGGTAAAGGTAAAGGTCCCCTGTGCAAGCACCGGGTCATTCCTGACCCATGGGGTGACGTCACATCCTGACGTTTATTAGGCAGACTTTGTTTACGGGGTGGTTTGCCAGTGCCTTCCCCAGTCATCTTCCCTTTACCCCCAGCAAGCTAGCTACTCATTTTACTGACCTCGGAAGTATGGAAGGCTGAGTCAACCTGGAGCCGGCTACCTGAAAGCGACTTCCATTGGGATCGAACTCAGGTCGTGAGCAGAGCTTGGACTGCAGTACTGCAGTTTACCACTCTGCACCACGGGGCTCATCCCCCACTGTACAGGCCTGTAGATAAATGACGCTGTCTTTCTTGTTGATTTGAACACGTCTATGCAGAATTAATGCAGGAAATCCTGGTGTTCAATTTCCTGTTCTCCTTGAGTTAAAAATATTTAGTTAAATGTTTCCTCTCCACCTGTATCTGAAAGATCTAAGCAGAGGCAGCGTTTTTGCAAAAATCAAGATGAATACATCTGAAACAATGAAGGCCTATGACTATGCATTGTGTGCCAAGGCAGGGGAGGAGGAATATAGATTGAGTTTTATTTCATGTTGCCGTTCGTTACTCAAAACGGCGAGCAGTACAACCTACGCTTTATGTGCTGCAACCGTTCGTATTGATATACTGTTCTTCTTAAGTGCATTCACTTACATCGCCTTTAGAACCATTACAAACATTTTTTATATGAAAGGAAGGAGGCTGAGAGGAAGGTTGAAACTGGGGAAAGATATTTAATTTCTCGCTTTTTTTTCATTTTTAGAAGAAGGAGGTGCCGTCAAGTCACAACCGTCTCATGGCGACCCAATTCAGGGGGTGTTCAAGGCTGTAGAGGAGCCGAGGTAGTTTACCGTTGCCTTTCTCTGTAGGGATGAAAGCTCCAGGTTGGAAAATAATTGGAGATTTTGGAGGTGAAGCCTGAAGAGGGCAAGGTCTGGGGAGGGAAGGGACCTCAGTGTGGTATAATGCCATAGAGTCCACCTTCCAAAGTGGCCATTTTCTCCAGGTGAACAGATCTCTATCACCAGTCAGAGCGGTTCCTCAGTGGAACAGGCTTCCTTGGGAGGTGGTAAGCTCTCCTTCCCTGGAGGTTTTTAAGAAGAGGCCAGATGGCCATCTGTCAGCAATGCTGATTCTATGACCTTAAGCAGATGATGAGAGGGAGGGAATTTTGTCCATCTTCTGGGCATGGTGTAGGGGTCATTGGGGTGTGTGGGGGGGAGGTAGTTCAGAATTTCCTGCATTGTGCAGGGGGTTGGACTAGATGACCCTGGTGGTCCCTTCCAACTCTATGATTCTTTGACCAGGAGATCAGTTGTAATCCCAAGAGATCTCCAGCCACCCCCGGAGGTTGGCAACCCTAATCCCAACCCACAGTTGGCAACCCTACTTCCTCATCACAAGGAGGAGCCCTGTTTACAAGAAAGATCGTGGATTGTGCATCACTTAACATCATGGAAATAGCTTGCTTACTACCACACCGTGAACCAAGGTGTGTGGAGACGCTGCCTCATTTTTTAAAAAACTTCAATTTACTAACAAAAATATATTTTCCAGAAAGCCAGTGTGGTGTAATGGTTGTGATGTTTGTACTAGGATCTGGAAGATCCAGGTTCAAGGCTGCCAAGGAAGCTCACTGGGTGGGGTTGCCAGCTCCTGATTGGGAAATACCTGGAGATTTTGGGGGTGGAGCCTGAGGAGGGCGGGATTTGGGGAGGGGAGAGACATCAATGGGCTATAATGCCACAGAGTACTCCTTCCAAAGTGGCCATTTTCTCCAGGTGAGCTGATCTCTGTTGCCTGGAGATCAGTTGTCAACCCAGGAAGCTCCAGCCACCACCTGGAAGCAGCAACAGACACTTCTGTGTATACAATAGTTACAACCAAATTGACACAGAAACAAGCTCTTATATCAATATTACAAATTCTATATTATGCCACAACAAATCTAACATTATGCAAGTTTACAATAATACAAAATACACAATACAAAATACAATTTTTCCATAGACCTATCAGTTGTAATAGCAGGAGATCTCCAGCTTGTACCTGGGGGTTGGCAACCTCAGATACACCCCTAAATGTTTCATAGAAAAAAATGGGGGGAGGGAGGTTGCATTGAACAAGCTACCAGTGGCCCCAAGTAACGCCCTTTGGCAGAACAGCAGCCAAGACACAAGAGAGAAACTGTAAAAAAAGTTAATTCTGTCAATTTCCTCCTTATAGGCTAATTTGCATCATTTTCTTTGCAAATCAGACTATACGCTGCAATGTTCAAAATAAATGACAGCCAGAGTGGGGTGGAAGCTCCCTGGTGGACCTTAAGCCTAAGGTTTCCAGGTCCCTCATCGCCACCGGTGGGAGATTTTTGGGGCAGAGCCTGAGGAGGGCAGAGTTTGGGGAGGGGAGGGACTTCAATGCCATAGAGTCCAATGGCCAAAGTGGCCATTTTCTCCAGGTGAACTATCAGCTGGAGATCAGTTGTAATAGCAGGAGAACTCCAGCTAGTACCTGGAGGTTGACAACCCTACTTAAGCCAGTCATACTCTCTCACCCTAACCTACCTCATAGGGTTGTTGTGAGGATAAAATGGAGGAGGAGAGAAAGATGTCTGCCACTTTGGGTCTCCCACTGGGGAGGAAGGCAGGATATAAATAAATTAAATAAATAAAAACACTAGAGGGTTAAAATATCACAGGACAATCTAGCTCTATGAGGAATATGAGGAATACGGCGGCCATTTATGCACGGGAGGTTTTGCCTTGGATTTGCTGCTATGTAGATGCACATTTTCCCCATTTGAATTCTCAAAACTCTGCATGGGGGGCTTATTGTTGAGCTTTGTGAATTCAGATGGGGAAAATGTGCATCTAGAGCACTGGTTCCCAACCAGGAGTCCGCGAGAACTAAATTAAGGTCCGCGAAACAAAGTTATAAACCCATAATTAATATTTTCAATTAAAAGTTTTCTATTATAAAAATATATATTCAAATATTATTCTAAGTTTAATGTTTAACTAACAGTTATGATTAAAGTTTATTTTCAAATTCTCGGAATTTTTATTTTGAACCTTGGGGTCCCTGCACTGAACAAAAAAGTCCTAGTGGTCCCTGGTCAAAAAAAGGTTGGGAACCACTGATCTACAGAGTGGCAAATCCAAGGCCAAACCTCCCATGCATACATGGCTGACATTACAGAAAACTGAAAACAATACTTATCTATTTCCCCCAGTTCTCCCAGCCAATCTGACCTCATTTCTCAGGAATTAAAACCCATTCATTTTGTTTTCCATTCTTAGCTAGCGCGTTCATTTTGGTTTTCGTCAGATGCTCCCTTTAGTTTCCTAATAAAGTGTCTCTCCCCCCCCCCCCCGCCCTTAGCTGCAGCGGTAGCTACTGCTATCTTTTCCATGAATTGTGTAGTCATCCTCCTAACCATTCCGGTGGGAAAAACTGGCGTTCACATACTAGAATTTATTTTGGTGGAATTCATCACCCCATGACACAGTGCACTCAGACTGGGGGAAGTGACAGAGGTCTGCTCGAGAGCCAGTGTAGAAATCACAAGGGACTGGCGGCTGCCCTCTGGCTTCCTTTCTAATATCTACTACAAGCAGGAAACTATTTTATTTATTTACTTCATTTATACCCCTGCCTTTCAGCCTAACAAGGACCCAAAGCGGCTTACGCTTCTCTGTTTTATCTTCCCAACAACCCTGTGAGGTAGGTCAAGAAGAGAATGAGCGACCAGCAAATGTTCAACCCAGCGAGCTTTCATGGCAGAGTCGGGATCTGAGCACATGAAGCTGCCTTATACTGAATCACACTCTTGGTCCATCAAAGATAATTCACAGTGGGTAGCCGTGTTAGCTGTATCTGAAGTGAGCTGTGGCTCACGAAAGCTCATACCCTGCCAGAAAATATTTTTGTTAGTCTTTAAGGTGCTACTGGACTCTTGCTTTTTTCTACTATTGGTCCATCAAAGTCAGTATTGTCTACTCAGACCGGCAGTGGCTCTCCAGGGACTCAGGCAGAGGTCTTTCACACCACCTACTCGCCTAGTCCTTTGAACTGGAGAAGCCAGGGATTGAACCTGGGACCTTCTGCATGCTAAGGAGATGCTCTACCACTGAGCCACAGCCCCTCCCCTGCTGATCAGAGCCCTGCTGGATCAGACCAGTGGTCTATCTAGTCCAGCCTCCTGTCTCACACAGTGGCCCCATCGGTCCAAGCAGTCTGTTGGGTGGCATGGCTGCAGAACTGGCTCTAACATCACTAATGTGATATGTAGAATTGCAAATGATGGTAAAGGTTGATACTACCCAAAAAGTAAAAGAAAAATAAGTAGAACTCCCCCCTCCCCAACTTTACTTACAAACATCAGCAGCCCTTTCAAAACCACTTAGCCTCCATTTAGTTTCACGGATGATTAGTAATCTTCTTCACTGCTGACCACAAACAGAGATTAACAGCTAAATGACTACGTCAAGAGGTTGCCCATAATGGATTGTTAGCAGATAATAAGCACTTGGCATGTTGTTAGTAAGAAGAAGAAAAATCAACCCCTGGCTAGCCCTTTTGTTCCTTGTCAATGTCTGTAAATCACACATAAGCGAGTTGAATTCTTCCTTTTGGAACAAGAAGAAAAGCAGATCTCCTCTCTTTTCTTTTGCACACAGACACACAGAAATCAGGTGGGATCAGCACAAGTTGGATTGTTTCGGTGCGGTGATCAGTCTTCTGAATGCCCCAACTCCCAATGGAAACCGTTCAAACCACCTTGGGAAGGCTTTCCAGAAAACATATGGTGCACCTAACAGTTCAGTCCTAAACAGAGCATGCCTTTCTAAGACACGTTGACTTCAATGGATTTAGGAGGGTGTAACTCCGCTCAGAATGGCACTGCTAGTGTGGTGATGGAAAGCACCGTCAAGTTGCAGCCGATTTACAGCAACCTCGTAGGGTTTTCAAGCCAAGAGACTTTAAGAGGCGGTTTGCTATGGCCGGCCTCTGTGTAGCAGCCTTGGACTTCCTTGTTGGTCTCCTATCCCGATACTAACCAGTGCCAACGCTGCATAGGGCTAGCCTGGGCCATCCAGGTCAGGGCACTGTTAGTATAATAGCCCCCCAAACAGGAAGTCCCTGGTTCAACCCTTACATCAGCCAAGATTTTGCTAGGGGGCTTTTGCTCTTTCTCAGTCTCAACCTCCCCATTTGAAAAAGGGGGATAATAACATTAACTTCCTTTCAGCGCTGTGGTAGGAATTACTGATAAAATCTATATGAAAGGTTTTGAATACCCCAAAAAACTATGTCGTTGCTTAGTACAACTGGGGTGAATCCTACTGTCAAAGTTTTTTAAACATTTAATCGCCAAGTAAAAACATGAATCAGCTGTAAGGATGGCACCCTAGGGTTGCCAACTGCCCTGGAGGGAGGAAAAATGCTTAAAATGGGATGTTAATTACCGGGTGATTTTATTTACCTCCATTCCAGGAAATGTTTCAATTGCCCATTTCCACGCCTGAAGCCTCTATTAAAGGGCCAGGACATTTGTTCTCACGGCCCGATGTCAACCTAATTACACTACATATTCAAGTTCATACACCAGAAGGAAGAACCTTATTAAAGGTAAAGGTAGCCCCCAGTACAAGCACTGGGTTATCACAGACCACATAGGATGTCACATCACGAGGTTTACTAGGCAGACTATGTTTACGGGATGGTTTGCTGTTGCCTTCCCCAGTCGCTTACACTTTATCCCCCAGCAAGCTGGGTACTCATTTTACCGACCTCGGAAGGAGGACAGCTGAGTCAACCTTGAGCCGGCTACCTGAAACCGACTTCAGTCAGGATCAAACTCAGGTCATGAGCAGAGCTTGGACTGCGGTGCTGTAGCTTACCACCCTGCGCTACAGGGTTCACCTAAGGATCCTTATTAGTCTGTGGCAATTAAAAAAGAGAGGCCTATGGAACATTAGAGACTACAGAAGCAGTCCTGAGCAAGTCTACTCAGAAGTAGGTCCCGAGCTATTTAATTGGGGCTTGCTCCCAGGAAACTGTCCTTAAGGTTGTAACTTACTTCACGTATTCCAGGCATGAGGTTTCTGATGAAGTAAGCCCTTGCCTTGGATGGCTCACTTTAAAATTAATTAATTAAAAACCTAAGAAGAAAGGTCCATCTAGTCCAGCATCCTGGTTCCCAGATTGGCCCAGTAATGCATAGGGTTGCCAACCTCCAGGTAGTAGCAGGAGATCTCCTGCTAATTCAACTGCTCTCCAGCCGATAGAGATCAGCTCACCTGGAGAAAAATGGCCGCTTTGGCAATTGAACTCTATGGCATTGAAGTTCCTCCCCTTCCCAAACCCAACCCTTTTCAGGCTCCACCCCAAAAACCTCCCGCCGGTGGCAAAGAGGGACCTGGCAACCCTACACATGCAGGGCACTAGGGTTGCCAACCTCCAGGTGGCACCTGGAGATCTCCTGCTACTACAATTGATTCCTAGACAGCCAAGAATAGTTTTCCTGGAGAAAATGGCAGCTTTGGAGGGAGGACTCTATGGCCCTGTTCCCCACTGAGGTCTCTCTTCTCCCCAACCCCCGCCCTCCTCAGGCTCCATCCCCAAAACTTCCAGGTATTTCCAAACCCAGAGCTGGCAACTTGACAGGGCACAGATGCCCCAAACCCCTATTGTTGCCAACCCCAGCAACTGGGACTCCAAGGTAAACTGCCCCTGAACATGGAAGGTTAATTTAGCCATCTTGATTCATAGCTGCTAAGGGGTCTATCCTCCTGAAATTTGTCTAATCCTTCTTTAAACCATCTTCAAATCATCTTGTGGCTGTAACCCTCAGTGCCTCAACGCCCCCCCACCGAACTCATACACTTCAATAGATGTGGCATAAGACTCCCCCCCACCCCGTACTGGAGACCATTTAAACATAAAAGCTGTTCATTAACTGTAGAATTTTAGCTGATTTGCCGCCTACTGTTTAATCAACGACATCTAAATATATTTGTACATTACAAAAACTGCAATGCAGGCAACTTTTCGAGCTACTAATGAAAATGAGATAGCTTACAATTTGATAACAAAAAGCCTACTTAGAATTAAAGGACATCTTTCATATTTGCTTTCTGATTTCTTATCATTTCCTATCAGAGAAACGCAGGAAATGTAAGGCAGGCTCAGGTAAATAAACCAGTATGCCCTTAATGCATAACCACTCCAATTAAAGATGGCTTCCAACAGTGAACGAACTAAACCTTTAGTGGATTGATCTATCCGTTGCACACAATTAAAACTCATAGTCCTATCTAACACAGGTTAAAACAAAGAGCGGATAAGACAATAAATTTCATTGAAATGCTTACTGGGCTGGGTGGTGGAGGAAAGGGCCATCAAGTCACAGCCAACTTATGGCAACCCCTGATTTTCAAGGCAAGAGACACTCAGAGGTAGTTTGCCATTGCATGCCTCCGCGTCAAGACCCTGGTATTCCTTGGAGGTCTCCCATCCAAGTACTAACCAGGGCCGACCCTGCTTAGCTTCCAAGAGCTGATGAGATCAGGCTAGCCTGGGCCATCCAGGTAAGGGGTCAAATGGGCTTTGGATTCCCATTTTATAGATGGGGAACTGAGGTTGGACAATCGTTCCCATGCTGAAAGCCGCACAGCAGCAGGACACTTGCGTCAGCAGTGGGATTTATACTCCATTCGAAATTGACAACTTAAGCCACTTGACAGCAAAATCCCAGAGATACACCCTTCTAAACCCACCAAAGTCATTGGGCGCAAAGGGCGTACCTCTGCTTAGGATGGCGTTGTGAGGATGCAATCTTCTGCCGACTGACTCAGGCTTTATCAAACACAATGGGACTCACTTCTGAATAAACACGCTTAAGTCTGCGCTGTATCTCACACGCATGCCTTATCGTATTGTTGCAACGGATGCTGTAAACCACATTGGAAGTTATTTTTAGTGCAGCTCATGGATATTAATATTTTAAAACGCATGCTTATGTGAAATGGCAAAGCTCTCTCCCAGCCCTGCAACACGTCCCCTCCCATTCCAAGCAGAATTTCTTCGGGCTCCCTTGAACTCTCCTGACATTTACAGACTGGCCCGTTCTCTTGCGGACTGAGCTCTGAGTCACATTTCTCCTGCGAGGGAGGGAGAGGAGGGGTGGGCGCTGGGTCGAAACTGAGCTCCTTCTCCGAACCGGGGAGGAAAAACAAACAAAAACCCACCCATTCATTTCAGCTCTGAGTGATTACAGGGCAAGAGAAGAAGAAGAGTTGGTTTTTATATGCCAATTTCCTCTACCTTTTTAAGGAGAATCAACCCGGCTTACTATCGCCTTCCCTTCCTCTCCCCAAAACAGACACCTTGTGAGGTAGGTGGGGCTAGGGTCGCCAACCGCCAGGTACTAGCTGGAGGTCTCGTGCTATCACAACTGATCTCTAGCCGATAGAAATCAATTTCCCTGGAGAAAATGGCCGCTTTGGCCATTGGACTCTGTGGCATTGAAGTCCCTCCCCTCCCCAAACCCCACCCTCCTCAGGCTCCACCCCAAAAATCTCCTGCCGCTGGCGAAGAGGGACCTACCAATCCTACACCAGGATAAGAGGAAAGTCATATTAATTGAAGAACAGCATCGGCCTGCATGGGCACCACAAGAAGACGAGTCTCTGCCCTCAAGGAACTTCCAATATTTTTTTTTTTAAAGAAGAAGCCAAAGTGACATTGTCTTTTGATCTGAATCAAAAGTAGCAGTGATGGTGCTACTGTTACAGGTTGACAACCGGAAAACAACGGGCCACTGAGATTCGTACCATCAGAGCGGCAGATCCTCCCGTGATAAAATTTCACAGCAAGGTAATCTAAACTAAAAAAAAATTGGATTCTGGGACCTCTCTATTCAGATTAGGCACGTTTCCATATTATGCATAATGTTATTCCCTTTTGATTCCTCATGGGGATCAGCAAGGCAAAAATATGCAGCTGTTCCGCTCCAAATATTTTCCGCTCTTCTTGAAGCTGTTCCAGCACTCAAAAAAAAAAAGTGAAGCTTGCATTCCCTTCCCAACCAAACCCGGCTCAGTAATAGCTAGCTATCACCTTCCCTGTTTAGTTTCTTCAGCAGGATTTGTACAGAGTGTCCGATGTACAGCTTTTAACTTTTTTTCCTTTTTGGCTCTGTCGAATGTCAACGTTCATCCGGATTCAGGAAATGTTGTGGAGACCTTTTGTTTTGCAGAAAGTCAACCTATCAAGACAACGGATGGGAACGAAACCACAGATCTGCATCATCTCAAACCCCCATGCATCAAATGCGACAGCTTGCTCTGAGGCTGCAGTTGCAGGTAGGATTGCCAGCCTGCAATGAATTGACCTATGGAACTCCCTGCCACAAGATCTGTGGGAATGGCTTTAAAAGAATGTTAGACAACCCCACATTATAGCTACTGGTGACAACAGCTAAACCGAACCTCTGTTGTATCTCTCAACCAGTTGCAAGGATGAGCTCGGTCCAATATCATAGAGACCAACGCGATTTTCAGGGGATACCCTTTTGAGAGCCAAAGCTCCCTTCATCAGGTAGTTGCAATGATGTAACGACGGATGAGGGGCTGCTGCCTTTACCCCTGCTTGCCAACTTCCTAAAGGCATACAGCTGGCCACTGCAGAAAACCCTGGGACAGTGTTGTATAGTGGTTAGAGTTTTGGACTAGGGCCTAGGAGACCTGAGTTCAAACTCCCACTCGCCTATCACACTTGCTAGGTGATTTGGGGGCCAGTCACTCTCTTAAATGATGCTACCTCATCAGGTTGTCACATAAAATGTAGATGGGGGGAACCTCAATATGCAGCCCTGCGGTCCTTAGGATAGGCAAAATAACAAAGCACAAGACATATCAGACAGCGTGGTAAATTGACTTCTGGTCCGATCCAGCAGGGCTCTTTTTAGTCTCTTTGCATCCTTATTTTTCTCACTGAATGGGGAGAGAAGCAGCCCCCAATTCTCTCACCCATTTTAGCCTTCGTCTTTCTGAAGGGTCCCTTCCCTGTTTGCTTTGGCAAGCAATAACCCAGGTACGTCACATTGCAGGAAGGGAAGGAGTGTGAACCGAAGGAGCAGGGAGAAACAAGCAGGCAGGAGAAGCAAAAAAACTCCGTCTCCCAGTTCAGTGGCAGCATTTCAAGCTACAGGCGGATTTCCAGGCTGTCTGGGCAAACTTACGCGATGCACCCTCTCCCAGTGCACGCACCGCCAGAATTAAAAACAAAACAGGTCATTAGTACAACCAACTTTTTAGAATCACAGAAGCAGAAGGAACTAAAATGCCGTTTTGCCTGCCTTCTTCCCCCTACCACACCAGGCAATCCATGCATCTATTGCCACCTGATCAACCTATACAATCTAGACCAGGGGTGTCAAACATATGGCCCGCGGGCCAGATCCGGCCCTCGAGAGCTCTTATCTGGTCCACGGGCCGTCCCCCCCTCTATCTGGGCTGGCAAGCCTGCTGCGGGATCACCATCCGGGACAGCCACCTCCCCCTGTCCCAATCAAGGCTGGCGACTGGCATGGCTCGGCCCAACCGAGTGACATTTATGTCATATCTGGCTAAGTTGCCAACCTCCAGGTGGCGACTGGAGATCTCCCGCTATTACAACTGATCTCCAGGTGACCGAGATCAGTTCCCCTGGAGAAAATGGCCCCTTTGGCAACTGGACTCTATGGCACTGAAGTCCCTCCCCTCTCCAAACCCCACCCTCCTCAGGCTCCACCCCAAAATCTAAAAGTATTTCCCAACCCGGAGCTGGCAACCCTTCATCTGGCCCTTGTAACAAATTAGTTTGACACCCGTGATCTAGAACATATTTATTATTTACTTGATTTCAACCCTGCCTTTCTCCCCAAGGTGGACCCAAAGCAGCTTACGTTGTTCTCCTCTCTTACACTTTATCCTCACAAGAACTCTGGGAGGTAGGTTAGGCAGAGAGAAAGTCTTGCACCCAGGGCCAAGTGGGTTTCCCCAGAGTGATACCAGACCCTTAGGCTTGACAAAGCAACTAACACACCCTCCCTCCCTCATGCTTTCAAGATGATTTCAACCTTACAAATAAGGTCAGAGTCACCAGGACGCAAGTATACCGGCTTTCCTTTTCCACATGAACCTGGGAGAGGTCTGTGGCTCAGTGGTAGAGCATCTGCTTGGCATGCAGAAGGTCCCAGGGTCAATCCCCGGCATGTCCAGTGAAAGAGACTAGGCAGGTAGGTTATGTGAAAGACCCCTGCCTGAGACCCTGGAGAGCCGCTGCCAATCTGAGTAGACAATACTGACTTTGATGGACCAAGGATCTGATTCAGTATAAGGCAGCTTCATGTGTTCAAATCTCCACTCAGACACAGAATTCCCTGGATGGCCAACCTAACCTACCACAAAGTGTTGTTGTGTCAATAAAATGGGACAAACCACCTGGCTGCTGAGTACAGAAGGGACAAATAAGAAATTGAAATGTAAGTTTATTTGGGGCACATGTATGGCCTAAAAGTTGGTAAGGTGGGGAAGAACCAACTTTCTTCCAGTTTATAAAAACTTCTCTGCCCAATTTTTTTCTTATTCGTCATGGGTTTTATATATATCAATCATGGCAAGTTACTTAAAAGAAAAAGGATTAGTGCTAGCAACAGGGTATCAGTGGTCATCAAATAAAGAAAAAAACAAGCCACAAGAGAACGACAGTTACTTTAAAAAAAGATTAATGCTAGCAACAGGGTATCAGGGGTCATCAAATAAGGAACACAACAAGCCACAAGAGAGCAATTGTGGTATAGTGGTTAAAGCGTCGGACTGAAGTCAGAGAAACCTGGGTTCAAATCCCCACGCTGCTGTGAAGCTCTCGTGGAGGACAGCCCTACGGGGAAGGTCAAATGGGAAAGGAGAACCAGACACGACACCCTGAATTTCTTAGAAAAAGGGCAGGGCAGACTGATAAAAGGCTATGGCACACATAAGTATCACGTTGTCCAAAGCAAAAAAAAAAGGATTTACTGGTTACAGCTGTGAATCAGTAAATTCCCCAAATACCTCTTTACCACATCAGAGAGATTAACATAATTGTGACACACTGAGTCAGACTATCAGCTCATTCCCTTCAGCGTTGTCTGTTCTGACTGGCAGCAGCCCTCCAGGGCCTCTGGCACACAAAGGCCTCTCCCAACACCTTCTGCCTGAGGAGATGCCAGGAATCGAACCTACAGTCTTTCCCCAAGATTCCTCTCATAGAATCTTAGAGAATCATAGAATCACAGAGTTGGAAGGGACCACCAGGGTCATCTAGTCCAACCCCCTGCACAATGCAGGAAATTCACAACTACCTCCTCCACACACACCTAGTGACCCCTACTCCATACCCAGAAGATGGCCAAGATGCCCTCCCTCTCATGAACTGCCTAAGGTAATAGAATCAGCATTGCTGACAGATGGCCATCTAGCCTCTGCTTAAAAACCTCCAGGGAGGCCAATTTCTCTACTTGATTTTGGGTGGGGACCAGTGACCACAATAGCTGGACAGGACTCCAACCCTTCACCTCTTTTTGTTCTGGAACTTAAAAAAAGTCTCTTGGAGTGAAGAATATTCCTATAAAGCAGAGGGTTTATTTTATTAGAGCCAAGCTAACGTGCATTTCTTGTGCAGGCAGGCTGGGGAATCAGACACTGGCTTTGATCTCTACATGTTCCAACATGTAGCCTGGTCGGTGTAGCTTGATCTTCCTACTTCCAATGTTGCAATGACTTAATTCACATATCACTACGGTTGCCAACCTCCAGGTGTGGGCTGGAGATCTCTTGGAACTACGACCGATCTCCACACAACATAAATCCCTCATTTGTTTATTTATTTATTTAAAACATTTATTCCACTTCTGGAGAAATCGACTGCTTTGGGAGGTGGGCTGCATGGCATTATGAGCTACCGCGGTCCCTGCCCTCCCTAAACCCCATTCTCCCAGGCTCCACCCTCAAACCTCCAGTGAGCTGGTGAGCTTTCCTTCCCTGGAGTTTTAAGCAGAGGCTAGATGGCCATCTGTCAGCAAGGCTGATTCTGTGAACTTAGGCAAATCATGAGAGGGAGGGCATCTTGGCCATCTTCTGGGCATGGAGTAGGGGTCACTGGGTGTGTGTGTGGGGAAGGTAGTTGTGAATTTCCTGCATTGTGCATGGGGCTGGACTAGATGACCCTGGTGGTCCCTTCCAATTCCATGATTCTATTTCCAAACCTGGATCTGGCAACTCGACATACAACACACTACAAAAACAAAGTTTGGGATTCAGCTGGGGGAAAATGCTTTGGTCCAGCATGAGCAACCTGGATCCTATCTTACCAATATCGAAAGAATAGCAGCAGCACCAGATTTGTTTCTGGGCCAAATTTAAGGCCTTCCGTGCAACAGGGAAATCCACATGGTGTGAGGCTAAACCATGTCACGGGCACTGAACAAAGATGTGGTCCTTTTGATTTAGAAACAATAACAGCTTCACGTGGCTAACATTAGGGGCTCTTAACCACCACGCCACGCTGGCTCATCCCTCTTGCAAGACGAATGAACTAGTCCTAAGCAGCCAAGCCAAATTTCCTTTTTCTTTAATGGGGAGAAATCGCCTTAGCTTAAAATAGCAGCCAAAACTTTTACTTCCAAAGCGCCATTGTTTTTATTGCTCTGCGCTAGGGGGGCTGTTTGCCAAAAAAAACCCCAAAAGAAAACCTTTTAAAGTCATTATCCCTGTCTGCAACTTCTGCTGTATCAAGACCTCAAACAGGACATCACTGCTGACATTAGATAAACTTCAGTCTTATAATGTCTCCGGAGAGAGAAAACAAGAGCTGCCCGAGCAGTCTAGAGGAAGGATGCGGAGATGGCTTCTGCAATTAATAAAAGGAAGAATCACAGCTAAACTCAATGATGCTGAAAGAAATAACATCCTTTCTGCCGTGAACCAGACATTAACTTTTGACTTCCTCTCCTTCAAATCATAATTCAACAGGAACAAGCTCTGTGTTGTTTTCCAATGCAGAGCTACTCAATAATTATATATGGGTCCCAGTCGCCTGGAAGAAAAGCAGGCTTATAAATGTTTTAAATATAAGTAAATGGATATTTCCCCCCAGGAAACCAAGGCATTCTGATTAACAATGATCCACCTACTTATTACAGTGTTGTCCCACCCTTCCCCTCAGGAAGAAGTGCGTGGCTCTTCCCTCTACAACATCCCTGTGAGGTAGGTTAGGCAGAAATAGAATGACTGGCCCAAGGCCAAAGTGAGTTTCCTGACAGCTGCAAACAGGTAGTTAAGAACAGCAGAAGAGCCCTGCTGGATCAGACCAGTGGTCCATCTAGTCTAGAGAGCTAGCATGGTGTAGTGGTTAAGAGCGGTGGTTAGGAGCAGTGGTCTCTGATCTGGAGAACCGGGTTTGATTCCCCATTCCTCCACATGAGCAGCGGATGCTAATCTGATGAACCGGGTTGGATTCTCCACTCCTCCACATGAAGCCTGCTGGGTGACCTTGGGCTAGTCACAGTTCTCTTTGAACTCTCTTTCCGCTGGAGAATGAACCCAGCTACCTTACATTACACTGGTGATGGGATGGCAGAATGGTCAGTGTTCAAGAAAGATCTGGGAGACCCAGGTTCGAGTCCCCACAATGTCATGGGAGCTTGCCAGGTGATCTTGGGCCAGTCACATTCCCTCAGTCTATTCTACCTCACAGGGTTGCTGTTGCGAGAATAAAATATAGAAGGGGATACAATGTAAGCTGTTTTGGGTTCCTTCCTACTAGGGAGAAAAGCAGGATAACATCTACAGCTGGAAAGACCCGAGTTCAAAGACCCGAGTTCAAATCCTTACTCTGCTATGAAGCTCACTGGGTGAACTTGGAACAGTCTCTCAGCCTAGTTCATAGGGAGAGAGGAAGAAGAGTTGGTTTTTATACCTCACTTTTAACTACCTTTAAGGAGTCTCAAACCGGTTTACATTCGCCTTCCCTTCCTCTCCCCACAACAGACACCTTGTGGGGTAGGTGGGGCTGAGAGAGTTCTTAGAGAACTGTGACTAGCCCAAGGTCATCTAGCAGCCTTCATGTGGAGGAGCAGGGAAACCAACCCGGTTCACCAGATTAGAGCCTGCCGCTCATGAGGAATGGGGACTCAAACCCGGTTCTCCAGATTAGAGTCCACCGCTCTTAACATTGCACCACGCTGAGAAGGTGTATACCATGTGGAAGAGCTAAACTCCTGTAGCTAATATTGCCAACCTCCAGGTGGGGCCTGGAGATCTCCCGCTATTTCAGTTGATCTCCAGACGACAGATATCAGTTCCCTGGGACAAAATGGCTGCTTTGGAGGATGGACTCTGGCAACATTGCCTGTTCAGGGCAACAGAAGTGTTGACATGGATTTGATGTAAGGAAGGAGTGCATCTTAGCTTCTCTGACTGCAAGAACAAAAATCAAAGCGTCATCCTGATCTACAGAGCTCCTTGGAGGAAAGCTGGGGATTTAAAAAACTGCGATAAAGAAAAACAAAATAAATAGTACACAGGTGAACACATGAACACACATGAAGCTGCCTTATACTGAACTAGACCCTTGGTCCATCAAAGTCAGTATTGTCTACTCAGACCGGCGGCAGCTCTCCAGGGTCTCAGGCAGAGGTCTTTCCCATCACCTACCTGCCTAGTCCCTACCTGGGACCTTCTGCATGCCAAGCAGAGGCTGTACCACTGAGCCACAGCCCCTCCCCAGGAGGCAGCCTGCTTTTTTATTTGCATCATGGTGCCATTAGCATAAGCTGTGTTTTACTGTAATTGGTCAAGAAGTGTTGTGCTGTCATCAGGAAAGAATATGGAGGAGACCTTGGGTCTACTTCGGAAAGCTCAGAGCAGCAGCAGACCAAAAGGTCCTGCCACCATAGAGGGACGTGGTGGCTCTGTTTGGCTGGCAACCTGTCACTATTTGACAGGGCAGTGGGAGAAAAGCGGAACACCACATATCTGGAAGGGCAGCCACTTCATTGCGGGACACTCTAGGAGTCCCCCGACACAGTACGTTTATTTAAAACATAGAGCTCTGGCAAAACCCTAGAGTGTCCCATGACACAGTGACACCACTTCCAGTTAGGCAGCTGGAAGTGGCAGCACAGCATCATGGGATGCCATTGGTAAGTACCAGTCTCCCGGGAGTTGCTGTTTGATAAAGGTGTTATGCAGCATGGCACATCCTGATCTCGTCATAAATCCGAAGCTAAGCAGGGTGAGCCCGGGTTAGTATTTGGATGGGAGACCACCAAGAAACACTAGGGTTGCTACGCAGAGGCAGACAATGGCAAACCACCTCTGTTAGTCTCTTGTCTTGAAAACCCCATAAGGGGTCGCCATAAGTTGGATGTAACTTGATGGCATTTTACACACATACTAGTCTCCTGTGGTCTGGCAATCCTACCAGTTAGGCCCTTACTGAAACCCTATTTTTGCCAGCTCTGGGGAAGAGAAGAATTGACCTGGACACGGGGCATAAAATCTTCCCAGACTGTAAGATCTAGAGAGCATTTCACTCAGGACTTCAGTATAATAACTCTCTTCTCCCTGGACGTGAAAACTTCAGCCATGTGCTTTGGACAAAAAAGACAGTTTCCTCCTGACTGGGTGTTGTGTTCATTGTTCTAGGAAATGACTTGACAAAAAGAATCCCCTCCAATGAAGGAAGAAGGAGACGGAATTTCTATTTTTATAACACCCAAGACATGATAATCCGTTATGGATTTCACATCAGCAATTGCTTTTTATGTTAGACTTATTTCGGAGGGGTAATCCATAAATCCTCGCTGAATAAGCCGCCGAGCTTATTCTTAGAGCAGAATAATTCATTTCACAGCACACTGTTTATGGACCAAAAGAAAAAAAAATGGACGGGAAAGAATGCCAGCATTGCAAAATCCATTCTGTACCATTGTAAGAGGAAATTGGGAGAGGTTATTGAAAGCCAGCAGGTTTCCCTTTCTGGAAAGAGCACATGTGCTATATTATTACAATGATTATTGGATTGCAGTCCAATTCAATAGGATCAGGCTGCCTGCCTTAGCGGTATTAATCATTATTAGGCATAAGAGTTATTCATGGTAGTTATTAGCCGTGCGCCGCAACAGCTAAACCAGTACCCACTGCAAAACAAGCAAGGCTTGCCTCTAAATACAGGAAGGGAACCCCACACTTCCTTGCTAGAGGCAAGATGACGTTGTTGGGGAGGGGGACTTTGGGGTCTACAAAGAGGGCCCTCAGAATTCTATTCAAGGCACTTGATCACATGAACACATGAAGCTGCCTTCTACTGAATCGGACCCTTGGTCCATCAAAGTCAGTATTGTCTACTCAGACTGGCAGCAGCTCTCCAGGGTCTCAGGCAGGGGGCTTTCACATCACCTATTAGTCTAGTCCCTTGAACTGGAGATGCCGGGGATTGAACCTGGGACCTTCTGCATGCCAAACAGAGACTCTATCACTGACCCACGGCCCCTCCTCAAGAAATAAACACACACGAAGCTGCCTTATACTGAGGTGTTTCACATCACCTACTTGCCTAGTCCCTGTAACTGGAGATGCCGGGAATTGAACCTGGGACCTTCTGCATGCCAAGCAGATGCTCGACCACTGAGCCACGGCCCTCCCCAGCCACTTCTGGGGTTTTCTATTTTGCCTTTCTGCTGTTAGCTGATTCTTCCTATCGGGCCCTTGGGATAAGCGGCACTGGACAACAATTTAATCAAAAAGGCCGGTTCTTGCACCAAGAAGATTACAGCCTGCCTTTCATAAATTCCACATAGTAAACATTCTTTCACACACACCCAATACAGGAACTCTTCTCCCCACTCTGTGACTGTGGAGGTAAAGACTGAAAAGGACACCACCAATGGGGTCACTTAGGGTTGCTAACCTCCAGGTAATAGCTGGAGAGCACCTGCTATTACAACTGATCTCCAGCTGATAGAAATCAGGTCCCCTGGAGAAAATGGCCGCTTTGGCCATTGGACTCTATGGCATTGAAGTCCCTCCCCTCCCCAAACCCCACCCTCCATAGGCTCCACCCCCCAAAATCTCCAGGTATTTCCCAACCCGGAGCTGGCAACCCTAGGGTCACTAGAGGATAGGGTTGCCAGCCTCGGGTTGGGAATTCCTGTAGATTTAGGGGTGGAGTTTGCAGATGGCATGGTTTGGGGTAGGAAGGAAACTCAACAGGGATGTGATGCTATAGTGCCTATACTCTAAAGCAGCCATTTTCTCCAGGGGAACTGATATCTGTCATCTTGAGATCAGTTGTAATTCTGGGAGAGCTCCAGGCCTCACCTGGAGGTTGGCAACCCCACCTATGAATGAACATATGGGTCTGCTGTTGAGGAAATATCAGAGGGGGCTGTTGCAAAGAAAGGGATATATAGCAGGATATTTGCAGGGGGGAAGGCTGACAGGAAGCTAAGATTTTGGTCCATGGCTCTTTGGTTTCCATTATGAACCGTCATCTGCAAAATACACGTTTCTTCTTCCATTTGGATGCACCAACAAAGGATGCAAATTCAAATGCAGGGGGGAAAAAGAACAATAAAAGAGCAGATCCCTTTCTGGGCAGGTTGTGCATGACGTCGCAGAGGGAGATAAGTGGCAAACCGCCGGCGAGATGACTCCAACCGACACAAAGCAAGAGTCATAGAGGAGGAAAGTGAGTTGGCTGGCTAGTTAAAAATAATTCATTGTAATTGACAGTAGGGAAGTTATTTCTGACTATCGAGACTAACAGACATGGCTGAGCTACATGAAAACATCTTGAGAAGCTTGTCTGCACCCAGAGAAAAAAACACACACATGTGCATTAAAATAAAAGTGAATATCATCCTTGGTCACGTTGCATTCACACTTTGTTGGCTATTGCACAACCGTTGTGCAAGATCGCTCATTCCCAACTGGATTTTCCTGCCTGGACCAGATCATTCAAGGGGAGAATGATCATTATGGTGCAACGGTAGAACAATATCCAATGGTGCCACCTAATGCATGTAAACTATGGCTCGATCCACATTAGGCCTGTTTATTTCAAATGCGCAATACCCAAGGAGGTATGGATCCTATACGTGGCCCGATTCCCACTTTAAAGTTATGCACTTTCCCCACGGAGTTTGCATTTCTAAACTGTTCAAATCTGCTGTTCTGAGTTCTACTGTAGATTCCCTTCAGGTATCTTGAGGGAATTAGTAGCCCATTGCTTGATACTGTGCTTCCCCTGTGCTACAGTAAGGCAAAGGTCCCCTGTGCAAGCACAATGGGGTGACGTCACATCCCGATGTTTACTAGGCAGACTTTATTTACAGGGTGGTTTGCCAGTGCCTTCCCCAGTCATCTTCCCTTTACCCCCAGCAAGCTGGGTACTCATTTTACCAACCTCGGAAGGACGGAAGGCCGAGTCAACCTTGAGCCGGCTACCTGAAACCAACTTCCGTTGGGATCGAACTCAGGTCGTGAGCAGAGCTTGGACTGCAGTACTGCAGCTTATCACTCTGCACCATGGGGCTCCTTGTGCTGCAGTTCACTACAGTAATAATTCAAAACAGGATTTTCCCATGTGAGCAAGCCAATCCACTCGCAAATGTCTGCTAGAGTATAAGCCAGCGTGATATAGCGACTGGAGAGTTGGACTAGAAGCTGGGAGACCCAGGGTTGAATCCCCACTCTACCAAGGAAGTTTGCTGGGTAGGGTACTCCCCAAATTACAACTGATCTTCAAACCATAGAGATCAGCTCCCATGGAGGAAATGATAGCCTTGGAGGTTGGACTCTACGAGAAATGGAAGTCCTAGAGTGGCATCACATTCCCGCTAAGCCTCCTCCCCTTTCCAAACTCCACCAATCCAGGCACTGCTCACAAATCTCCAGGAATTTCCCAAGTCAGAGTTGGCAACCCTATATGTTGGGAAACTTCAGCCAGTCTCTGTCTTTCTCATACTAACCTACCTAACAAGATAGATGTTGTGAGCGTACTATGGAGGAAGAGAGAACAATGTTATACCATGTTTTGGGATTATCCCAGAGGAGAAATAAATGAACACCAGTGAAATATCCTAACTATTTGTGGGTGCATCCCAAATACTGTTGATGCCAGCCACAAAACGTGGCTATGTTTGGCCTCTGTGCACAACGTTTACTTACTTAATCAGCACATGGGGCAGCAAGGGTGCCCACCGCTCTGCTAGGGTTGCCAACCTCCAGGTACTCAGTACAGGAGCGAAGGACACTTAAGGTGCAAAAATTATTTATAAGCTACTGTGTCTTAACATGATACGCACTAACAATTACACAAATGGACGCAACATACAATGATCTCATATAACAAATATACAACCCATCTCAAGGATGGTGGTAAGCAAGAACAATATCAATTCAGGAGTGCAATGTCTCTCACTGTATGTACATCAATCTTCTGTATAAATCTCATGCAGGTAAGTGAACAGTTGTAATAAATATTAAATGTTCAAGGAGGATTCACTTCATGGAGGATACGGCCGCTTTGGCAATTGGACTCTGTGGCATTGAAGTCCCTCCCCTCCCCAAGCCCCGCCCTCCTGAGGCTCTGCCCCCAAAGTCTCCGGCCGGTGGCAAAGAGAGACCTGGCAACCCTACGCTCTGTGCACTGTTGGCTTTTTGCGCTGCGCTCTTGGTTCGTTTGCCTCCTCGGCATTTCCGAAAGCTTCTTAGTTACAAATATGTCGCAGAAACAATCCCCGGAGCGAAGGAGCCCTAGCTGATCTCATCGCGGAGATGAGCGGCTGTTTCTCCGAGCTGGCCCAGAACGGTACTGTGTCGTTAATTTTCCCGTGGAGGAAAAGGAGATGGCTGGCGCATCCTCAGTGGCCATGTTTCCAATCCCTTGCATATGCTGCGATGACTCAACAGTGGGCGAACAGACCACACACACACACATTTATTCCTATTTCTTCCATCGGCTCCATCAAATTGGCTACCCATCCGCTGCCGTTGGCATCTGGAAGCAATTACAGAGGCAGTTTGTCCCCCAGGAGCCGTTTGTCTTTTCCTAGGGCAACATCCCAGCTTCATATCCTTCATCGACGGGACAAATCACCCCACTGCCAACCTTCTCCCCGCAAAACAGCTTTAATTGCCACGGTTCATTAACATTCCTACTGTGTGACACCTCAGCGGAGAGGAGGAGAGCTGAATTCCCAGAAGTCCACACCCAAATCCACGGCCCAACAGCTAGGAATTAGGCCAGCTTAATGAACTAGAAGGGAACGGGATAATGTAAAGGTTGGGAGAAGACTGAACTTTGGCCCGGCCTTTCTGCTCCTAAAGCCAATCGTCCATCTTGTAGACACTTCCATAGTCCCGAGCCCGGGCACTGAACTTCCAAACAATTTTAAAAGTTTTTGAAATCCCGAAGCAAGCAACAGCAGCAAATCCAGAAATTATGTACATTCCTAAAATAAAAGCATCCCCAGTGTTGTATTAACTAGATCCTTAGAGGCCCTTCCACACCTTACAGTGCTGATGTAGTATACCTGTTAGTGTGTTAAATTAGGACTGGCAAGATCTGAGTTGAAATCCCCCCTTGACTATAAAGTGACACTTGGCTAGTCACTCTCTCGTTGTCTAACTAGAAAAGATCATTTTCCCCTATGCCTTTTTTAATTTTTCAAATTAAAAAATGGAAAATTGGGGGAATACCGAAAAAAGCTCCTATGAAATACACACACATTTGGAATGAGTGAGCTGCGCTAAGATATGTTAGGGTGCAGCAGTTTGCAGAGCTTTCTCGCTTTAGCATTGGGTGCATTAGCCATTTTTATTGTACAAAACTAAGGCTTTTCTACCTTTAAATTCCATAAATATGCCCATTTAGTTCAAGTTTATGTGCTAAGTTATAAATAAAGCATTTACGCTGTTAAAGCAATAAAACAGATTTTGATTTAACCAGAAAGTATTGCATATATTTTAATTTATCCCCAAATTGTCTGTTCATGGCTCCAATCTCTGGATTTAGGCATCCACAATTGGGGCCCAGTTGAGAATTAGATATTTTGACATAGCATTATTGAGCAACAGGCTGTATTTCATAACCATCTTCACCATATTCTGCAGAAGTACACCCAAATGTGCCAATGAGCCTTCCTCATTGCTTCCTACCAGCATGAGAGCCAATGTGGTGTAGTGGTTAAGAGCGGTGGACTCTAATCTGGAGAACTGGGTTTCATTCCCCACTCCTCCACATTAGCGGCAGACTCTAATTTAGTGAACTGGGTTGGTTTCCACACTCCTCCACATGAAGATGCTGGGTGACCTTGGGCATGTCACAGTTCTCTCTGAACTCTCTCAGCCTCACCTACCTCACAAGGTGTCTATTGTGGGGAGAGGAAAGGAAGGAGATTGTAAGCCGGTTTGAGTCTCCTTACAAGGGTAGAGAAAATCGAGGTATAAAACCCAACTCTTTTTCTTCTACTACTACAGCTAGGGTCACCAACTTCCAAGAGGTTTCCGACTCCAGCTTCCTGGAAATTCCTGGAGATAGAGGGGTGGAGCCTGTGGAAGGCAGAGTTCAACATGTCAATATGCCTCCATTTTAAAAGACTTTTCCGACTTGTTCTTCCATGCCATTCTAGTAATGTTCAACACCTCCAATAATGTTAGTGTGTGTTATGAGACATCAAGTCGCTTCCAACTCATGGCGATCCTATGAATTAACAATCTTCAAAATGTCCCGTTTTTTAACGTCCCATTGTTAACGTATCAAAACATCCCATGGGTTTCCTTGTTTGAGTCAATCCATTTCATGTTGGATTTCTCCTGCTGCCTTCAACTTTTCCGAGCATTATTGTCTTTTCCAGCGAGCCTTGTCTTCTCATAATGTGATCCAAGTATGATAGCCTCAGACCAGGGACTTGAGATTTCTCCTGCCTTGTATGGGAGATACTCCCAGGTTGGCAGCTTGGGAATGCTACTTGACTCAGCAATCACCTTAGAAAACCAGTTGGCTGCAGTGGCCTGGAGTGCTTTTGCTCAGCTTTGGCTGGTGAGCCAGTTGCATCCATTCCTCGGTCAGTCAGATCTAGCCCCAGTGATCCATGCCTTAGTTACCTCTAGACTGGACTACTGCAACGTGCTGTACCTGGGGCTACCCTTGAAGAGTGTTTGGAGGCTGCAGCTAGTGCATAATGCTGTGACTAGACAGCTGGTCAGGGCCAGCCATTGGGAATATGTGACCCCAATATTACTGCAATTACACTGGCTGCTGATCCACCCCTAAGACCAATACAAGGTGTTGGTTTTTACCTTTAAAGCCAGACATGGCTCGGGACCAGGGTATATGAAGGACCATCTTCTCCTATATGTTTCTGCCCGGAAATTAAGATCACAGGGAGAGCCCTCCTGACTATCCCATCAACCAAAGGAGCTTCTTTGGTGGGTACATAAGACAGGGCCTTTTCTGTGGCAGCCCCACAATTATGGAACAACCTCCCCAGGGAGGCAGCTGAAGATGGTTTTATTTAAGTCCACATTTGGTTAAGTATACTAGCAATCCTGAACTGTAATTTAAAATTTTGTATTTTTATGCATTTTATCTACACTGTAAGGTGTCTTGAGCTCCATGAGGAGGAAAGGCGACGAATAAATAAATACATAAATAAAAGCCATACTTCAAAGATTCCCCAGTTCAAAGAGCCAGCTTGGTATAGTGGTTGGACAAAGATATGGGAGACCCAGGTCCAAATCTCCACTCTGCCAGGAAGCTTGCAAGGGGACCTTGGGACAGTCACTCTGTATCTCACCCTAACCTGCTTCACAAGGGGTTGGTGCGAGATAAAAGAAGGGATGGAGAGCTGTTTAGGCCAGCCAGAGATCTTTGGAGGAAGGGTTGGCAATAATGGGATAAACAACAGTGGAATTGGTGGTCTAGACAAGATGAGCAGCGGAACCTTCTACCTGCGATATGGGGATGATATATCAACCTACTTTACAGGGTTGTCGTGGGGACTACAACAGCGCATTTGCCTTGGACCCAGAAAGCGGTAGTATGATATCAGTGGTTATCTAGCAATAATAACCGTTTTAACTGCTGCGCAATCCCAGAAGCTCTTACATCTTATCGCTGAAGAAGAATGTGACTTGGTTTCACTTGTCCTGAATTGGTTTCAATTGTCAGTGTGTCCCGAGAACTTTTTGCAGTTCCCTTTTTTTGGTGAAAGCCAGTATAACGGCTAAGCACGTGAACCGGGTACAAATCTCAGTTCAGCCACTGCTGCAAGACTTTAACTCTTCAGGCTCACTTCTCCCAGGGGAGTTAATAACAATTGATATACTTTTCTAATAGCCTCAGCTAGCCTGATCTCATCAGAACACAAAAGCTAAGTAGGGTGTGTACTTGGATGGGAGACTACCAAGGAAGACTCTGCAGAGGAAAGCAATGGCAAACCACCTCTCTTCCTCTCTCGCCTTGAAAACCCCATGAGGTAGAACGTCATGGGCTCACTGTCGGTCAATTGTGACTCAATGGCACATTTTACCTTTATACCTCTCTCAGACAATTTAAATCAGTGGTTCCCAAACTTTTCGGGCCACTGCCCCCTTGGTTCCACAAACTCAACCCCAGCGCCCCTTACCCTATCCAACAACACAGTTGAAGGGGCCCATCTCTAGCGCCCCCTGCTGTCCCCTTGCCTCTTAGTGCCCCCCTAGGTAATCCCACCGCCCCCAGGGGGTGGTACTGCCCACTTTGGGAACCACTGATTTAAATGAAGGGCTGCAACATCTTAATAGGTACTGTATGCATGATAAATGGCATTACTGTCAAATATATATTGATTAAGCTTTTCTCCTTTTCACTGTTCAAGCAGCCTTACAAATGATGCTCTAACACAGTGGTCGGCAAACTCATTAGTCAACAGAGCCAAATATCAACAGTACAACGATTGAGATTTCTTTTGAGAGCCACCGTCCTACTTGCTTGTCCCTTTAACTGGAGATGCCGGGGATTGAACCTGGGACCTTCTGCATGCCAAGCAGATGCTCCACCACTGACCCACAGCCCCTCCCAAACGGTGCAAGTGCAGACATCCCCCCTCCCGGTTCCCAAGACCCCCCAAATAAAACGGCAATTGAGCTGGCTGCCCAACCCTCGGAGACCCCCCCCTGCCGCTGCCCCCCCAGGAAGGGGGCTCCTCTCTGCCCCCCCTGCCTTCCCGGCGCTGGGCACTGGCAGGCGGTCGGCTTGAAAGGTCCAATGAGAGGAGAGATTCGGGGGGCCCCCAATTGCACTCACATGAAGCTGCCTTATACTGAATCAGACCCTTGGTCCATCAAAGTCTATCGTGCCTGACCCCCACCCCCAGCCGACGGAGTCAGCCTCCGGGAAGGATTCCCCCGCGGCCCGCTGCCGCCACCCTCCCCTCCTTCCCAGGCCGGCTGGGTGAGGCGGCGGCAGCGGGAGCGCACGGGGCGTGAAGCCCGCTCCAGCTTAGCGCGAGGAGGAGCCTGCCTCTCCCCCCCTTGCAGCAGCAGCCTGGGCGGCCGGCCGCCACCTCTCCCCGCCGCCTCTGATCCCTCCTTGCCAGGGAGAGAGAGAGAGAGAGAGAGAGAGAGAGAGAGGAGGGGAGGCTGGGGGAGGGGGGCACCGCCTCCCACTCGGCTGCTGGCTCCTCCCGCCTGGGGCGCACTGGAGCACGGCGGGAGCACAGCGCCTCTGCCTGGCTGGGCACGGGGATGTGGAGGAGCCACTGAGCTGACGGACGGGGTGGGGGTGGGGAGGTGGGGAGCCGGCTTCCTGGCCAGCTGGCGGGATCCTGTCGGCGGTTGGGCTGGGCCAGGAACCGCAGCTGCCTGGGCCCCGGGGAGAGCCATATTCAAGGGACCAAAGAGCCGCATGCGGCTTGGGAGCCGCAGTTTGCCGACCACTGCTCTAACACACTGATGCGCCAACTTGCCACTAACTGAAAATTCCACAGGGCACCCCTGGACTATGACTTCTATTCATGCTGGATGCACAAATCCTCCAGAAAGTCAATCTGGGGGGGGGGGGTAGCTTCAGTATGTTGAAAAACAATCTCTTGAATTGACCTTCTGATCGAACAAAAACAGACAGCTCAGCTGGTGGCGTTTGCTCAGCCGTAAGAGAGACGGTTAAGTCCTTCTGAAGGTTTTAAGATAGATTGAAACAGGAATATTCCCACAATCATATGGTTCTAAAAAGGTTGGCCACAAATACGATGTGGTGGCCCATGATGCTATGATAGGAAAGAACACAATGTTTGCACTTAAGGGGTGGAGTTGTGGCTCAGTGTTAGTGCATCGACTGATGCTCAGAAGGTTCTGGGTTTGATCTCCGACATCTCCAGTTAAGAGGACGAGGCAAGTCAGTGATTCAAAACACTTCCACCTGAGACAATGGAGGGCCACCACTGGTCAGAGTAGATGTAAGAACATAAGCAAGGCCATGCTGGATCAGACCAAGGCCCATCAAGTCCAGCAGTCTGTCCACACAGTGGCCGACCAGGTGCCTCTAGGAAGCCACATACAAGATGACAGCAGCAGCATTATCCTGCCTGTATTCCAAAGCACCTAATATAATAGGCATGCTCCTCTGATCCGGGAGAGAATAGGTATGCATCATGACTAGCATCCATTCCAAGTTGGCAGCCATCACTGCATCCTGGGGCAGGGAGTTCTGCAATTTAACAATTTAACTATAGACAATCCTGACCTTGATAGACCAATAGACTCACTCAGTATAAGGCAGATTCACATGAATACACACCAGAACCTGCCTTATATTGAACAGACCGTCGGGACCACCAGGGTCATCTAGTGCAACCCCCTGCACAATGCAGGAAATTCACAATTACCTCCCCCCCACCCCTAGTAACCAGAAGATGGCCATGGTGCGTTCCCTCTCATCATCTGCCTAAGGTAACAGAATCAGCATTGATGACAGATGGCCATCTAACCTCTTCTTAAAAACGTCCAGGGAAGGAGAGCTTACCACCTCCCGAGGTGGTGGTGGTTTGGAGCGGAGGACTTTAATCTGGAGATCCTGTTTTGATTCCCCACTCCTCCACATGAGTGGTGGACACTAATCTGGTGACCGAGTTGGTTTCCCCACTCCTACACATGAAGCCATCTGGGTAACCTTGGGCTAGTCACAGCTCTCTTAGAGCTCTGTCAGCCCCACCTACCTTACAGGGTGTCTGTTGTGGGGAGGGGAAGGGAAGGTGATTGTAAGCCGGCTTGATTTTCCCTTAAGTGGTAGAGAAAGTCAGCATATAAAACTCCTCCTCCTCCTCCTCTTCTTCTCCTCCTCCTCCTCCTTTTCCTGCTCCTCCTCCTCCTCCTCCTCGTAGCTGTCTACTCCCCTTTTACAGGTGCCTAGGCAGTCCCTGAGGCTGGGGCAGAGTCGCTGGTACTTGGCTCTGCCTGTTCTCGGTCAACAGCAGCTGTTTAGGGCAGAGGCCCCTGGAGAAATTTTCCTGCCAGTTAAATGGCCAGTCTGCCCCGGGGGATGCTGCCACCAACCTGGCCACAACCATCATCACTGGAGTCCCACCAACAGAGAAGATTGCAACCCATCTTTTTCCAGCCCTCCTTCTTGCGTGCATGCACCTGTCCCATGCTAGCTGGTACAGAATCATTCTCATATATCTAAGAAAGAGCCCCACGGTGACAGCTGATAGCTCCAGCTGCTTTTGATTTTAACTTCAAGAGCTACTTTTAGTGGGAAGGGGGAACGGGAATTTTTAGGAAACTAACCCAGCTCTTCCCCCCTCCAGAGGACAGCCCCCAAATATATCTTAGCTCATTTGTTCCTGTGCTATATTTACAGTCCTTTCCAACAGCAATCCTCCTTCCAGCTGCCTCTGTTCTTTTGAATACTGGTACTGGTGCTTGGGGTGGGGGGAGAACCTCTTAGCACCACATCCTGTAGTCTAATTGGACCTTAGAATGCAACACAGCCAAGCACACACAAACTTCAATGCTCACATTTTATAATCATGTTGCAGAGATAATGTTTAACCATGGCTAGCGCAAGTTGGGGTTGTTGCTTTAATCAAGTTTATACCCTAACCAGACAATGCAGCCATGGTTTAGCTTTCCAACCTAAGCCCTGCTCCTTGAAGGCATACACAAGAAGACCACCACAAAACCTGTTTGCTACTTGGCAAGCAAAGAAGCTTTAGAGGTAGGGAAATGCACTTAACCATGGCTTGCTCAGGGCAGCTATAACATCAGATCCAGCCGGCATTTTCAATCTATCTCCTTCCCTGCTATAGTTCCTATGCCACATGCTTGTTGTTCCTGGAGTTCCCCATGACCCCCAGCAGACTTTTCAATGGTCAAAGGTGCTCACTTTTTCACCAGTGGAAAATTTGGCTGGAGCCAACCCGTAAAACTTAAGTATGGTTAACACATAACTCGGTCAGTAAGCCCACTTCCAGGCCTGGTTTTGCACTGAATGTTTAAAAGTAAAGTAAAGGTCCCCTGTGCAAGCACCAGGTCATTCCTGACCCATGGGGTGACGTCACATCCCGACGTTTCCAAGGCAGATTTTGTTTGCGGGGTGGTTTGCCAGTGCCTTCCCCAGTCATCTTCCAATTTCCCCCAGCAAGCTAGGTACTCATTTTACCGACCTTGGAAGGCTGAGTCAACCTTGAGAAGGCTACCTGAACCCAACTTCCGTTGGGATCGAACTCAGGTCATGAGCAGAGCTTTTGACTGCAGTACTGCAGCTTAACACTCTGCGCCACAGGGCTCACCTGAGATTTAAGTACTCAAACATGGTATTTAACCATGGTTGAAAGAAGAGAGACCATGGTTAACCATTCTTTCTGCCTTGGTCTATTGTAATAAACCTGTAAGGGAGATTCTTGTCTCCCTTGCATGAATAGGATTCTACCAACTAAATCATGGTTAGCAAACCCACTTCAAGCTCTGGTTTTGCAGCCAATCTTTAACCATGATTTCGGTATTCAAACTTGATACCTGATCATAGCTGAAGAAAAAGAGATCATGGTTAATCATTATATCTGTACAGGGATATTATCACACCCTTATCAACGGGAATTCTTTTGCCACTTGAAGAAGAAGAAGAAGAAGAAGAAGAAGAACACTACACCACGCTGGCTCTTGAGTGAATAGGGTTCTACTTAGGGCTAGTTCACACATGTATATCCATTACTTGATTCCTCTACGCTTGATGACTGGCTGCTGAACGTGGGAACTGACTCCACGGTAAAGCACTATGTTTAATGAGAGGCAAGTTCTGTCTATAGCATTGGATCTGTGATGATCTATTCACACATGCATGCCAGCACTGGCTGCTTCAGTTACCGAGGGAGAATTCATGCGTGTGTGAGCCACTCTCTGTCCTACCACTCTCTGCCTCTCCCACAGCTCACTCGTGCAAATCCTTGTGCAAACTGGGCAGTGCAACATCCTAGATGTTTTGCTGCAATAGGGGCTGCACAAGTTTATCCTACACAGCCATGGGTCACAGGCCACCGTAGTGGTTAAGAGCGGTGGTTAAGAGTGGTGGACTCTGATCTGGAGAACCGGGTTTGATTCCCCACTCCTCCACATGAAGAAGAAGAGTTGGTTTTTTATATGCCGACTTTCTCTACCACTTAAGGGAGACTCAGCCCGGCTTACAATCACCTTCCCTTCCCCTCCCCACAACAGACACCGTGCGAGTCAGCTGAGTGACCTTGGGCTAGTCACTGTTCTCTTAGAGCTCTCTCAGCCCCACCTACCTCATGGGATGTGGGGAGAGGAAGGGAAGGTGATTGTAAGCTGGTTTGATTCTCCTTAAAAGGTAGAGAAAATTGGCATATAAAAACCAACTCTTCTTCTTCTCTTTTTGTCTTGTGTATGGATCACAGCTGTACAGACCGTAGGAAGTTTATTTTGGAGGGGACAGCAGCCATGAATAAAAATAAGGAAACCGTTATGCAGAAATAAATCCCACCCATAAAAATCCCCCAGTTGTCTTGACATAACCATATCCCTATGTTTCTGGCTAAAATTTACAAAAATGAACTCGGTCTATGTGACAGATTGGGTTCAAAGAACAATAAACTGAAATGCAAGCTGAATTTTTTTTTAAAAATTGAGGTCACAACTGTGGGAATGAAGATCGATGTGTCATCCAAAATGGGAAGGAAGAGAGAACCCTCTCCTTAGATTACATTTGCCTCAGTCACAAAGAGACGGCTGGTAGGAAACAGTTTGCTGAGCTGGCGCATTAAAGGTGGGCTATTAGTTACACCCGTGCAAATGCACAAAATGTAGCCCTACGTCAATTTTGCAGCAAAGATGTGAGATGGCATTGCGGCCCTGTCAGAGTTTCGGCCTGCGGTGTCAATCACTGCTACCCTGAGGGAAACGGCTGCCAGAATGCCTCGGTCAAAGCAGCTAGTCCTCAGTAAGCAGAGACTGTGGTACCAAATCAATATGTTCGAAGAAGAAGAGTTGGTTTTTATATGCCGACTTTCTCTACCACTCAAGGGAGACTCAAACCGGCTTACAATCACCTTCCCCTCCCCACAACAGACACTCTGTGAGGTAGGTGGGGCTGAGAGAGCTCTGAGAGAGCTGTGATTTGCCCAAGGTCACCAAGCTGGCTTCGTGTGTACGAGTGGGGAAACCAACCCGGTTCACCAGATTAGCCTCCGCCGCTCATGTGGAGGAGTGGGGAATCAAACCTGGTTCTCCAGATTAGAGTCCACTGCTCCAAACCACCGCTCTTAACCACTATACCAGCATGGTCCAGCAGAGTGTCAGAGGCATCGGATGAAGCGGGTCTTGACTCTAAAATACATGCACCATTGTAAATATATCAGGAGAAAAGCACCAGGCTTGGTTGTCATCTTGCAAGCAGAGAGGGCGAGGAGGCAGGGAAGCTGACTTAACCATGGCTTGCTCGGTGTAGAGACAATGCTTAACCGTGGCTAACACAAACTGTGGTTTGCAAACCCCGCTTCAAACCCTGGTTTCATATCCTCGTTTGCGGCCAATCTTTAAGCAGGATGTAGGGATTCAAACATGGTATTTAACCACGGCTTAACAAAAACAAACCATGGTTGAGTATTACATTGGCCACAAATGTTACCACAGATGCCACAAAGGTTACCAGAGGGAATCCAGATTCAAATCAAAGGAGCGGAAAGGCCACAGCAGGGTGGCAAAGGACATGCTTCGCATACACAAAATCTCATCCAGTATCTGGCCTTTTATTAAAAAGATCTTAGCAAGTCTGAGAAAGACAGGAGAGTCACTGACAGTCGGAGCAAGGAGTTCTACGCCAGATGGATGCCGCACGTGTATAAAACAGCTTTCCATGTTCCTGGTTCTCTTCTAAAGGGATCAGACATATTCGCAGAGGAAGAAAGGGCCATCGGTTACTAAATGGAGCCTCCATGTTCAGAGACAGTTTACCAATGAATGCTAGTGGCTGGGCGGCAAACAGAGAGAGATCACTTTCAGGTCTTGCTTCTGGCTGGCCACGGACAGGATCAGCATGCTGGACTAGATGGTTTGCTCTACCAGAGTTTTTAGAAATCTTCTGCTGGGTTTACATGTTCCTGGCAACAACACTCTTGCTGTTGACCCAGGGCCACACTGCAAATGTTCCCAGTTTCCAAACCCTCCCTGATGACAGCAGATCACATGATTGTGTAACATGCTAGTCAGCACTGGCATGGTGCGCGGCCACACATTTTGCCCTTATCTTATGAGCCGTAGACATTACTGGGAGCAGTGTGAACAGAAGATGGTGGTCCTGTGCCTCTATCGAGGAGGAAGAAGAAGAGTTGGTTTTTATATGCCGACTTTCTCTACCACTTAAGGAAGAATCAAACTGGCTTACAATCACCTTCCTTTCCCCTCCCCACAACAGACACCCTGTGAGGTAGGTGGGGCTGAGAGAGCTCTAAGAGAACTGTGACTAGCCCAAGGTCACCCAGCTGGCTTCATGTGTAGGAGGGGAAAAACAAATCCAGTTCACCAGATTAGCCTCTGCCGCTCATGTGGAGGAGAGGGGAATCGAACCCGGTTCTCCAGATCAGAGTCCACCGCTCCAAACCACCGCTCTTAACCACTACACCACGCTGTAGTGGTTAGAGAATCAGACACAGGTTCAAATCCCTACTCTGCCACGGAAGCTTGCTGGGTGACCTCGATACTCTCGGTCCAGCCTACCTCACAGGGTGGTTGTGAGGAAAAATTGGAGGAGAGGGGAATGATGCAAGCCTCTTCAGGTCCCCATCAGGGAGAACAGTGGGGTATAAATGAAGTAAAACAAACAAACAAACAAATGATGCCTCAGCCCAGTCTCTTTCTTCACAGAGTTATGAAAATAACATTTCACAAGGATCTATTGACATAATCTTCCCTCGGGGCAGGGCGGCAAAGGATTTCTCAGGCTGAAGTCCAGGGAGGGGCCCCACTGAACTCAAGTGATACTTAAGTTCAAGTAAAACAAAATCCGCATCCAGCAGCACCTTAGAGACCGACACAATCTTCCAGAATATATACAAGCTTTTGTGAGTCAACACTCACTTTGTGAGATATACACTAACCCGGCTACCCACCTGAAACTAACTTCAGGTCTGAGTCAAAACGCCTAGAATCTGTCTATGCAGGTGGAAAACACGTAAAACCCAGACGACAGTCAGTGCAGTGGAGAGATCAGAGGGTTAGATCAGGTTCGAGACCCAGGTTCGAATCTCTGCTCGGCCATGAAGCCTGGAAGAGGACCTTGGACCGGTCAGCCTCCCCAACCACACAGGGTTCTTGTAAGGCTAAAATTGGGGAGGCAGGGCCATGAGGGAGGGAACTGGGAACCTTTAAGCCGAGATCTCTTGTTCCCCGGCTTGAAGGTTGTGGCCCTGGAGGCAAAAGAGGCTGAGGCATCCTTGTGGTTCATTGTCTATGTTAAGAAGACGAAGAGTTGGTTTGGCTTACAATCGCCTTCCCTCCCCCTCCCCACCGCAGACACCGTGAGGTAGGTGGAGCTGAGAGAGCTGTGACTGGCCCAAGGTCACCCAGCTGTCTTCGTGTGTAGGGGTGGGGAAAGAAGACCAGTTCACCAGATTGGAGTCTGCCGCTCATGTGGAGGATGGGGAATCAAACCCGGTTCTCCAGATCAGAGTCCACCGCTTCAAACCACTGCTCTTAACCACTACACCACACTGGCTCCCATCCTGGAAGCCTGCTAGGTGGTCTAGTTTTGTTTAAATGTGCACCGATGAGCTTTTGAATCCCCTGTGTGGTCAACCAGTGGGATAAAAACTATCTTGAATAACCATAAAATGAATAAATCAAAGTATTCCATTCGTCAGCTCCTTGCAAGATCTGCAGGGAGAGACAGATTGACCTGCTCTGTCAGTCTGTCTCCATCCATCCATCCATCCATCCATCCATCCATCCAGAGGCACAACATGTACACAAGATCACAACCTCGCCTCTGATGCTGGCAAATATTAAGCATCTCTCCCGCCCCACTGGTTCCTAATCCCTCTCCACCATCGCCAGCTTAGCATGCCTCCTTCCATTCGATGGGCATCCACGGAAAAGGGAGAAGAGAAACCCACCCATTCCCACAACCCCGATCCCCGAGCGGAGAGACCTTTAGGAACAACTCAGCCGCTTTAGGTCAACTTCAGAGGAGATAATCCCCGAAGACGCTTTGGAGCATCTCTGCTGTCGTCGTGGAGAGCAGGGTCAACCCAAGCGTACGCTTGACTTGACAGAAGAGGGAGGGGGCTGGGACAACCCAACCGGGCTTCGCGTATTGTTATCCCCCCCCCCCAAAAAAAAACATATTAGAGAACTGAACTGGTTTTCCCACCGACGTCTTAGGGGAGCCCAGAAGCGACCCGATCCCCCAAGCCTCGAGACCCCAAACCGCGATCTTACCCAAGAGGCGAACTACCTTTCCTTTCCTTTCCCCGGCTTCTTCTCTTCGCAGTTTTAGGACGACCGCAACGTCCTGGGCTCCTCCTGCCGTCCCCCCCACCCCGGATCCAGTGGGTTCCGGCGCGCGCCGAACCAGCCAGGAAGGATCCCCCTGATCCACCCCCCCCCCCAAAAAAAAGCAGCCAGCCGGGAGCCTGGGAAGACGAGATCCCCTGGGCAGCGTCCCCGCTCCGCCCCGGCACCCACTCGCTCTGGCTCCCCGGGGTTGGGAGCGAGGCCGGGGGAGGGAGGAAGGCTGCCCTGCCCGAGGCTCCCACGTGGAAGGCGAGGGGAAGGGAAGGGAAGGGCAGGGCGCCTGGCTGGGCGGAGCTTCGGCTGCATTTATACTCAGTCCGCACACTCACACTGATAAAGATGCTAAGCCCGGGGTATAAGGGTTAGCATCTACCTTTTTTTTTTGACCAGGGACACTAGGGGCGAAAACGCATGGTCGCTTTATCCTCCTTTAATCCCTGTTTCAGCCAGGATTCATCCAGGATCGAACCCATGCGTTTACCCTAATGTGCGTTCGATCCTGGCTAAAACAGGGATTAAAGGAGGATAAAGCGACCATGCGTTTTCGCCCCTAGGACTTTTTGGTTCGGGGCGGGGACCCCAAGGACCAAAACAAAAATTCAGAGAATTTGAAAATAAACTTGAATCATGACTGTTAGTTCAACATTAAACTTAGAATAATATTTGAATGTGGGTTTTTTTTTTAATAATAGAGAACTTTTAATTGAAAATATTAATTTATTATGGGTTTATCACTTTGTTACGTGGACCTTAATTTAGTTCTCGCGGACCCCTGGGGGGTCCCCTTGGCACAGTGTAGGGTTGCCAGGTCCCTCTTTGCCACCTGCGGGAGGTTTTGGGGGCAGAGCCTGAGGAGGGCGGGGTTTGGGGAGGGACTTCAATGCCATAGAGTCCAATGGCCAAAGCAATTTTTCTCCAGGTGAGCTGACCTCTGTCGGCTGGAGATCTCCAGCTAGTACCTGGAGGCTGGCAACCCTAGCACAGTGTCTCGTTCAAACTGCCCCAGTCCCACTAGGCAGAAGGATTCAGCTGGGCTTTGGAACCGAACCCCGAACAGAGCGGCTGTGAGCATCTGCAGAGTGCGTTTTCTATACCCTCCCCAAACACAGCCCTCCTCGGACTCCACCACAAAATCTCCTGGAATTTTCCAGACTGGAGCTGGCTACCCTAGGGGTGTTGGAAACGCACTCCGCACCTGCTCAGAGGCACTTTTAACTGTTATTTCTTCCAGACGTGATTGTAAGCCGCTTTGATTTTTCCTTAAGTGGTAGAGAAAGTCGGCATATAAAAACCAACCCTCCTCCTTCTTCAGCGTTTGATGCTGAGAAAGGTCGTTCCCAGTCTTCAGGGGCAGAGAAAGCTCCCTTGAAATAATTTCTCCCTCGTTCATTCCCCATTCACACATCCTCATTCTCAGCATATTAAGAGTCTATAGCAGCAAGGACTCATTCTGGTCCTTCCCTGCTGAGCAGCAAGCAGAAGTTATTGCTGCTCTAGTTCTAGTTAGTTCAGGAGCAATCCCAAATTGCTTCTCAAGTGCAGTGGGGAGAGATGCTGCTGCTGTTGCTGCTTCTTCTTCTTCTTATTCATTATATTATTATTATTATTATTATTATTATTATTATTATTATTATTTAGCGATTTCCCCCACCGGCAGGTTTGAGCTTGCTTCTATCTCCCACATATGTGACAAGGAAAGAAGAAATTAGTGTGGGAAGCCCACAGCGGAAGGTTGGGCCCAGGCCAGGAACAGCTTGATTAAAAGGAATGTTTAACGTCATTTAGCTCCATTCTATAAAAAAATACGCATTTACTGTATTTAGCAAAACCCTGTGCTCCCATAACAACGTTCTTCTCCGCATCGTCACTCTCCCAAACTATTTTTTTTAAGAATCACCCCTATCCGACCTTAACGGGATCTTCTTAACTGGAGAACCAGTATTATTAGGATGTTTGACGGACGTCTGGGAGACATGGGTTCCAATTCCCACCTTGCCACAAAGCTTGCTGGGTGACCTCGGGCCAGCCATGCTCTCCCTCTCTCAGTCTAACCTACCTCACAGGGTTGTTGTGAACATAAAACGGAGGACCGGAGGCCCATGTCTGAGCCCCTTGGAGGAAAGAGGGCGGGGGGTAAAACTGTACTATTAGATAGAAACCAGGGATGGTGTAGCTGTTAAGAGTGTCAGACTAAGATCTGGGAGACCCAGGTTCGAATCCCCATGGAATCTTGCTGGGTGACTTTGGGCCAGCCTCACACTCGCAGCCTCACGTACCTCACAGGGTTGATGTGAGGATACAATGGAAGTGAGAACAATGTAAACCCCCTTGGGTCTCTGTTGGGGAGAAAGGCAGGGAATAAACGAAGTAAAATAAATCAATTTAACCTGACATTGTCTGCAGATGCTCTGCCCCTCCGTTCTAACCTTTTCCCAAAATCGTCTACTTGGACTAGGCCTCTCCCTGAGTTGTAGAGGCCCAAATGCTACCTGGGGGTATCCATCAGAAAGCAATACCTGCCTGTCTCTTTACTCAGCTATCTCAGGTGAGGAAAGAGGGAACGGTTAGACTCCCTGACTTATAAATGGAAACTGGCCCAAGGGCAAGGCTTATCCTTTAGATCATGGTTTTATGACTTCTTACAGACAGGCTTTCAACCTGCAGTAGATTTCCATTCCAGGCTTTTTTCTTCAAATCAGTATTTAGTAGTCCTGGGACCAGTTTTGAATGAAAAGGAATCGGAGAGCATTTCTGAGTTCATGCAAATGCTGACATACAAAGTTTATCACTCCAGCTGTCTTTCGGCTTCCCCTCCAGGTTCAGGCAATCAGGACAAAATCTACCTCCACATTCCCCTTTCTATTTCCACAATGAAAAGGGCCCGGGACTTTGGAAATTCAGAGGAACTAACATTTGAAATGGAAATAGACAAATAGCAGTAGATTGTTGTAGCATTACAGTGATTACAATTTTTTAAGCCCACCAGAATCCCCATGTTTTGAATGAGAAGGACTTGGACAGCATTTCTGAGCTCATGCAAAGTTACTTTCTTGGGTGGCTTCCATGTGGAGGGTTATCTCCAGTTAGGCTTCCAAACTGGAGGGCTTTTTTAAAAAGTTACCTGTACAGCATTGTGCTATAATCATCCTCTTTTCTGATTTTCTCCATCCTGCTTATGCTCTTTCCCAAACCTGCTTTACTCCCATCTTTTAAGAAAGAACGCAGTCCTAGAGTACTGGCACATTGCGTGTAAGGAATGGTTCACAGGTAAGACCTTGCCCACATTGGTGTCATTTTTCCACCCTCAGCCCCTTGCAGGTGCTGTTTTCCTAACATTTGTTTCTTGCTATGCCACCTTGGGATTTTTGTTGGGGCTTAATAAAAAGAAAAACAGTACTTGCTATCATGCCATAACAACCTATTGCCAAGTTCCTCTCGATTCCTGGATTTCATTTTAAAAAGACATTCCAGCCCTTTTCATTGTGAAAACATAAGAGGAAATGTAGAGGTTGTTTTTTTTCTCGATTGCTTGGAAGTTGAGGAGAAGCTGAAAGACAGCTGGAGTGCTACTCTTTTATGTCAATTTTACACTACAGCACACTCGTGAAACTAAAAAGGTCAGGAAGTCTCCATAGGAGGTCAGACAACCACATCCCCAATCCAGTACAGAATCTCTGTGGAGCATTTTTTTTTTTAAAAAAAAGAAGACAAGTATTGTGTGTGTGCCGGGGTCCTCCTCTCTTAATAAATAGGTATGGTGACTCATGCAAACACGAGAAGAGTAAAAGTGGAAGAAAAGCCAGCCGCGTGAGTCAGCATGGCGTCATTGTTAATGCTGGATTCAAAACCTTGCCCTGTCATAAAAGTTAGCTCAGTGAGCTGGCATCCTCAATCCTACTTTTTGAGCCTGGCCTACCTTGCAGGTTGGTTGTGAGGATAATATGGAGGAGTAAGAACCATGTGGGCTGCTCTGAGCTCCTGAAGGAAATGAAAATGAGCTAGACACACAGCTTTGTGGTAAGACCAAGGGCTGAAGTAATAAATGGATGCACCGGACTCGAGGAAAGCCAGAATATTACCTCCTTCTGATCCTAAATAGTATGTATGTTCCTAAAATGGAGAGTCAAGCAGATCTAATTTCCCCACCGTTCGGGATTTATGTCCTCTCAGAAGCCTCTTCCTGATCCTGTAACACTAATAGTGCGACCCACGTCTAATGTCAACGGTCTGGGCTAAACGTAGAGGCTGCATTATTACGTGGCCAAGCTGCCGTTTCATCTTTTTTCCTTGTGACTCACATCTGCTTCCCGTTCGAGATAAGAGCAGGATTTACATCTGTAGAGGAAATGTGACGGTCAGTCGGTTGGTCCCCTCATCCAGTGATTCAGGCAACGCAGGGCTTAACTTGAGAACTTTGTTATCAATGACTGGATATAAGGGTTCAGGGATCCCCATTCCTACTTTTATCTGATGAAGGGAGCTTTGACTCTTGAAAGATTATCCTCCGAATATTTTGTTGATCTCTAAGATGCTACTGGACTTGAATCTAGCTCTTGTGGTCACTGTGCCCCATCAACGTGACAACTGCTTCCTCTTGGCATCCAGATCTTGAGCTCCACTCAGAACCAAGCACAGTGATTTATGATACCTAGAAACCTCCCTTCTGTGGCACTGTGAGATTGAATACACATTTCCCAGTCGGTGAACATTCTTGGAGTTACTCATTATTACAATAGTGTCAGTTAGCAGTGTTAGTTTGTGGTGGTGGAAAGTGAAGGCAAGAGACCTTCACAGGTGGTTTTCCATTGCCTGCCTCTGCATAGCGACCCTGGCCTTCCTTGGTGGTCTCCCATGCAAGGACTAACAGGGCCGACCCTTCTTAGCTTCCGAGATCTGATGAGATCAGGCTGGCCTGGGCCATCCAGGTCATGGTTAGTTTGTGGAAGAGCAACGTTTGGTCCAGTAAGGTGCTACTAGATTTGAATTTTGTTCATTATTACAATGTTTTCTGCTTTATTCTCCTCCCTTATTTCCTTCTCCATCTCAAGATCATCCTCACAGTTTTGGTCCAATGGATGACAGTATAACCGCCCCCCCCTTAAAGAAACCCTAAGGGCCTGATATCTCCACCTGTAGTGTTTCTATGGGGGAGTTTCAGAAAAAAGAACAAAGGCAGATCATGAGAGGGAGGGCTGGAAGGGTTGTGTCAGTGTTTGGCTCTCTTGGCCCTTTCTTATATGCCCAGGGTAATGCTGATCACCCCTTTGGGGTCAGGAAGGAATTTTCCTCCAGGCCAGATTGGCCCAGGGATCCTGGAGGTTTTTTGCCTTCCTCTGGGCACAGAGCAGGGGTCACTGGGGGAGTGGGGGGAGGTAGTTGTGAATTTCTGGTATTGTGCAAGGGGTTGGACTAGATGACCCTTGAGCGTATGTCCAGGGACTCAAAGTGGCTTAGAACATCATTCTCCCCTTCTCCATTTTCTCACAACAACCCTGCGAGGTAGGTTACGTTTAAGGAGATAACACTTATACACACTTAGAGTGATGTAGCACCCCTCCCCAAACCCTGCTCTCCTCAGGCTCCGCCCCAAAAATCTCCTGCCGGTAGCAAAGAGGGACCTGGCAACCCTAGTCCTGAACCACAGACTAGGCATTTGCGGACAGCTTCCCCCTGGGAATTAGTTTAAAACTTGCTCTGTATCCTTTCTAAAGCACCAGCTGTCTGGTCCCAATGCAGTTCAAGCAAAGCCTGTTCCTTTTGTTATACTTCTGGCTACCCCCAGAAAATCCCCCAGCGCCTAATAAACACAAGCCTCTATCTTTCACTGTTGTATTTACTTCCTCAAAGTATGCTGGGTTTCTTTTCTTTTTTAAAAAAGTGCTTTCCACACCTCTGATTACTGAGGGTGTGGACTCTGCGATACTTTACTTGCATTAAAAAATAATAATTTGTGTACAACTTCTAATGCTCAGATTGCTTGGGTGGGAACCCTTGAATGCAAGGCGTGTTCCCTGATATTCGCTGTTGAATATCGCGGTGGTTCTCACGCAAGAGATCAAATGTTAAGTGGCCGTTATATATTTTCATTGCTCTTATGCAGAATACAATAGGAGTGCAAACTGCTCAGTGGCTAATTATGTTCTTCTGGTGCACATGAAGCAGCCCTATGCAAAATCAGAACATTGATCTAATGAGCTGAGCATTGCCTACTGTGACTGGCATCCCCTCTCCAGGGTCTTAGGTAGACATCTTCCACATTGCCCTACTGCCTGATTCTTTTAACTGGAGATGCTGTGGATTGAACCTGGGACCTTCTGAATCTGAATACAAAACAGATTCTCTACCACTGAGTCATGGCCTTCCCCTTCACAAGAACACAGGAAGCTTTCTTATCCTAAGTCAGATCTTTGGTCTGTCAAGGTCACCCTTGTCTACTTGGATTGGAAGCAGTTTCCCAGGTTCTTAGGGTCAAGGTTTTTCACATCACCTATTACAAGTAGGTCCAGTACCCTTGGTTCCACCACAGGCCATTGTATAGCCACCACAGTCAAAACACACCTGGCTAGATGTATTATTTGGCCCTAAAAAGAAGTTGTAGAGGAGCCTGATATGAATCAAGCCTGAAGCACTGGAAAACAGAGGGTTAATTCTTCCTTTCTGTGCTATTTCCAAGGTCCAAAATGCCCCTTCTCTGCCAGCTTTAAGCTTTGGTAGGGCAAAAAAGCCCTGTCTCGTCCACCCTGGTCAGTATTTGGATGGAAGACCACCCAGGAAGTCCAGGGTAGCTATGCAGAGACAGGCAATGGCAAACTGCCTCTGAACAGCTCTTGCCTTGAAAGCCTTACATATAAAGGTAAAGGTTCCCTGTGCAAACACCAGGTCATTCCTGACCCATGGGGTGATGTCACATTCCGACGTTTACTAGGCAGACTTTGTTTGTGGGGTGGTTTGCCAGTGCCTTTCCCAGTCATTTTCCCTTTACCCCCAGCAAGCTGGGGACTCATTTTACCGACCTCGGAAGGATGGAAGGCTGAGTCAACCTTGAGCCGGCTACCTGAAACCAATCAAGTCATGAGCAGAGCTTGGACTGCAGTACTGCAGCTTACCACTCTGTGCCACGGAGCTCTTATTTGCCATGGGGCTCTTATTTGAAAGCCTTACAGGGTAGCTATAAGTGGGCTGTGACTTGATGGCATTTTCCACCACCAGGACACAAAAAATTCCCCTCAAGTATCCATGTTTCCCTGCTTGTCCCCCAGCAGTGCTTAAAGCAATCCAAGGGTGGGGTCAGGGAAATGGTATGGAAGGGAGATATCCCTTCCCCATCACTGACTCCTATCTGCCACCCCTAGATTACACACCCCTACACTTCAGGACAGATCCCCTCCACCTCCGCTCTATTTCTTGTGCAGGCTTGTCCAAACAGTATCTCTGGTGCCTTGGTTACTAGGCCTGAAGATGGCTTTCGAAGTTGAGAATTGGAGTGGCTTTGATTTTAAAAACTCAACTCCTTTGATAATTAGCTAGTGTTTGGAATAAGATCTGACGGTCTGTTCAGCACTCAGGCTGAATTGTGCTCTTGAGATATCATTAGATGACTCATGTTTTATATTCTTTCCTATAATGTTGTGGAGTGTTTGTCAAAAACCCTGGGCATGCTTTCAAGGGAAAATCCGAAGGATTGTGCAAAGGCACTTCTGAAACGCGACTGGGTGTCATAATCCACTTGTCAACATGATTTGGCGCTGAGGCCAGAAGGCTTTCCTAGGTAGGAAACGCAAAGCCTTTTGGCAAAAGTTTCATTTCCTGTTAGAATCGAAAAGCAGTTAGATATCCGGATTACATCTGCTGAAATCTGACTACAAATTTGACTACAGAAAGCCAGCATGGTGTGTAGTGGTTAAGAGCAGTGATTCGGAGCAGTCATTGGGGTATGTGCAGACAGAATTTCTGCAAATCAAGGTTCAGTTACCAGCCAGCCAAGAACTTAGCATTTTGATGGCCTTCATTTGTAAAAAGAGAATCTCATTTTTTTCTGTTTGAAAATCTGAAAGTTAACGCAAGACATTCCTTGACAAAAAAAGATGTCATTCAATCACAATTTTTCAAGCTCGCGATGTCAATCAAATTCAGCGACATTTGAGTAAGATGGGGAGCAAGGTTTACTTGGAAGTAAGTCCCACTAATAAAAATAGATACTGGTCATGATGCATATCTATTCTCTTCAAGATCAGAGGAGCATGCCTATTGCATCATGTTCTGTGGAACACGGGCAGGATGCTGCTGCTGCAGTCATCTTGTTTGTGGGCTTCCTTGAGGCACCTGGTTGGCCACTGTGTGAACAGACTGCTGGACTTGATGGGCCTTGGTTTGATCCAGCATGGGTTTTCTTATGTTCTTATGTTCACATTATTCAGTGGGGCTTACTCCCAGGAACATGTCCTGACAGACATTGTTTAATTTGTACATTTATTATTTTAATTTTTTATTTATTTAAAACATTTATTAGCTGTCTTTCTACCTTATGGGACTCAAGGCAATTTACAATGTAAATAAAGCATAAGACATATACATACATAAAACACATAAACGGGCATGAATTAAAACCACAATTTAAAACTGCCAACAGGCAGAAAAACTAAACTAATTGAATTGCAAAGTACTTTGTACACACCGTATTTATTCAAGTGCGTGGCTAGGTTACCTCACAGGTATTCCACCCTCTCCTCCCAAAAAAGAGGGCATTGTCTTACATTCACATGCAAGGTACAGTTATGTCTCATAATAATTTTGTAAGTGTGTATAACATTTTCAAGAGGTAATCTTACATCCAGAGTTGTCTTCCTTTCAGGTAAATATGGTAAGCAGTGTTGTAGTCATTCTTCGATGGACTTCCATAGTAACAAAGCAGCCAGAAGACAACTGTTAGCTGGTTCATGTGTTCTGTTACGTGTTCTTGACAACGACATTGGTACTGGAACTGAGGAAATGAAACACACACGTGGGCGAGAACGATAAAATGCAAACGGAGCTTTGCTCGCTGTGTAGGCTGCCACTAAAGGTTAAAATGGCAAGCATTTTGTTTCTTCTGATTGTTTCTTCTTCTTCTTCATCATCATCACTAACAATATGATATGAATGAAGTATGATTCCTTCTCCAGCACTCCAGCGTCCCTTCTTTGCATCTCAAGCATCGTGGTTTCGCAAGGCTTCAGAATTTGCGACTCATCAAGCTAGGGTTGCCAACGTCCAGGTAGTAGCTGGAGTTCTCCTGCTATTACAACTGATCTTCAGCCAATAGAGATCAGTTCCCCTGGAGAAAATGGCTGCTTTGGCAATTGGACTCTATGGCATTGAAGTCCCTTCCCTCCCTAAACCCTTCCCTCCTCAGGCTCCGCCCCAAAAACCTTCCGCCGGTGGTGAAGAGGGACCTGGCAACCCTACACCAAGCTAGATGAATCCCACCCACTGGTCCTATATGACTAATGTTGCCAGCCACCAGGTACTAGCTAGAGATCTCTTGCTATAACAACTGATCTCCAGCCAATAGAGATCAATTCACCCAGAGAAAATGGCTGTTTTGGCAATTGGACTCTATGGCATTGAAGTCCCTCCCCTCCCCAAGCCCTGCCCTCCTCAGGCTCCACCCCAAAAGTCTCCTGCCAGTGGCAAAGAGGGACCTGGCAACCCTATATACAACGCAGCACCAGACAGAGTTCAATAAACGTCCTTGCTGACAGTCGGGCCTCGGTGAATAGCCAGTGAGCTCCACTCAGCTTGGACAAGTTCTCCAGGCCCATTTATTTTTCCATCTCACTTTTCCTCCAAGGAGCTCCCGGCAGCACAGATAGTTCTCCTTTTTCCTCACCACAACCCTGTGAAGCAGGTTTGGCAGAGACAGCCTGGTCAGCCCAAGGTCATCCAATGAATTTTCAAGACCGAGTGAGGATTCAAACCTAGACCAAGCCATGATCTACCTCAGTGGTCCCCTAGTCAACAAGACTAGGGTTGCCCAGCCCTGCTCCAAAAGCCTCCCGCCGGTGGAGAGGGGGGTACCTGGCAACCCTATCCAGGGTGAATTAATGAGCCACTGTTGACCCCAAAGATTTCCTGAAGTCTATAGGTATGTAGCTTTGTGTTTTACATTATGGCAGTTGTAAATAAGTCTTGGTGGCCAAAGTCACAGCAAAGTGTACTTTTTCCCTCCTGGGAGGGACTGTGCCTCAATGGTAGAACATCTGCTTGGCATGCAGAAGGTCCTAGGTTCAATCCTTGGCATCTCCAGTTTAAGGGACTGGGCAAGTAGGTGATGTGAAAGACCTCTGCCTGAGACCCTGGAGAACCGCTGCCGGTCTGAGTAGACAATACTGACTTTGATGGGCCAAGGGTCTGATTCAGTATAAGGCAGCTTCATGTATTCATGTGAGTTTAGAGAGGCTGATCATCTCCTCCATATATTATCCAGTGGCAACCCTTTCTTTGTTTACAGTCAAGCATGACATCTCTCCTTCCACAACAGACATATTCATAAGCCTCCTGCCCTTTTGTTTGCTCTCTGGCTGACAAAAGAAGGCCACCCTTTGTGAAACCGAAGGCACAATGCCTCAATGGAGGCATCGAGCCTGTGAAAAGGCCCCGCTGTTTGCACTGGGCCGTGCTTCAAATCCAAGAGCTTTCCACAAACATTCCTCATTTTCTCCTCCAACGCTCGCCCTCCCGAGAAAGCCACACACCCAAATGCCAAGGCCCGCTCTACAATGGGGGATCTGTTTGATGTGCGCACGCCAAACATCGCTTCCATTTTGCAAACGCCGGCAAAGACCCAAGTGACGCGCTGCTGCGACTTCAGCTCCAAGAGGAAGAGAGAGATTGAGCAGATGGCGAGGACAGGGAGAAGCGAACAGAAAGCGGAAGCAGGGAGTACTGCTGGAGATGATCAAGCTGACAGACATCTGGCTAGGCCTAGAGAGGACAGGAACTGATTTTTGACCCATGTCAAGGGCAAACCTTCATCTCCTGGATGCTTAAAACGCTAAGGAATAAATATGTGAGCAAGAAGACGTCAATGTAGTTCAAAACGGTAGGGGCACAGATTAGGATCTGGAAGCCTTAGGCTCAAGTTCCCACTCTCCTATGGAAGCTGGCTGGGAAACCAAGGACCAGCCTCTCTTGCATACAGCTGAACTACACAGTATGAGTGGGCATGGGACAACCTATGGCAGCCAGCGCTGTTTTGGACAAGAATTCAGCCGTTTAAAAATTGCTGCCAGGGCTCATGGTGCCGTGGCACCAATTGAGGGGTGCCAACCTCCAGGTGGTGGCTGGAGGTCCCCAGAATTGCAGTAAGGTTTGTGCATATCGATGTACCCAAACCGAAAATAAACCAAAAATTAGCAGTTTCTGCAATATTCGGGTTTCAGTTTGACCGAATGCCAAAACCTGGAAATCTTCCCGAAGCTAAATAGGTGATTCCTGAAAAAGCTGAATGATTATTCGGCTTTTTCGGGTTCAGCTATTCGCCTTTGATTAGATGCACAGCTCTGTGCTTTCTCCCATTTTTCTATCTTTTTTTTTTACTGGTTTTTTTAGGGCCCCATAGTAGGGGCCCTTTTGAGGTAGGGGTTGTGTAATCAGAGCCAACTTGGTCTGGCCAACTGACAGTGAGTTGGTCTGCACTTTAAAAGATGGGGCTTGCCCAGTCCCGTCTGGAGGGATATACCCTCCAACTAAAAAACCCCAGCTTCTTCATCTGCTTGCCAGGCTTCTGAAGAAGACTCCTTACCCTCGCAGATGAGCGATCTCCTTCACAAGAGCTGCCTTGGTCATGACTTTGGCTGGCTCCGATATCACCCCCCTGGAAAACCTGCTGTTAAATTGAAGGTCGCCCCGAGTAGAGGCTTCGTTTCCCTGCACCATGACCATCTCTTGAAATCAGATTTTTGATGACCATAATAAAGGATTGTTCACAAGATGTCATTTGCCACCAAAATAAATGTTTTCTGTGCCTTATTTTTCTTGCATTTAAGCCGTTTCCCTCAGTTTGGAAGCTAATTTGCATGGACATCATGCTATGTGCCCCAGATACGAAGGGACCCTCCAGACTTTGAGGTGCCAGCCTGCCAATTGGCTCTTTCCGCCAGTCCTTGGCAATGCTGAACTTCTGAACCTGAAAACCGATGAACAGATCGGCTTGCAAATGCCTGGAGGATGGGGGAGACCCCTTTGCTGGCCTATAAAATTGGGAGCCCTGCCACAAAGTTCACCGAACTTTGGTGACCGTCTAAGGAGAGTCCCTTGCAGCTACTCTGCAAATTTGGTGACTCTACCTCCAAAAATACCCCCATAGGAGCTTTGGAAAAAATCCCCATAGAGTATAGTGGACCCGAATTTTTCGGTAAACCCAGAAATAAAGCCGAAATACCCCTTCCCCGGTGTGGGTATTCAGCTTATTCCTGGTTTACCAAAAAAAGCGGGGCCAATAAACCCAAACCCGAAATTTACCAATTCTTCTTGTTGTTTTTTGCACAACCCTGATTGCAGTTGAACTCCAGGCAGTTCCCCTGGAGGAAATGAACTTAATACAATAATAAAGACCTATGCTGTAAAAAACATTGCTGAATATAAGAACAACAGCACATAAGCTGTACAGCCGAACAAGTCTTTCTTCAAACTGACATCCAACCTCTATTGAAGAGAGACACAGGACATGTTTTTTTCCTGGCCAGTTGGCGACCTTAATTACATAAGGCTGATGAAGCTGTGGTCAGTGAAAATGTGGCGCCTAATCCGGAAGGCGCGTTTCCTGCTGGGTTGTCAGTCTGAAGTAAGACTTGTTTGGCTGTACATGAAGTCTCTGGAAATTTCTTAGAACTTTGTTCTTTTGTACGGTTGGAAATTTGATGGACTTTTTGGCATATTTGTACAAACTTTATACCTGGTCAGAATTATAGACATTTGATACTGAATTGTATGTTGTAATACTTATAGTGTAAATTTTTGCATTGTGTACTTTATACTAGAGATTACACTTTTGAGCTTATGTGCTGTTGCTCTTATATTCACCCCTGGAGGAAATGGCATTTTGGAAGGCAGGCTGTATGACATCACACCCACAGTGAGCTCCTTGCCCTCACCAAATTCTGCTCACCCCAGACCCTGCCCCCAAATTTCCAGGAATTTCTCAAGCCAGAGCTGGAAATCCTATACACCATGGCCATTTATGCTTAGCTGTTTCCTTGTGGTCACCCCACCGGGGCTTTGCTTTGGTTATGCTTGCATTTTCCGACCATCAGAGGTCGCCTCTCTCCCCCCGTGCATTTCTGTGAATTTGCCCGCGTTTTCTGGATTCGTGTTTAGCCGGCATCAAGAAAATGGAGGAGAAACACATGGAAATATGTGGAGAGATCGAGGTGACCTCTGATGGTCAGAAACCGCAGGCATAACCAAAGCAAATCCTCGAAGTAGTTGGCGGGGTGATGGCAAGGAAACAACCATGCACAAATGCCCCATGTGATCTTGTCCTCCCTCCCACACCTTTTGAAGTGCTGAAGTTGCTGGGGGTGGGGCTGGGATAGAGTTGCTAGCCTTCAAGTACTAGTTGGAGATCTCCTGCTATTACAACCGATCTCCAGCCGATAGAGATCCATTCACCTGGCGAAAACTGCCGTTTTGGCAATTGGATAATATGGCATTGAAGTCCCTCCCCTCCTCAAACCCCACCCTTCTTAGGCTTCGCCCCCAAAATCTCTAGGTATTTTTCATCCTGGAGCTGGCAACCCTAGGCTGGGAGTTGGGGGGACAAGATCACATGGTGCCGCCATGCTGCAGTCCCAATTAGATCTGGGCCATTGCGGCAATTTTTAAACTGCTAAACGCTTGTCTAAACTGGCGTCGGCAGCTGTGGGCTGCCCTGTGCCCACCCCCATACCATGTAGTTTGGCTCACTGCCTAACTTACCTCACAGGGTTGTTGTGAAGATGAAATGGAAGAGGGAGAATAGCGTAAGCTCCTTTTTAGAGAAAAAGGGTGTGTGTACGTATCTAAATACATAAGAAATCATCAAAGCAACTCCTGACCTGCAATCTTTTAAGCCATGAAACAAACTTACCTTCTTATCTGTTCCTTGAGAAAACCAGGCCGGCTCTCAATTAAAGAGATAAGTCGGGGCAGATGTTGCAATCACTAGATCATAGGGGCTTAAACCATGGATTAAAAGAACGACCACATTCCAGTAAATCTTTTTTTTTTTTTTTAAAGCACCTGCTGATTCTGGAGAGAAAGTTCGGTCTGAGGCAGTGTAGTGAAGGATGCAGATGGTTGTAGATTTTTGGGGGCCCAGGCCAGAGAGTTCCCTGGGGGAGCTTAAACCCACATGTCTTGCTACCTGCCTGTTAGGGTTGCTAGCTCCGGGTTGGGAAATACCTATAGATTTTTGGGGCAGAGCTGAGGAAGGCAGGGATTGGGGAGGGGAGGGACTTCAGTGCCTTAGAGTCAAATTGCCAAAGCGGCCATTTCCCCAGGGGAACTGACCTCTATCGTCTGGAGATCAGTTGTAACAGCAGGAGATCTCCAGCTAGAACCTGGAGGTTGGCAACCCTACCCACAGCCTATGCTCACAGCATATGCATTGCCTGCAGCCCTTTCCCTGATGATCCTGGACAGTGTGTGCACCTAGGGTCATGGGTGACAGCACATTCACAAGTGAGCAGGCAGGGAAGGGGCCAGCCGCAGTGGGCCCTGCCAGAAGCCCCTGGGTCCAGGCAGGTGCCCCACCTGAGAGCATGCTGATGCTGGCCCTGATGAAGGATGCTTTGGGGTGAGCTTTTTGGTTTTGTTATGGGTGCCCCTTTGCACTGTGGAAAAGCATCTTTGCATCTCCGTGGTGTTGGCATTTGCCCCTGGTGTGTCATGAACACATGAAGCTGCCTTCTACTGAATCAGACCCTTGGTCCATCAAAGTCAGTATTGTCTACTCAGACAGGCAGCGGCTCTCCAGAGTCTCAGGCTGAGGTCTTTCACGTCACCTACTTCCATAGACCCTTTAGGTGGAGATGCTGGGGATTGAACCTGGGGCCTTCTGCAGGCCAAGCAGATGCTCTACCACTGAGCCATGCCCCCTCATGTGCTCGCACCCACAACACGATCTTTGTACAGATATGCTGATCGCCTTGGCAACCATTGTTACATTTTGTTCATATCATTTTAAGAAGCCAGGAGGGGGAAGATTGGCGAGAACACGCAGCCTGGAGGCTGAGGTCTCCTTAGAGAGCCAGCACGGCGTAGTGGTTAAGAGTCGGCCACTCATAACCACTACACCACACTGGTTGTCAAGTCACAGTCCAGTTATGGCAATCCTGTAGGGTTTTCAAGGCAAGAGAAAAACAGGGATGGTTTGCCATTGCCTGCCTCTGCATTGCAACCCTAGTCTTCCATCGTGGTAGGGTTGGGCATATTGATATACCCGAACTGAAAGTACTTGGCAACCCTAATACTGACACATCATGAGGTTCAAGCCATCCAGTTGGGAGTCTTGATTCAAAGTTTGGGAATGATAGATACACACACAGGCTGGATAACATACAGAATTAAACTGGGTTCATTCTAGGCAAGAGGTTCAGGGGCAAGGACATGGGAGCCCTCCACAATGTCCTGCACCCCACTACATCATGTCTGAGGAAAACCCGGAAGTGATGTAGGACGACTCTGGGAATCACTGAAAACTCTATGGGTTTACCATCAAGTTTCCGGCAGTTCCTAGAGCTACTCCATGTCACTTCCATGTCACTTGGAGCAGCGGCAGGCAACAATGGGAAGCCTGGCAGCCCTACTCCATTCCCTTTCTCCAGGCGGCCCTCTAGCTCAGTGAGTCAGTGTGTTGTAGTGGTTAGAGTGCCAGACTGTGACTGGGGAGACCCAGGTTCAAATCCCTGCTACGGCTTGAAGCTGAGTGGTTGACCTCGGGCCAGTCAGTCTCTTTCTCAGCCTAACCTTCCTTGCAGGACTGTTGTGAGGGCAAAATAGAGGGGAGAACCAGGTACCTTGACATCTTTGGTGGAAGGGTGGGATAGAAATGTAATAGGTATTTTGATATACATGTAGGTGGTACAGATATGCCTTTCGTCTGTAGCCTTTTTGGTTGTTGCTTGAATAGTCAGAATGTGCTGGATAATTGGAGTGTTTTTCCACCTATCATCATTAGTACGCCGATTTTGTTTTCCTCTTGGCTCTCAGAAGCGCTCCTTAAAGAGACTTGCAGCCTCAAGAACCTCAAAAATACATAATTATTGAGAGCTTCTGCCTGGGGAAAAAAGAGTATATTTCGATAAAAGCAAGAGAAAACAGCTTGGCCCAGCCCGCAACCCAATTAAGCTAATGTACTTGGATTGCGAGTGATTTATTCTCTCTGAAATCAACACGATGAAGCGGAGCAAATCCAAATACTCTGATCTCCTCCAGCCCAGGATGAGACTGAAAGAAAGGTCGCAGCTGTACAGGGCAGGTCGTTTTCATTCGTTTACTTGAAATTGTCCCAGAATTTAGTGGTAATGGCTTTAAGCACAATCTTGCAAAGGGTGAGGGTTGCCAATGGACCAGAAAAGATTAGCCTGTAGTGATCCTGTGCCTTTAGTGCCTTGGCAACCTTACCTCCACATAGGGTTGAAAACCTCCAGGTACTAGCTGGAGATCTCCTGCTATTACAACTGATCGCAGACCGATTAGGGTTGCCAACTGCCAGGTAGTAGCAGGAGATCTGCTAATTCAACTGATCTCCAGCTGATAGAGATCGGCTCACCGGGAGAAAAATGGCTGCTTTGGCAATTGAACCCTATGACATTAAAGTCTCTCCCCTCCCCAAACCCTGCCATCTTCAGGCTCCGCCCCCAAAATCTCCCGCCAGTTGCGAAGAGGGACCTGGTAACTCTACGACCGATAGAGATCAGTTCACCTGGAGAAAATGGCCGCTTTGGCAATTGGACTCTATGGCATTGAAGACCCTCCCCTCCACAAACCCCACCCTCCTCAGACTCCACCCCAAAAATCTCCAGGTATTTCCCAACCCAGAGCTGGCAACCCTACCTCCACAGGCCATTTTTCTGCTACAAATTGCCTGCTGCCCGTGATTCCACACAGCAAAGTGGCCATGGAATGTATGCCATATGTATAGGGTTGCCAGCTCCAGGCTGGGAAATACCTGGATATTTTGGGGGTGGAGCCTGAGGAGGGTGGGGTTTGGGGAGGTTTGGGAATTCAATGCTATAGAGTTCAATTGCCAAAGCGGCCGTTTTCTCCAGGGGAACGGATCTCTGTCGCCTGGAGATCAGTTGTAATAGCGGGAGATCTCCAGCCACCACCTGGAGGTTGGCAGCCCTACACGCATGAGTTCAGGAGAAAAAAGAGTTGCTAGCCCTAACTTGGCCTGGGGGAAAAATGATTGCGGAAACTGCTGTAGCGCAATGCTCTAATCTCTATGGTTCAAAAAATATTCCTAGAGCACCACGGGACGCCATGATGTTACAGCTGGGTAAGTAATCAGAAGTGATGTCATAGCATTGTGCAATGCCGGTCTTCTCACATTTGCTTCCGCAGCTCCATCAACTGTAGGGTTGCCAAGCCCGAAGCTGGGGCAGGAGATTCCCCTCTCTGAGTTCCTGTTGCCCACACCGCTCCAAACTGTGGATTAAAAAACACACACACCTCACTGGCATCACAACCATGATGGCACTCTATGGTTTTTACCAAAGAGTTTCCAGTGATTCCTAGAGCTACTGCCAGTGCTTCTGGGTTTTCTCCCGAAGTGATGCCATCACTATGGTGACACCCCTACACTAACCATGTCCCCATTCCCAGCTCTCTCACCCTAATCAAGTGACAGTAGGGTCCCTGAGCGCAGGGGCGGGAAGAGAGCAAGCAACCCGGCAACCCTGGGACAGCGTGCCATTGCATCTCCCATCAGCATGCTAAAAAGCAGAGCAATTATATCAGTAATTGCCTTGAAGTAGAAGATTGCTGCGCTTCGTATGATCCGGCGAGGTGTTACTAGGAGACGTCCTTTAATGAGCGAAAAAGAACAAACCCAAGGAACCTGCTCCTCTGGCGTCTGAAAATGGCAAGGAGAATCTCAGAGTAGGTTGCTGAGAAGCGGGGCTCCCGATTCAAGCGACGGACACTTCCCAATCTGTTTCGGAGTGGATTGTGAGAATGTGCGGAGTATTGACAGAAGCCTGTGAAAATGTGAGTCACGACACCGTGTTCACCGGGGCAGCTGTTTTGCAGACTGTTTATTCCTTAATGCTGGGATGGTGTTGTATTTAGGAGTCCCCCATCTTGTTGAACCTTAAGTGCTATTGCGATTAGGGGAACATGTAGCGCTGGGCATCAGAAGAAAGGATGTGTGTGTGTGAGTGAGTGTGGTTATCCATCACAAAGTGGCAGGCATAGGGGCTGGCTCCAATCACAAAACATTGAGAGGTTCCACAAAAGGTTCCAAGCCAAGCAAAGTGTGGCGTAGTGGTTAAGCGCGGCAGACTCTAATCTGGAGAACCGGGTTTGATTCCCCACTCCTCCACATGAGCGGCAGACTCTAATCTGGAGAACCGGGTTTGATTCCCCACTCCTCCACATGAGCGGCAGACTCTAATCTGGAGAACCGGGTTTGATTCCCCACTCCTCCACATGAGCGGCGGACTCTAATCTGGTGAACCAGGTTGGTTTCTCCACTCTTATCAGAGTGGAATATCAGAGGATATCAGAATATCAGGAATATCAGAGACATCCCCCCCCCCATTTTCTTCCAACTGCTCATTTTAATGAGAGCAGGCAACAGAGGACATCTGGCAACTTCTCATACAGATCTCTGACCAAAGCGGTCCTCCTGTGCCAAAAAGCAAGCACTAGAACATCGGCCACCGTCTCCAGAGCTCCCCATGACTTTTTGCACAATCGGTGTTGTCAGAAAAAGAAAACCTTTGCTTCTAACAAAGGGACGTCTCCCATTCTTCTCTTCCTCCCAAAGCAAAGAGGAACAGTGAGTCAGAGATCCGGTGAGTCACCGTCCTCGCTGGGCCCCGTTGCTGGGGTGGTGCCATCGAGACATCATTGTTTGCACTCTGATTTCCACCTGAACGTACAATCCGGCCTCTTGTATTCGGCTATCCGCTCCGTCCTGGAATGTGCGGCTCAAAATGCCTTGCCCGTTCACCATGCCATCTGAGCTGGCACCAAGGGTGGCCGTACCATGCGGGGAGGCTTGGCAGCTGTCTCGGCCAACCCCATTCATCAGGCACTGGAGCTAGCAGCAATTTAAGAGAACAGGCCTAGGGCGGCCGACTCCAGCTCAGGAAATTCCTGTGGATTTGGGGACAGACATTGGGAAGGGGTAGAGATGAGAGGGGAGCAGGGTTGCCAGGTCCCTCTTCACCACCGGCGGAAGGTTTTTGGGGCAGAGTCGGAGGGCGGTGGGGTTTGGGGGAAGGGAGGGACTTCAATGCCATAGAGTCCAATTGCCAAAGTGGCCGTTTTCTTCAGGTGAACTGATCTCTATAGGCTGGAGATCACTTGTAATAGCAGGAGATCTCCAGCTAGTACCTGGAGGTTGTAGGAAACAAGCCCCACTGTGTAGAAGAAGAAGAGTTGGTTTTTATATGCCGACTTTCTTTACCACTTAAGGGAGACTCAAACCGGCTTACAATCACCTTCCCCTCCCCTCCCCACAACAGACACCCTGTGAGGTAGGTGGGGCTGAGAGAGTGTGACTAGCCCAAGGTCACCCAGCTGGCTTCGTGTGCAGGAGTGGGGAGTGTACACCTAAGTGATTGCAGAAAACAGTAGCCAACCACAAAAATCTGTCCAAATGATGTATTCTTAACAAAAAGTGTCAAAAGGTTACCATTTATCAAAGCAAATGAATGACAATTATAACAATAACGTAGTGAACAACTTGTCACAAAAAGCATGCAGCCATCTGCAAATGACGTCTATAACTTGAAGTAAGTATTTGTAGTCTTTTCTATGCTGTACACAGTAAACACGTATGAATCTGAATTTCTTTCTATCAAGTTGAGTCGCTGGAGGTGAATGGGTCACTTGACCCTTGTGCCGATGAGGCAGCAAGCCAGACGGCCGTTTCGATTCTTCAGCTTTTCCTCAGTTCCTTATCCAATATCTTCCCAGTATAATAATGTACACTTAAACTCGATACGGGGTACATCTGTCTTGCATCTTCCCTACAGGGATTTCGCAGAAGCGTCGCATTGCAACAAGACTCTTCAGCACTTGAACCCCCAAAATGTAGGGGGGTTGATTGCTAAAGCCTCCGGTCGTGATGCGGCACTTCTGGGTAGGGTCTCCAGGTCCCTCTTCGCCACCGGCGGGAGGTTTTTGGGGCGGAGCCCGGGGAGGGCGGGGTTTGGGGAGGGGGGGACTTCAATGCCATAGAGTCCAATTGCCAAAGCGGCCACCCTAAGCTGGAGCCTGCCTATCATTTCTGCAAGCAAGATGAGAAATGCCACCATCTCAGTCCGGTTCCCCACAAGAAATGATGGAGTCCTTTTTACTCGAGCTTCGAGTGGCCCTACAAGCTAAGAATAACTGGAGCAGAGGGGCTTCATCGTGTCTGAATTGTTTATTAGTTTTGTGGCTCTCAGCTCAGCAGACCATTTCCAGGCCAGTTTCCTTCTGCTTTGTAAAAAGCTTGTTAAGAAAACTTCTAGCAGTACTTCTTCAGAGGAGATTTCAAGCCATGGAAACCTCCTTCCTTAGGATTATTCTGGGAAAAATCATAGCGTGAACACCTTTCCCGATTAATCTTTAACCTTGGAAGGCAAATGCCGCCCACTCTTTCCCGTGGTGTGGGTGAAAACATATAATTACTTAAATATTTTACTGTGCAGTGTAATGACAATTTCTTGAAGGCACAGTTTGTTGCTATCACAAAGTTGAATAAAGCCCGTCAGTCACGTATTATGACGCTCTGCCAAGTCCTTGGCGACACATTCCTCCCCTTAACCCCCAACTCCAATTTCCTTTTATTTACTTCATTTATACCCTGCCTTTCTCCCCAACTGGGACTTTAGCAGTTTACTGCATTCTCCTTTCCTCCATTTTATCCTCCCAACAACCCTGCGAGGTAGGTTAGGCTGGGAGTGTATGACTGGCCCAAGGGCACCCAGCAAGCTTCCATGGCAGAGTGGGAATTCGAACCTGACTCTCCCAGATCATAATCCAACACTCTAACCACTACTACGACACACTGGCTCTCTTTTGCGGTCTCGGGTAAGCAGAAGACTGAAGAGTTTTATTTTTGCCCCTCGAGGGCCACCATGAATTGTGGCTTGGGGCCGGTGTGGTGGATCACAGCTTGTAGTGGGCATGGTGTGCTTGATGCATTGCGCTCTTCACTTGCACGGAGCAGGTTATTTCCCTTGGGGCCACATGAACACATGAAGCTGACTTATACTGGATCAGACCCTTGGTCCATCAAAATCAGTACTGTCTACTCAGACCGGCAGCGACTGTCCAGGGTCTCAGGCTGAGGTCTTTCACATCACCTACCTGCCTAGTCCCTTTAACCAGATGCTGGGGATTGAACCTGGGGCCTTCTGCATGCCAAGCAGATGCTCTATCACTGAGCCACAGCCCCTTCCCTTTCCTGTTATATTACTGATGTCAACTGAGGGGTAACCTGCTCGTATATCTGGCAACATGAGTAGTGTTTAGGTACTATCTGTAGTTCTGTAGTTTTAAAGTTTTAAATTGGAAATTATATTGTTTTAAATTTAGATTTTGTGGTTAATTTCATTATTGATGTATTACTGTATCTTGTATGATGTTACCCGCCCAGAGCTGGCTTCGGAAGGGGGTGGGGTGGACTATAAATCACACACACACAAAAAATAAAAAATAAAAAATACTTTTCAGAAACTGATTTTAGCATGTGTTTGTGGGGAAAACCTTTTAAAAAAAATAAAAGCCTAGAAAGTTTCTCACCGTTGGAAAAAAACAACCCAAACCGATTCCTGTAAATAGTATTTTGATAGCTACAGCAAAGGCTTCAGTTTCCCAAAAAGTATTTTATTTTCCAAGTTATTTAAATATACAAAATGCTTCCTCTGGCCTTGAACGTCTTCTTGTCCGCTGCAGCAAATGTTCTTTGGCAAATACAGCACACTTGTGTTAAAATACACACGTCTGTTGTGTTTATTAAATAGGCAGTGCAAACATCTAGGCGCAAGGCCTGTGACCCATGTGCACACTTCGTAAAAAGCAAGCTTAGTACTGTGGATAGGTTTAGATTAGGAGTCTACCCAAATAAGGTGGAAACGCGTACTTTGGAATGTATTTGGATGTGGAGAGAGCTGTTTACTTTAGAGGTTTGGCTATCCTGCTGAGATAGTGTAAAGAGATGGGAGACATCGCTAAAAATGTGTCTGAAACAGCAGAGAAGAGTTATACCATTTTCTCCTGCAGATTTGGGATGTAACTCGAGGCAGAATCACTGCCGAAGGGGACACTGTGATTTCACGTGTGAGAAGGCTGATTTACTTCATTCATATCCCACGTTTCTCGTCAATGCGGACGTGGAGTGGCTTTCATCGTTCTCCTCTCCTCCCTTCTCCTCCCAACAGTCCTGTGAAGCCGAGAGTGTGTGACTGTCCCAAAGTCACCCAGCAAGTTTCCACGGGGATTCGAACCTGGCTCTCCCAGATCCTAGATAGACCCTCTAATCGCTACACCGCACTGGCTGCCTGCATGCAAATGGTTTGCACTGCATTTGTTACCGTACAATAAGTCAGCAACGTTTTATAAGGTCGTCAAAAGTTAGAGCAAGAGATCAAGAAGAAGAGTTGGTTTTTATATGCCGACTTTCTCTACCATGTAAGGGAGTCTCGAACCGGCTTACAATCACCTTCTCTTCCTCTCCCCACAACAGACACCCTATGAGGTAGGTGGGGCTGAGAGAGCTCTAAAAGAGATGTGACTTGTCCAAGGTCACCCAGCTGGCTTCGTGTGTAGGAGGGGGGAAATCATCCCTGTTCACCAGATTAGAGTCCGCCACTCATATGGAGGAGTGGGGAATCAAACCTGGTTCTCCAGATTAGTCCACCACCCCTAACCACCGCTCTTAACCACTACACCACACTAGCCTAGCTATAGAAGCAGTCAGGATTCTCTCCGGCCACCAGGTAAATTGCCTGCAGGTAGCTTCAGGTTGAGCAGGAGAATAGGGTCACTTAACCCTTTCCTTGCCAGCCCTTTGCCCTGCTCAAAGCGGCTCCATCTATTTTAACCCCTGAAGACTAAAGCGGGGGGTGGATGGGATGGGATGGGGTGGGGTGGGGTGGGGTGAACAATGGATGACAGTCCAGCTCTGTTTCATCCCTGAGGTCTGAAAACACTGGCTTTGAAACTGACCAGAAGAGGCGTATGAGGGGAGTGTGGGAAACCAGAGGATGGGCATGGGGAGTCAACCTCAAACTAAAACTATGCACAGGACCGGCCTTTCGATTTGGGATCGAGGCAGACTTTACATCCATGGCAAAACTGCCTCCTGAACATGCGGGGAAAACATGGAGGGAGTGCGAAGTGACTACAGAAGGTCCAAAAAAAATCATGCATAATTAGGGTTGCCAACCTCCAGGTACTAGCTGGAGACCTCCTGCTATTACAACTGATTTCCAGCCGATAGAGATCAGTTCCCCTGGAGACAATGGCCACTTTGGCAATTGGACTCTATGGCATTGAGAGAGCCAGCGTGGTGTAGTGGTTAAGAGCAGTGGTTTGGAGCAGTGGAGTCTGATCTGGAGAACCGGGTTTGATTCTCTGCTCTTCCACATGAGCGGCGGAGGCTAATCTGGTGAACTGGATTTGTTTTCCCACGCCTACACACGAAACCAGCTGGGTGACCTTGGGCTAGTCACACTCTCTCAGCCCCACCTACCTCACAGGGTGTCTGTTGAGGGGAGGGGAAGGGATGGTGATTGTAAGCTGGTTTGAGTCTCCCTTAAGTGGTAGAGAAAGTCGGCATATAAAAATCAACTCTTCCTCTTCTCCTTCTTCTTCATTGAAGTCCCTCCCCAAACCCTCCCCTCCTCAAGCTCCACCCCAAAACCTCCCGCCGGTTGTAAAGAGGGACCTGGCAATCCTATGCATAATTCCAACAAAGCCCCAAAGTAGTCTGGCGGCAATCTCCACATGAACTACCCATGCATAAAAGGCCTATGTAAAATGTAACTTGGATACCACCGAATCATGGGTCTTAGAACCTTTCCCCCGCTCCAAGTATTTCTTTAAAATAAATTTTTGTTGTTCATGACTACGGAGCGGTCTTTGAAAGGACCGGCATTGGGCTGCCATGTTCGAGCACTGCTTTTTCTATGAAGCTATTCAAGGCCAAGAAGCTTCTCGCTCTGCCTGAAAGCAGCAGGTTCGGAACAGGCCACGCAAACGGTTCCCGCGGATGCAAAATGACGGTGCTCGTTCAACAGCAATGCATAGTGCACGTGCCAAATACGTGTACCATGCCAGCAGCCTTGGACAGAATCGCACAAGAACCATGCACAAAGATGCAGAGTGCATGTATTGACTCCTGTATGATGTATTGTGCCAATGTATCCATGCATACAAAGAAATTTTCGGCTCCAAGGACAAAACTGCAGCGTATGCACACAATCCCTAGCCCCCTGTGCCTACGTACAAACTTACAACCACAAAGGATAATAATACAGGCATACCTCTTTTTATTGCGCTCCGCTGTATTGCACCGCACAGATGTTCTGTTTTCGAGCAAGTCTATCAGCACCATTTTTCCAACTGCCAGTGCCGACTTCGTATCTCTGTGTCGCATTTTGGTAAATCTCGCAATATTTCAAACGTTTTCATTATTATTGCAGAACATTGTGTTTTTTTAAAGACATAATGCTATTTCACACTGAATGGACTATGGTATAGTGTAAACCTCCAGGGAGTAGCTGGAGATATTTGGGGTGGAGCCTGAGGAGGGTGGGGCTTGGGGAGGGGAGGGACTTCAATGTCATAGAGTCCAATGGCCAAAGCAGCCATTTTCTTCAGGGGAACAGATCTCTATTGGCTGGAGATCAGTTGTAATAGCAGGAGATCTCCAGCTCGCTATCTGGAGGTTGGCAACCCTAACAGGAGCCCGGCTCTCTTTTTTCATCTGGCTACTCTACTTGGCATCCAGACTGCACCCGTTCATCTTAGAGTGAATTGAATTTAAGCCTCCTTAGCCCCATTGACGTCCATGGGGCTAAACCGGCTCACCCTTTTGGTTACCAAAACTATTGGCTGGAGATCAGTTGTAATAACAGGAAATCTCCAGCTAGTACCTGGAGGTTGGCAACCCTATTAATTAGCCTGGAAGAAATGACAGCGTTGGAAAGTGGACTCTGTGGCGTCAAATTCCATTGCGCGCTCTCCCCTGTTCAAACTACAGTCTCCCCTGGCTCCACCCTCAATTCTCCTGGAATAATTTCTGAAGTGGGCTCGGCAACCCTGTAGGGAGCAGCTGGAGATCTCTAGCTATTACAGCTCATTTCCAGATGACCAAGATCAGTTCCCCTGGAGAAAATGGCTGCTTTGGAGGGTGGACTCTATGGCATTATACCCCGCTGAGGTCTCTCCCCTCCCTAAACCCTGCCCTTTCCAGGCTCTCCCTCACACCCAAATCTTCACGTATTTACCAACCCCGAGCTGACAACTGTACCACACAGCCACACTGTAGTAGTACACACTATGGCTCAACATTATGTACAGTTACGGTCAGCACACCTAAAAAAGGATATTGCAGAGCTTGAGAAGGTGCAGAAAAGAGCAACCAAAATGATCGGGGGGGGGGGGGTTGAGCAACTGCCCTATGAGGAGCGGTTAAAACTCTTACAGCTCTTTAGCTTGGAAAGAAGGTGGTTAAGGGGGGACGTGATAGAGGTCTATAAAATTATGCATGGTATGGCGTGAGTGGACAGGGAGAAGCTTTTCTCCCTCTCTCATAATACTAGAATGTGGGGTCATGTGCTGAAGCTGGAGGGCGAGAGATGCAAAACTGATAAAAAAAAGTATTTCTTCACACAGCACATAGTTAAATTGTGGAACTCCCTGCCCCAGGATGCGGTGATGGCTGCCAGCTTGGAAGACTTTAAGAGGGGAGTGGACATGTTCATGGAGGAGAGGGCTATCCATGGCTACTAGTAAAAATGGCTACTAGTCATGATGCATCCCTATTCTCTCCAGGATCAGAGGAGCGTGCCTATTATACTAGGTGCTGTGGAACTGTCAGTCTTTCTCATTGACAAGTACTGACTTGCGTGCAAAAAGCCCATTCCCAGCGATGTGTTTATACTTCTGTAGCCACCTGAGGCCTCAGCTGTGCTTTGTGCATCAGATTCAGCCAAGATCCAGGCCTTTCCAAGTGCATTAATCCCCATTTACACGGCACAGATGCCAGCTGGGTTCTGTTTTTCCCATCACAACAATGTAAATTAGGAGCCAATTTGCCCAGCAGAGGAAAATATTTTTTTTACAATTGCAGTCAGTGGGTTCCTCACCAAGATCAGAATCTGGCCCCTTGACATTAAACAGCTGTCGATAGCTATTCCCCCCCCCCCCCAAACAAGATTTGAACATAATGCAATCATTCCTCAAAATGTGGACTGGGAACAGCATTTTCTTCCCCTGACTGGCAGATCCCCAAGGACACAATACACACATCCTAATGTTCCAGACACAACCTGTTTCCATCCCCATAAAACGATCTATTTTTTTTCCTCCCCAAAAAGAGGTTCAACAATTCAACTTGGACTCAAATGTAGGGCGGAACTGCATTGTTGAGATTTGTTTCTGTGCGGGCTCTTTCCAGTAAAGCAGCTGTGGATGGCCTCAGACAGCACAGGTGGTGGGGAAACCCTTTCCTTGTCATTCTTTGCTCGCCCCCCCCACCTTAGTCTTCAAGGGTTGAAATAGATGGGGTGGCTTTGAGCAGGGCAAAGGGCTGGCAAGGAAAGGGTTAAGTAGCCCTATTCTCCCGCTCAACCTGAAGCTACCTGCAGGCAATTTACCTGGTGGCCGGAGAGAATCCTGACTGCTTCTATGGCTAGGCTAGTGTGGTGTAGTGGTTGAGCGGTGGTTAGGAGTGTTGGACTCTGGAGAACCGGGTTTGATTCCCCACTCCTCCACTTGAGTGGCGAACTCTAATCTGGTGATCCGGGTAGGTTTCCCCACTCCTCCATGTGACGCCTGTTGAGTGACCTTGGGCTAGGCACAGTTCTCTCCGAACTTTCTCAGCCCCATCTATAGGGTTGTCAGGTCCCTCTTCGCCAAAGGCAGGAGGTTTTTGGGGCGGTGTCTGAGGAGGGGAGGGTTTGAGGAGGGGAGGGACTTCAATGCCATAGACTCCGATTGCCAGAGTGACCATTTTCTCCACGTGAACTGATCTCTGTCAGCTGGAGATCAGTTGTAATAGCGGGAGATCTCTGGCTACTAGTACCTGGAGGTTGGCAACCCTACCCATCTATTTCTCTTCTTCTTCTTCTTCTTAATTGCCATCCTCTAGGTGGTGTCTGGAGATCTCCCACCATTACAACTGATCTCTAGGTTCACCTGGGGAAAATGGCTGCTTTGGAAGGTGGACTCTGTGCCATTATACTCCAATGGAAGTTCTTCCCCCCAAACCTCACCCTCCTCAGGCTCCACCCCTCAAATCTCCAGGAATTTCCCAACCCAGAGCTGCAACCCTGTCTGTGGCCTAGAATGCACAGCTCTCTCTGGACTGTGCTCACCCTTCCTGGCAACGGGGCACAAACTCTCATGGCTCTAGGAGGGACCTTTTTTTTTGCTATCAAGTTGCAGCCAAGAGCTAGCTATTCTACCCCATAGGGTTTCCAAGGCAAGAGACAAACTGCATCGATTTGCCATTGCCTGCCTCTGCATAGCAACCCTGGACCACCTTGGTGGTCCCCCATCCAAGTACCACCCAGGGCTGACCCTGCTTAGGTCTTGAGCTCTAACAAGCTCAAGGCTAGTCTCTGGGCTATTCAGGCTGCTACCTTTCCTCCAAGCTCCATAGGGGCTGTGGTGCCATGGTAGAGCGTCTGCTTGGCATGCAGAAGGTCCCAGGTTCAATCCCCAGTATCTCCAGTTAAAGGGACTAGGCTGGTAGGTGATGTGAAAGACCTCCACCTGAGACCCTGGAGAGCCGCTGCCGGTCTGAGTAGACAATACTGGCTTCCATGGACCAAGGGTTTGATTCAGTATAAGGCGGCTTCATGTGTTCATGTGTCATTTGCATGCCTCAACTACACACTAGTCCTTTAGGATCAGGGTTTCAGGCCTGCTTTGCTGCCTTCTCCCCTGTATCATGATCTGCCTTCATAGCCCTTCACACAGCATACAGCTGCTGCTGCTACTGAGGTTGCCAACCACCAGGTGGTGGCTGGAGATCTCCTGGAATTACAAGTGATCTCCAGGCGACAGTTGACCTGGAGAAAAAGTCTGCTTTGGAGGGGGGACTCCACGGCATTAGTCCCGCCCTTCCCCAAAGCCCACCCTTCCCAGGCTCTACCCCACAAATCTCCAGGAGTTTTCCAGTCTAGAGTTGCCAACCCTAGCTGCTACCCAGTCAGGTTTCCACAGAGCCCTTTCTTTGATTATGGCCGCTTCCGTGTGGAGATGTAAAAATATACTTCAACCATGGCAACAGTATCAGCAAGCAAGAAAAGAATGGGAGGGCACAGGATCTGTACATTCTGGGGCCTCACTTTCCCTTTCCCTGCCAAGCTGATCTATAAGTTGGGTTGCCAACCTTCAGATGGGGCTTGGAGATCTCCCAGAATTACAGCTGGTCCCCAGTTGACAGAGGTCAGTTTCCCTGGAGAACATCTCTGCTTTGGACAGTAGACGCTATGGCATTATACCTAGGGTTGCCACCCTCCAGGGGGCACCTGGAGATCTCACAATATTACGACTGGTCTGTAGACTACAGAGATCAATCCCCCTGGACAAAATGGCTGGTTTGGAGGGTGGACTCTGTTATAGATGCGTGGGTGATACACGGGATCGGAGACGGGGTTGCAACAACAACCACTTTATTAACAACCTTGAACTGAACTGTGCTGAACTGAGTTGATCAGAACTGAACTGTAGCGCACAACACCCCGGTTTATATGCCAATCCCAACCACCCAGAACCATGCCCCCCAAGTCCCGATTGGCTGGTTGTAGTCCATCGTCCAAGGGGAACATAGGCGCAAACCAAGTCTGTGATTGGGCGGCTATAGTCCATTGTCCAATAGGAATCGCAGGCGAAGGAGCCTGGAGAAGACAGCAAGCTCAACGTGAGCCTTGGTTCCCTCTGCATACATAACAGACTCTATGGCATTATACCCTGCTGAGGTTTCCCCACTCCTCCACATGAAGCCTGCTGGGTGACCTTGGGCTAGTCGCAGCTCTTTCTGAACTCTCTCAGGTGCCCGTTGTGGGGAGAGGAAGGGAAGGCGACTGTAAGCTGCTTTGAGACTCCTTAAAGGCAGAAAAAAATCAGGGTATAAAAACCAACTCTTCTTCTGATTTAAATTGGGCCCCCACATGCCTAAGAATTACATTTCATGTGCAGTTAGGACCATAACTGCAATTGAGGCGGGGATGAATTTCACATATTTTGAACCAACCAGCCATTGGCTGCAGGCCAACGGGTTTATTTCCTTTCCTTCTGGCTCCACCAAGAGGCCTTTCTTGTTAACGAACGTCTAATTTTCTGAGCTTTCCCCCTAATGTAAACTCCGATCTGCTTTTCCAATGCTCAGAGGCGACATTTCAGCCGATAGAGATCAGATCCCCTGGAGAAATTTCAGGGTCCAGCAGGAGTGGTCAAGACTCTCCACAAACCTCACAAGTTGCTGTTGGACATGCTGAATACTGGATTACACAATAAAAGTATATTTGAAGAGCATTTGTTGGGATTTCCTTTCTCTTTTAACTAGGGTTGCCAACCTCCAGGTATTAGCTGGGGATCTCCTGCTGTTACGAACTGATCTCCAGATGATAGAGATCAGTTCACCTGGAGGAAATGGCCACTTTGGCAATTGGATTCGATGGGATTGAAGTCTCTCCCCTCCCCAAACCACGCCCTCCTCCGCCCCCAAAACCTCCCACCGGTGGTGAAGAGGGACCTGGCAACCCTAAACTTACAGGGAACTTACAGGAGGAAAAACGAGATATTGTGAGATTTCAGCGGCCATTTGGGGGGTTGCATAGAAACCCCACAAACATTACTGAAGATGACAATCACTGCTACTGGGGAGGAAGAAGGAGGCACTAAAGCAGAAGAGACGGGTGGAGGGGTAGTGGGAAGTCAAGTGGGAGACAGGCGATAGCAGGGGTGGTGGAGAAAAACAGGGGGCACTGCAGCCAGGAGGGAAGACAAAGAAAAGGAGGAGGAAGCGGGCCAGGTCGGTAGGTATGCCAGGCTCATTCAGACGCCCTCTGACCAGCTGGTGGGTGGTAGTTCGGGGAGGGAAGCCAAGAGCTGAAAGCATGTCTGGCACACCTTCTTCTCCAAACTTATTCCCTCAGTCGCCTGGCTGGAAGGGGCGCAGGGTCCACCAGGGAAGGCAACTACAAGGTCACTAGGGTTGCCAGCTCCGAGTTGGAAAATACCTGGAGAATTTTGGGGCAGAGCCTGAAGAGGGCAGGGTTTGGGGAAGGGAGGGACTTCAATGCCATACAGTCCACTTGCCCAAGCTACCGTTTTCTCCAGGTTCCAGCTGGAGATCTCCTGCTATTACAACTGACCTCCAGCCGATAGGGATCAGTTTGCCTGGAGAAACTGGCAGCTTTGGCAATTGGACTCTATGGCAGGGAAGTCCCTCCCCTCCCCAAACCCCACCCTCATCAGGCTCCTCCCCAAAAACCTCCCGTTGGTAGCAAGGAGGGACCTGGCAACCCTAGATGACCTGAATTGTGCACGGGGCGCCATGATGGGGGCAGTGAGGGACATCATCCCTAGAAATACTGTATCGCTGAAAGTCACCACTAGGGGCATTCAGTCTACGCAGCCTTTGGTTGATGCACAACTGGACAGCCCCAGCTGGAGCAAGAAAACCAGCCCTTAGTCTGAGGCAAGGCGAGCTCTATAAAATTGTGCATGGAATGGAGTGGACAGGGAGAAGCTGTTCTCCCTCTCTCATAATACTAGAACGTGGGGTCATCTGCTGAAGCTGGAGGGTGAGAGATTCAAAACAGACAAAAGGAAGTATTTCTTCACACAATGCATAGTTAAATTGCGGAACTCCCTCCCTGCCCCAAGATGTGGTGATGGCTGCCAACTTGGAAGGCTTTAAGAGGGGAGTGGACATGTTCATGGAGGAGAGGGCTATCCATGGCTACTAGTCAAAATGAATACTAATCACGATGCATACCTATTATCTCCAGGATGAGAGGAGCATGCCTGTTATATTGGGCACCGTAAAATGCAGGCAGGATGGTGCTGCTGTAGTTGTCTTGTTTGGGGGCTTCCTAGAGGCACCTGGTTGGCCACTATGTGAACAGCCTGCTGGACTTGATGGGCCTTGGTCTGATCCCAGCATGACCTTTTTTATGTTCTTATGAACACCATTACAAAAGAGACAAAAGGAAGCTTATCCTTATATAAAGCAGGAGTTCAACGAGCAAAATTTTCGTAGTCTCTAAGGTACTATTGGACTCCTGTTGCATTTTGCTGCTATCGATCGACATGGCTAACCATCTGGAATTGTCCTTAATGTGCCCATCTGAATCTGAAAAAAAAAGCCTCATTTTAAAGCCTATTTTAAAGTAACCACCAAATGATGTCTTAAGTTATTACGACGTATGCCTAGAATACGTGGGAGGAGAAACGGAAGGTTTCCTCCTTGGACATGGTTCTGGCTGACGTGATTATGGTGATAAATTAGACACAGAGCAGTTAACGATGGAATTAAACGGTGTTATGAATATGGATTAGCATCTTCCCCAAGGTCAGAGATATGTTTGAACACTGGAGAGCTGCCACTCATTGGAATTCAGGGCCGAGCTGAAGGCCAGGGAGGCGGAGACGACATTGCGGCGCAATTCAAGGAAGATGTTGAGGGGACTGAAAAGTGACTGGGCTTCAAACTACCATTCAAAGTATGAGACATGTTATAGCAGGGAAGCCAGCAATTGGTCCATTTGGCCTAGGGATTGGGTTCTGTCAGTAGAAGCGATACAAGTGTTCATTCTGACCACAAGAGCATCAGAAGAGCCCCGCTGGATTGGATCAGTGGGCCATCTAATTCAGCATCCTGTTCCACACAGCGACCAACCAGTTGCCCTGGAGAGCAAACAAACAGGCATAGAAAAGAAGAAGAAGAAGAAGAGTTGGATTTTATATGCCGACTTTCTCTACCACTCAAGGGAGACTCAAACCTGCTTACAATCACCTTCCCTTCCCCTCCCCACAACAGACACCCTGTGAGGTGTGTGGGGGTGAGAAAGCTCGAAGAGAGCTATGACTTGCCCAAGGTCACCCAGCTGGCTTCGTGTGCAGGAGTGGGGAAACAAACCCAGTTCACCAGATTAGCCTCTGCCGCTCCTGTGGATGAGTAGGGAATCCAACCCGGTTCTCCAGATCAGTGTCCACTGCTCCAAACCACCGCTCTTAACCACTACACCATGCTGGGTCTCACGAAGTTGCCTTATACTGAATCAGACCACCGTCCATCAAGGTCTACTCAGACTGGCAGTGGTGCCCCAGGGTCTCAGGCTGAGGTCTTTCACATCACATACTTTTCACAGCCGACTTACAGCAACCCCGTGGAGTTTTCAAGGCAAGAGACATTCGGAGGTGGTTTGCCATTGCCTGCCTCTGCGTCACGACCCTGGTATTCCTCAGAGGTCTCCCATCCAAATACTGACCAGGGTCAAGCCTGCTTAGCTTGTGAGATCTGACCAGATCAGGCTAGCCTAGGCTATCCAGGTCAGTACACATTGCCAACTACCTGATCCTTTTAACTGGAGACGCTGGGGATAGAACCAGGGACCTTCTCTGCGCAGAGGCGGATCTACTGTGAAACTAATGAAGCTTAAGCTTCAGGGCCCCTAATCCCAGAGGGGCCCCCTGAAGCAACTTTTTTTTAAATGAGTGAATTTCTCAACAAAATCGATGGACTTTTTTTAGTGATAGAATCATAAGCCAATGGGTTGAAGTACTTAATATTGACTTTAGAATGTGCTCTAATACCCATTTCATATGGCCTCAAAATGTCCCTGTAATTGGTCAAATTTCAAAATTTTCTCGGGGGCTTGCAGCGCTCGAACCCCAGCTATAAGGGCTCTCTGAATCTGTTCATAGACTTCATTTTGGCAGCTGGATCCTCAATTCCTTAACTGGTGCACAGCTAGGGTTGCCAACCTCCAGGTACTAGCTGGAGATCTCCTGGTATTACAACTGATCTCCAGCCAACAGGGATCAGTTCACCTGGAGAAAATGGCCGCTTTGGCCATTGGACTGTATGGCATTGAAGTCCCTCCCCAAACCCCACCCTTCTCAGGCTCTCCCCCAAAAACCTCCCGCCAGTGGTGAAGAGGGACCTGGCAACCCTATGCACAGCGCTCAAACCCCTAGCTGTAAGGGCTCTCTGAATCTATTCATAGCCTACATTTTGGCAGCTGGATCCTCAAGTCCTTAATTGGTGCACAGCTAGAGCCAATCGGGACCATAAAAAGATATCTGAATTCTCAATTCAGGCTACTCTTGTCTTGCTTGTACATTTTAACACCAAAAATCAGATTTTCACCTCTTTATCTTAACTTCCACAACATTTTCTCCATTCAGTATTTACTTTGCAGAATGTGATTGGTTTGGGGCATTTTTGGGGACAGTACTGTTTGAATAAAATACATATTCGATAAGGAATAAACTAAAATGAACTAATAACAACTTTAAGGCTGTAATTGTATCCCTTTTTATGTATTAGTCAATGCTTTAGCCTTTGGGTATATTTTATTGATCAATCATTACAATTTTCCCCTGTATCTATATGTGTGTGTTTGTATGTATATTATTACCATATTATTTTATTACTGTTATTATATTATTATTATTACTGTATGAACAGTAAGTTATTGTTTACTGCAATAGTAAATTTGCAAGGGCAGCAAGGCCCTTTGGACCTTGTTGTATGCTATCCTATTGTTGCTGGTTGCGAAGGGACCCCCATAACAGTTCAAGCTTAAGGGCCCCAAAAATGTAGGTTCGCCACTGTCTCTGCGTGCAAAGCAGAGGCTCTGCCACGGAGCCACAACTCCTCCCTGTGTTCATTTGATGTCCCCCTCACTCATATCTGCTCATCTCTTCCCCCTCTTATCTTAACAATAGGCACAGGAGATGCATTTCAGATCATGCAGTGGTTTGTGCATCGCTTCTGGGAAATCATTCCTCTGAAATACGTTGCAGCGGCTGCTCTTAGCCACTTGGGGGAGACATAGATCCACCGACGAGGCCATCGCGAACCATCAGAAATCGGACAAAGTTCCAGGGAAAGGAAACATTAAATATTGTTTAGGTCCGAAGAAATGATTGATGAAGTGGAGCGAAGGCTTTAGGGGGCTAGAAAACTTGGCTTTTTATGTCATTAGCTGAGTTTTCCCTGAAGCCAAAAGCCATTCTCCATTGCCAGTACAGGGTACATACATACTTTTAAATGAAGCCCGGGTAGTTTTGTGCCTGCAGTCCTTTCCTGATTGACCAGTCAGTGCGGTTGACGTTTCCTTATCAAGTGATTTGGGAGCCCGTTTTTATTTTGTGTACTGGATTGGTGATTGAGTCTTGTGGGAAAACCCTAACTCCCAAATGGATTTCTTGCGGCCCCTACAAGGTGAAAATACGTGGAGCCCGTCAGGATGATCCAGACGTACCCTGAGCCTTGGTGGTTATGCACTTGCATCGACACACATGTGTGGATGGGTCGAGGGGAAAGTTCATTAGTGAGGGGCATTTTTGCATGAGAAGAAGAAGAGTTGGTTTTTATATGCCAACTTTCTCTAAGGGAGAATCAAACCGGCTTACAGTCACCTTCCCTTCCCCTCCCCACAACAGACACGCTGTGAGATAGGTGGGACTGAGAGAGTGTGACTAGCCCAGGGTCACCCAGCTGGCTTCATGTGAAGGAGTGGGGAAACAAATCCAGTTCACCAGATTAGTGTCCACCGCTCATGTGGAGGAGCAGGGAATCAAACCTGGTTCTCCAGATCATGGTCCACCGCTCCAAATTACTGCTCTTAACCACTACACCACACTCAGATTAGGTTCAGATGTGTTGAGAGTCGAACGTCCCCCAGTAGAAGTCATCAACCAAAGCGGTCTCTGTTCCAATCCCTGGCCTGAAGCCAGAATGAAACGGGTCCAGGAAATCTGTCTCTTCCATGAACCCCTGGACCTTATACTGAAGATGCTGGGTATTGATCCTGGGACCTTCTGCGTGCCAAACAGGTGCTCTGCCACTGAGCCATGTCCCTTCCCCTCCTCTGCTGCAAAGAGGCATTGAGCATACATTGGGGAATCATTGCCATGTAGAAGCAGAATTCCACTGACCGAAAGTACATAAGAAAAGCCCTGCTGGATCAGACCAAGGTCCATCAAGTCCAGCAGTCTGTTCACACAGTGGCCAACCAGGTGCCTCTAAGAAGCCCACAAACAAGACAACTGCAGCAGCACCATCCTGCCTGTGTCCACAGCACCTAATATAATAGGCATGCTCCTATGAGTAGGGAGAGAATGCATCATGACTACTATCCATTTTGACTAGTAGCCCTGGATAGTGGATGAACACGTCTACAGTTAGAGCAGTTCCTCAGTGGAACAGGCTTCCTTGGGAGGTGGTGAGCTCCTTCCCTGGAGGTTTTTAAGAAGAGGTTAGATGGCAATCTGTCAGCAATGCTGTTTGTATGACCTTAGGCAGATCATGAGAGGGAGGGCATCTTGGCCAGCTTCTGGGCATGGAGCAAGGGTCATTGAGGGTGTGTGGGGGAGGTAGTTGTGAATTTTCTGCATGGTGCAGGGGGTTGGACTAGATAACCCTGGTGGTCACTTCCAACTCTATGATTCTACTCCCCTCTTAAAGCCTTCCAAATTGGTAACCATCACCACATCCTAGGGCAGGGAGTTCCGCAATGTATCTATAATTCATACCATCTGAATCTATAATATTGAGCCAAACAGGCAGATAATATGACTTGGTATCAGTTAGCACCAGATGTATTTATACACACACACACACCTCTTCCCCCCCCCCCCCGCACCCTTTTCATGTTCAATGCTGCAAGAGGGGTGGGCGGCAGGCAGAAGCCAGTTTCTGTATGCCTTTGCTGAACTGGGAGTGTGGGGTTTTTGTATTCAATGTGACATATTTCTCAGTAAATTACGTTTCTTATAACACTCAATTCTGATAGTTCGAGACTTGCCGAATGCAGTTTGTGACCCAGCAAAAAAGGCTCTGTGAAGAATATTGTGTATTATCTTCTGGAATGTCTCCATTTACGGGAGATAAGGACTAAATGGATTCCACCTTTGTGCTCAAACAAACAATAGCTTCACTTTCCTTTCCCTGAATGCCAAGATTTCCCCCCCAACTCCAGTGGCATAAAAAAGAGAAAACATTATTTATGCTGTCACGGTGTTTTCTTTTCTCTCTCGCCTTTCCAATAGAAGGCCATACATTTATTGGTATTCTGTAGTCTGCAAACTAATTAAAAGACCCTTTTTATTGTTGCTCCCGTGAACGGTGTTGACTCTAAACAAAACCTTTCTATTCTCTAGTTTTGGTCCGCGTTCTGTTCGCTGGGGATAAATGGCAGTCGGTCAAGGCTGAATGCGATAAAGCCGCATTAAGAGCAGTGTAAGATGTGGAAGTGAAGGGGAATTCTGACATTAAGGCCTGAGCCATACCCAGAATGCTATGCATGAACCAAAGTAGTTAGAAGCAGCAATACACTCTTGAACCTTATAACACAACTTAGTTCTGTAATAACATCTTTGTATGAAAAACAACATCTGGATACAGGTAATTTCCCCTCTCTACAGTAATAGTACTGCCCAGAGGTCAACTTGACATTTCTGCCTTTGGTCTACCAGAATTGTGCCACTGGGGAAATATGACCATTTCCTTGCATGGAGAAGGCCCCAGGTTCAGTCCCCAGCAACTCCATTCCAGGCATCTCAGATATGAGTTGAGAATGATGGGGGCTGTGTGGTGGTTAAGAGCTGTGGACTCTGATCTGGAGAACCAGATTTGATCCTCCACTCCTCCACATAAGCGGCGGAGGCTAATCTGGAGAACAGGGTTGGTTTCCCCACTCACCCCATAAGGCCAGCTGGTTGACCTTCGGCTAACACTGCTCACTCAGCCCCACCTACTTCACAGGGTGTCTGTTGTGGGGAGGGGAAGGGAAGGTGATTGCAAGCCGGTTTGATTCTCCCTTAAGTGATAGAGAAAGTTGGCATATAAAAACAAATTCTTCTTCCTCTTCTTCCTCCTCCTCCTCCTCCCTGGAGAGCTTTGTTATTTGCTCCGCCCCCTCCTTGAAGCATCGCCCCACTGTTGTTTAGAATGGCACGTGAACCATTCTTAAACCACCTGGGTTCGGTAAGCCCCTGACTCAAACAGCGGTCTAGACAACTTTACAGAGAGTTAACCAAACACCTTGTGCACTCATTGAATTCTACACGTATGCCTGTGTGTATACTCTGTGGAAGCCGTAGATTTCACCCAGACAGATCACTCTTTAGATGAGTTACCCAAAAGCATCATTTAATTTTGACTATAGGATAGATGATGCTACACTAACAGCACCCTAGGACTGACAAGTTTTTTCAGGTCCTGCTTTTAGGTGTTTAACAAATTTATTAATTAAAATATTAATATGCTGCCTTTCCTGCTGACCGTGTACATAGTCTGTCAGCACATGACCCCATCTGCATTTTATCAACTTGCGTGATATATTCCACAAGTTCCTTTTAATAACAAAAGTACGCTGAATCTATCTTTGCGAGTTAGGCAGGGTCTGTGTGAGTTAAGCAGATGGAGAGTGGAGATTTGATAACCTCTTGTCATGATAGTGTAAACGGCATCAATCAGAATATTCTGAAATTCTGCTGCATCTTCTTTACACAGAGATAGAATTAAAGATTTAAATTGTTTAAATGTAAATTTAAAGATAGAATTGTCAAGCATATAGAAGGGCAAGGTCTGCTGGGCATAACTGGAGTTGGGGTTAAACAGTGAAGTAGCCAAGTTTGCAGATGACACCAAATTATTTAGGGCAGTTAAAACAAAATTGGACTGTGAAGAGCTCCAGAAGGATCTCTGCATACGGGGAAGAATGGGCATTAAAATGGCCAATGAGATTCAATGTAAGTGTAAAGTGTTTCATATTGGGGCATAAAATCCCAACTTCACCTATTCACTGTGGGGTTCTGTGCTGTCAGCGGCAGAGCAAGAAAGGGATCTTGGGGGTGGTAGTGGATAGCTCGATGAAGATGGTCAACCCTGTGTGCGGCTGCTGTAAAAAAGGCAAATTCCATGCTGTCCATAATTAGACGGGGAATAGAGAATAAAACTGCTGATGTCCTACTGCCCTTGTACAAATCTATGGTGAGACCAGACTCGGAATATTGTGTGCAGTTCTGGTCACCACACCTCAAAAAGGATATTACAGAGCTTGAGAAGGTGCAGAAAAGAGCAACCAAAATGATTAGGGGACTAGAGCAACTGTCCAATGGGGAGCGGTTAGGACGCTTAGGGCTGTTTTAGCTTGGAAAGAAAGTGGCTAAGGGGAGACAGGATAGAGGTCTATAAAATTATGCATGGTTTGGAGAGAGTGGAGAGGGAGAAGTTTTTTTTCTCCCTCTCCCATGATAGTAGAACACGGGGTCATCTGCTAAAGCTGGGGGCGAGAGATTCAAAACAAATGAAATATTTTTTCCCACAACGCCTAGTTAAATTATGGAACTCCCTGCCCCAGGATGTGGTGATGGCGGAGGAGAGGGGTATTCATGGCTATTAGTTAGAACGGATACTAGTCATGCTGCATACCTATTCTCTCTCTAGTATCAGAGGAGCACGCCTGTTATTTTGGGTGAGGTGGAACACAGGCTAGATGGTGCTGCTGCACTCGTCTTGTATGTGGTTTCCTAGAGGCCCCTGGTTGGCCACTGTGTGGCTCGAGGCTCTGCCCGGTTCTCTCCATGAGTTGGGTCACCGGAGCCTACCAGGCAGGCTCAGCGTTAGGTTTAAAAAAAAACACACACACACACACAAGAGGGTCAGAAACGGGGGCATCTGTGTGTTTTGTTGGTGTGAATTAGCCATCCTGCCTAAGGCTAAAGAAAAAAAGCTCTGTGTTTTATTTTTACTTTCACGGGCCAGGCAGCAAGCAAGAGTCATTCAGCCCCTTAGAAAAATAGAAGGTTATTCCACCTATCTCCCCCCCTTAAGAAACAGAATGCTGTTTTCTCCAACCTGTCATGCTTTTAACACTGTGTGTTTATCTAGAAAGTCAGCCCTGCAGGCTCATCATTAAGGGCTAAAAAACAGTATCTCTCAGGGGCTGGGTGGCAGGGGTCTGTGTGCCTTGACAGAAAAAGCTGCTTGTGGGGGTGTTTCAGAACCTTTCCTTTATGTTTTTTTACTTTCACGGGGCCAGCTAAGCAAACAGGAGTCTGAGAGCTCTCCCTCATTCAGCCCCGTAGAACCAGCGCATGCTAAAAAAAATACACTGGGAATCTCTCTCTCTCTCTCACACACACACACACACCCTGCCTGGCAGCAGCTGGACCCACCATCCCCCCGCACACATGTTGCCCCGCCCCCTCACAGTCACACCAATGTGCGCGCACACGCACACACAATTCAAACTTGCAAAAAATGACAGGTCCCTCCCCTCTGAGTTGATGATAAGAGCTACCTATTATTGCTACTTATGTTAATCAGATGCTAATCTACTGGTGGTCCCTGGCCCTAAGATTGTGTGCCTGTCCTCAACAAGAACCAGGGCCTGTTTGGCCCTGGCCCTGTCTGGCCTAGGGTTGTCAACCTCCAGGTACTAGGTAGAGATCTCCTGCTGTTACAACTAGGGTTGCCAGGTCCCTCTTCGCCACCGGTGGGAGGTTTTGGGGTGGAGCCTGAGGAAGGTGTGGTTTGGGGAGGGGAGAGACTTCAATCCCATCAAATCCAATTGCCAAAGTGGCCATTTCCTCTAGGCGAACTGATCTCTGTGGGCTGGAGATCAGTTGTAATAAGAGATATCCAGGTACCACCTGCAGGTTGGCGACCTCAGAAGGAGGACACCCTGCAGCATTGTGTGTCGGGCGATCTCAAGCAGTGTTTGGGAGAAGGAATGAAAAAGAAAGTGGGGCAGAGATCGTGGCTGGCTCTAAGACTCTCGGGGGCCTGTGCAGAATCTCAGGGGCAGTCACCTGAGCAGGGGATAATGCCATAAAGTCCACCCTCCAAAGCAGCCATTTTCTCCAGGAGAACTGACCTTGGTTGTCTGGAGATCAGTTGTAATAGTGGGAGATTTCTAGATACCACCTAGAGCAGGGGTGTCAAACATAAGGCCTGTGGGCCAGATCCGTCCCCTTGAGAGCTCTTATCTGGCCTGCAAGCCAGCCGAGGCGGCCACCAGCCCCCACTCTCAATCTGGGCTGGCAAGGCATGGCCCGGCCTGCCCAAGTGACATTTATGTCATATCTGGCTCTTGTAACAATTGAGTTTGACACCCCTGACCGACAAGTTGGCAACCCTAGTTATCAAAAGAGATCTGGACGACTTCAAACATTCCTTCAGGCGGTGTCCTATAGAGACTCTGATTTCAGGGGGTTGACGGCAGTAACTTGCACAGCGGGGTCACAAAATGTCCCACTGAGAACTCTGAAACACTCTTCATCTGCAGAAATGGAAAAAATGAAATAAAAATAATTGAAAGCGATGACTGGTAACGGCCCCAAGATTTTTCCCCTGCCCAAACATCCATCCTCTATCTGGAAGGAAGCTGTATTAGAATTGTACAAGAACAAATGAATAATGGACAGTTCCAACAGAATTAAGATGCATTTTTTCCTGCTTTGTTTGAAAACAAAAAGAAGTAGTTATTTATTAAATATTCGGCAAACGCATCTGATTGCTTCGTCAATATTAATGACTAATTAAACTTTAATAGGAGCGCAAACCTTGTTTTTATTTGCTTCAGGAGAATAATATATAACCTCTGCCTGCATGGATTTTATGGGGCTAAACCAGGCACAGAAGTTGCAAGACAAATTCAATGAAAATAGAATTTCTTTGACTCGAAACCACGACACAACGAAGAATCCCTTGGTATAACGGTCAGCAGAAATTTATAACACAGAGTCCTGTAACCCAGTCCAATTAAACAACCACGTTTTTTGTTTTTGTTTGCAGAAACCTTGACAGTGAACCCAGTTCAGACTCTCCAAACCACCCAAGTGCCATAGAATCATAGAGTTGGAAGGGACCACCAAGGTCATCAAGTCCAATTCCTTGCACAATGCAGGAAATTCCAAACTACCTCCTTCCCACACCCCCAGTGAACCCCACTACATGCCCAGAAGATGGCCAAGGTGCCCTCCCTCTCATGAACGGCCTAAGGTCATAGAATCGGCATTGCTGACAGATGGCCATCTAGCCTTTGCTTAAAAACCTCCAGGGAAGGAGAGCTTATCACTTCCCGAGGAAGCCTGTTCCAATGAGGAACCGCTCTGTTAGAAAATTCTTCCTAATGTCTAAACGGAAACTCTTTTGATTTAATTTTAATCCGTTGGTTCTGGTTTGACCTTCTGGGGCAACAGAAAACAACTCGGCACCCTCCTCTATATTACAGCCCTTCAAGTACTTGAAGATGGTTATCATATCCCCTCTCAGTCTTCTCCTCTTCAGGCTAAACATACCCAGCTCCTTCAACCTTTCCTCATAGGACTTAGTCTCCAGACCCCTCATCATCTTTGTTTCCCTCCTCGGGACACGTTCCAGCTTGTCTACATCTTTCTGAAATTGTGGTGCCCAAAACTGAACACAATACTCTATAGCAAAGCGATAACATCACTTCACGTGATCTGGACACTATTCATATGTTACAAAGACCTCGGCTTGGGTTCCAGCATTGCACAAGTGGGGACACAAATGGACAGCTCCACGTGCACAAATTCTCCTGAAACATCTAACACTTGTCGGTTCTCGTTGGCAAAAAAACTGATGGTAAGCCAAGTCCAGCTTCTCCAATCCACCCAAATGCCGGTTCATACATTACAAAGACCTTGGCTTGGACCCCCCTGATGCAGAAGCGGAGACATAAATAGATAGGGCTGCCAACCTCAATGTATTAGCTGAAGATCTCCTGCTATTCCAACTGATCGCCAGGTGATAAAGAATAGTTTCCCTGGAGAAAATGGCTGCTTTGGCTACTGAACACTCACCCAGGGCCCTCTGGATTGCTCCTACTCTATGAAAACATCATCTTCCTGCTGTCACCTGGGTGGTTTCAATTCTGATGGGATACTTGGACCCAGAAATAACTAGAGGTGTCCCCAAATATTTGACAATATTGTGCCGAACAGAGATATTATCAACGTACTGTTTATACTGCTATCCCTTTTAAACTATTTGTTTATTGTTATATCTGTAATTTAAAAATGATTTATGAATCCCAAGATGTTAAAGTTATATTGTCTACAATATTTTAAAATCCTATAATGTTGTACATTTTGTTTTTATCGTATGTATGTTGCGCTCAAGATCTTTGGTCAGATGAGCTTGAAACAAAAGGAAAGGCAATTGAACACTATGGCGTTGAAGTCCCTCCCCTCCCCAAACCCCACCCTCCTCAGGCTCCACCCCCCAAAACCTCCTGCCGGTGGATGGGAGACCCCCAAGGATGCCCAGGGTCACTACGCAGAGGCAGGCAATGGCAAGCCACCTCTGGAGGTCTTTTGCCTTGAGGACCCCATGAGGGACCGTCATAAGCCAGCTGCGAGTTGACAGCGCTTTTTACCACCAGCCCTGCTCAGGATTTCCCCCAACGACACTTAGAAAAGCCAGGGTGCGCATGAAAGGTAAAAATGCCCCCCTATGTTCCCAAAAGGAAAATAAAGGCAGCAATTTACCAGAGGCAAGAACCCAAACACAGGGACAGTCCCATGAACACATGAAGCTTCCTTATACGGAAACAAACCCTTAGAATCATAGAGTTGGAAGGGACCACCAGGGTCCTCTAGTCCCACCCCCTGCACAATGGAGGAAATTTAGAACTACCTCCCCCTCACACCCCCAGTGACCCCCACTACATGCCCAGAAGATGGCCAAGGCGCCCTCCCTCTCATCATCTGATTAAGGTAATAGAATCAGCATTGCTGACAGATGGCCATCTAACCTCTTCTTAAAAACCTCCAGGGAATTAGAGCTTACCCACCTCCCAAGGAAGCCTGTTCCACTGAGGAATCACTCTGTTAGAAAATTCTTCCTAATGTCTAGACGGAAACTCTTTTGATTTAATTTCAACCCGTTGTTTCTGGTCCGACCTTCTGGGGCAACAGTCCATCAAAGTCAGCATTGTCTACTCAGACGGGCAGCAGCTCTCCAGGGTCTCAGGCAGAGGTCTTTCACATCACCTACCTGCCTAGTCCCTTTAACTGGAGATGCCAGGGATTGAACCTGGGACCTTCTGCACGCCAAGCAGATGCTCTACCACTGAGCCACAGTCCTTGGCAAACAGGGACAGTGGGAGCGTATTCGAGTCCCGTTAGGCTTTTTAATTGTGGAAATAAGCAGCTCCCCTTTGCACGATAGGGGGGTAGGGGGGTGGATTGAGAAGCCTTGTTAATTATTCAATGATTTAAATGAGATAGAGAAAGGGTTTTTTTATCGATTTCCACATAAAAGTTATGAAACCCAATATAATATGGGAACATAGACAAATTAGTAGGCCATAAAAAAGCATGAGTGAATGATGGTTTTATTAAAGCTACAAGATAACAGGCTACAACACATCCAGGAAAAAAATAATAAAGGTCAAAGGAAAGGATTTTAGTGCGCGGTGCGTTAATGGACTAGGGAATGGGGCTGCGCTAATAACTCCTGTGCATAAAAAATTATATTTTTCAACATAGCAATAATTTCTTTTGCCCTATTGGGTGTTTTAAAAACGCTCTTGTGTATATAATATTAATTTCACTGTAAAATAAAAGGCAGTTATTCAGGCGGTAACCCATGTGGGCTATTAAGTTTAAAAGTGCCAGGCAAACTATTTGCGGTGAGGGTCTTTTCTGCCGATCAGGGCATGTTGGAAGTCAAAAAGAAAAGAAAAGGCAAACCACTTAGGACCAAGCAAAAATGTTGGTCTTTTTAAATAGGAAACTTCCTTTCCAAGCCAGAGATCTTCGTGTGCTCTTGGATCCATCGCTCAGGGAACTGTCCACGTCCCTTTCAACAGGCAGAACAAATCTACCCAACTACTCTGGTTCTATTTTAAAAGTTCAAGTCTCTTTTACGGTTTCTCCACATTTGGAGCAAAACTGCTCTGTGGGATGATGACTTTCCGGTGGTTGCCAACCTCCAGGTACTAAACCAAGAAAAGACTCACCAATGCTGTTATGTATGGATACTATGGACAAACGGAGGAAACAGCATTAATCAAACTCATATCTATTATTAAAGAAATCTTAAACAACAGTGCAAATACACTCAAAGGCTTAACTACAAACAAATAACAAAACCAATGAAACCAATGGTGCTATTACAACTGATCTCCAGCTGATCGAGCTCAGTTGGACTCTACGGCATTGAAGTCCCTCCCCTCCCCAAACCCCACCCTCCTCAGCAGCCGTTTTCTCCAGGGGAACTGATCCCTATCAGCTGGAGATCAGTTGTAATAGCAGGAGATCTTCAGCCACCACCTGGAAGGTTGGCAACCCTAGTGCGGGGCTTTGAATCTGGGTCTGACTGGGGGCACTCTAGCCCCTGTGCCACATTGGCTCGTATATGTTTCCTCTTTAAGCATCTGGTTATCCACTCTCACAGATGGGAAGCTGGAAATACGGATAAATTTGATTCTTAAAATCTCTCCAAGAGTATTGAAGGCGGCCGCAGCTTTCCCACCTCCACTGGCAGAAATGCATTCCTTGCTGCCACAAGCCAGGCTGCTGGGAGGCAGACCTGTTTTCCTGCTGGAGCTTATCGATGGCATGAAATATTCAAGCATGTCTTTTCTGGAAACCTTAGAGATGAGGTCACAGGTGCCCAAACAAACACGCACAAGTAAATCGGTCTTAATACCAAAACCCATCATGGTCCAAGTGGACCTTTGCTTATTTCCTCCCTCCCCCTTATAAAAAGTGCAGTTTGAGTTCGAACGGTGAAAAATCTGTATATGAAGCAGTTTATTCTGCCGTTTCACTTGATGATTGTTTCTTGATCTCTCGTGCCATCAAATCTTGTTTTTCTAACATCTGCATTCTTACATCACTCACAAATACACTTGGATACAGAGCACAATTCACTGGATCATGAAGCAGCATTTTCCTTCCTTCCTTCCTTCCTTCCTTCCTTCCTTCCTTCCTTCCTTCCTTCCTTCCTTCCTTCCTTCCTTCCTTCCTTCCTTCCTTCCTTCCTTCCTTCCTTCCTTCCTTCCTTTCGATTTTTTTTGTCGCCACTCACCCAAAGGGTCTTGCGGTGACTTACAACGTTAAAACAGTACAAATGAGTTAAAAACCATATAAAAGCAGATAATAAAGATAATATTTGTACGTTAAAATATTAAACGTGTAATGCATTTAGTTGATGCAAAGACTATGTGGAACTATTGAACTGCTGAACTGTTGAATTCAGCTGTGCTGAACTGTGTTGAGATTGAGGCTCTGCTCCAGGCTCCGTTGTCTGTTTCTCCTATTGGACTGTGGACTTTGGCCATCCAACCACGGACTAGGGTGTGTGGCTCCAGGTGGTTAGGAACTGTATATAAGTTGAGGAGTTTTGCAGTTAAGTTAGTTCTCTCTTCCCTGCTAAATGAATAAAGCGGTTGCTGTTGGAACTCTGTCTCCGACCTCGTGCGTAACCTATGCATATGTAATAAAACTATTAAAATATGTGGCTTGCACCATACCACTAACAAAACAACCCAAACATGTATATTATACTCCAAAGGCCAACTTAATCACTTCGGTTTTGTATGCCCTGAGGAAACTGAACAAGTCCAGCATGGCAAGGGTGTCATCAGAGAGTGCGTTCCACAGGCCAGGGGCCACAACTGAGGAGGCCCTTCCCCTGGTGACAGCTAACTGAGCCACCCTGGGGTCCCTAGAGGATGACCAAAGGGAGCTTGGGGGGGGTTGTAATGGGAGATGCAGACCCGTAGGTATGAGGGTTCCAGACCGTTAAGGGCTTGAAAGGCTGACATCAACACCTTGAATTGGACCTGGAACCCAATCCTCATAACGTGGAAATGGATGGGTTATGAGTGGCTTTCATTTTGCGGAGATATCTCCCCTGTATATTCCAGTGGGATATAACGTTGCCAACAGGCCTGGAGAAAAATGTCCTGTCTCTTTAATAGAGGCTGCTTAAAGTGTAAAATTGGGCAGCTGAAGGTTTTGATGGCACGGAGGTAAATCACATCACATGCCTACCACCCAGGCAGGATAATGCTGTTGCAGTTTGGGGGCTTCCTAGAGGCACCTGGTTGGCCACTGTGTAAACAGACTGCTGGACTGGATGGGCCTGGGTCTGATCCAGCATGGCCTTTCTTATGTCCTTATGGTAAATACCATCCCACTGTGTGTGTAAAATGCTGTCAAGTTGCAGCTGATGTATGGCAACCCAGCAGAGTTTTCAAGGCAAGAGACTAACAGAGTGGTTTGCCATTGCCTTCCTCTGCATAGCGACCCTGGTTATTCCTTGGTGGTCTTCCGCCCAAGTACTAGCCAAGACAGACCCTGCGTAGCTTCTGAGATTTGACCAGATCAGGCTAGCCTGAGCCATCCAGGTCAGGGCCGACCCCAGAAAGAAATAATTAAACTGCATTCCTTGGATATGTGCGTTTACAATTCAAAACATAGTTTAGTAACATTCTGGTAACATAGGCCACTTGGAATACATCTTTTAATACATACCTGGGCTGTTACAAAATCGTTTGATTTGTCAATGAAAGTTTCCGTGTGCATAATATTTTCTGCCAGACCTGTGAAGCAGGCCTGGGGGCTGAAATGTGTTTGGCATGTGGTTTTAGATTATCAACCCTCTATTTGTTGCCATAAGGGCTTTGTAATAAATATTAATTTATTGTTTAATTGCATTTTATTTCACCCAACCTTTTGGGCACCCAACTTTGTTTGTCAGGAAGAGTCATTTCCCCCTCTGTTTGGTCCACTATAACCACTATACCGCATTGGCTCTCAGTGTATGAATTACAACTTTGAACTTGGGTGTAGTGCCTACTCTGAGAAAAAATGTCCAGTTCCCCTCTCGGCCCCCCCGAGGAAACCCAAATGCCGTTTTAAAAACCCACTGAGATCTTTAAAAGGAACAGGGTGCTGCTGGTGGTGGGGAGAAACCCAAGCATCGTTTTAAAACTCCTTTTCATGTGACAATGTCTGCTCAGAAAATAGAACTCCGTGTGGGAGACAAAAAGCAGGAAGCCTTTGAGTCCCTGCCCATTGAAACACTTCTTTGTAATTGGCTGTAGCACTTACTGAGAGAAAAACATCTCACACACACACACACCAGCTCCCCTAGCCCGCACTTTGGCTTATTCATGGTGATTTCACCTGGGTTGATCTCAGGGGAGATTGAAGAATTGGGTTATAACAGGAATGGGAAGACCCAGGATTTGTGGGGGCTGGGCGCGAGGTCATCTCTAAAGGACAAAAAACTCATGCACAACTCCAAGGAACAACTGAGACAGTCCAGGGGTGGATGTGAGTAAAAGTATCCATGCATAATGGACCAATGAGAGACTCTTAGCTTCCACTGCAAATAGTACAGGGAGATAACCTGGGCCAGAATATTCCCATACCTTTCATTTTTGGCCCTGGAACTCCCACAATCATCCTGTAGCTGGTGGCCAATTTTTTAATCTTCTAGCTTTATTTTCTGATGAGTTATGTCTGCCAGCGTGGTGCAGTGGTTAATAGCGGTGGTTTGGAGCAGTGGAGTCTGATCTGGAGAACTGGGTTTGATTCCCCACTCCTCCACATGTGCGACGGAGGCTAATCTGGTGAAATTGATTTGTTTCCCCGCTCCTACACACGAAGCCAGCTGGGTGACCTTGGGCAAGTTACAGCTCTGTTAGAGCTCTCTCAGCCCCACCTACCTCACAAGGTGTCTGTTGTGGGGTGGGGAAGGGAAGGTGATTGTAAGCCGGTTTGAGTCTTCCTTAAGTGGTAGAGAAAGTCAGCATATAAAAACCAACTCTTCTTCTTCTGCTTCTTTTTCTGCTGCTGCTGCTGCTTCTTCTGCTGCTGCTGCTGCCACAAATGGACAGGTGGACAGACAGGCCAATTTTTTTTATTACTGTAGATTCATGGTAACAGCAAGCCAAGGGATTGGTTTTGTTATGATGGCTCTTTGCAGCCCTGGTCAACTCTCTCCACCCCATGTATAATTTTATAAACCTCTATCATGGCCCCTCTTAGTCGTATAAGGGTGCACTGCTGGTGTTTTGCCTCCAAGCTCCGGTTTGATTTTGCTTCACCTTTATGAGACTCAGTCTGGTGATTCTTTATTTTCACACACTTTTTTTTCTGTTTCCTCACACTGACTTCATCCTATAAAATGTCTGCAGTTTTCAACATTATCGGAGCATCAATAAATCATTATGCATGGATTCAATTACAAATGAGATATGTGGTATGTATAAATTGCATATAAAAACTGTCCATCATGAATACCCAATAATGAATGAAGCACAAAAATGACAGGGGGAAAATGTGGCAAACAGAAATCATGGACCAAAGGATATAATCTGATATATAAAAAAGAAATGAAGTTGGGAACATTTGTTCATCTCTGATGTGAAGAACTAACTTGTACTGAATCAAACTAGAATCGTAGAATCATAGAGTTGGAAGGGGCCATACAGGCCATCAAGTCCAACCCCCAGCTCAATGCAAGATCAGCCTAGAGCATCCCTGACAAGTGCTTGTCCAGCCTCTGCTTAAAGACTGCCAGTAAGGCAGAGCTCACCACTTCCCTAGGTAGCTGATTCCACTGTTCAACAACTCTTACTGTAATTTTCCCCCTGATATATAGCCTCCTTCACTGTATTTTTCACAAAGTCTCCCTTAGTCATGTGCCATTCAGAAAAGGCATCTTCCTCTCCTCCTTCCCTCACATCGCAATATTTTGGCAAACCTCTAATTGCCTCGATGTTTCTGGAATACAGCCAAGAAGCCATTTGGTGGTAATCTTCTCGGCGGCTTCCTGTCTCCTTTGCGCCTCTCTTAGGACCATGGGGTGGATGTTCTGGAGACCCACCTGACTCTCCTCTGGCAATTATGCCGGGCTGCCCTACTGGTTTTGCTTAGCTAATTGAGGCGGCGAGGGCATAATTACACCAGGTTCCCTACTGCTTAACAATCTTTCAGAGCTCTCAGGCCAGGTGGGACCTTCCCTACGTAACCTGTTCTCATCCTGTCGCCTTGATTTGATACCCATAATTCATCACCTGCCCCTCTACCTCCAGGGTTCAGGATGCCACTCCTGCTGTTCTGCTTAGACCTAATTAGAAGGTCACGTTCATTTTTCCACTCGACTTTGGTCCCAACTTCAGGTCGCAGCGGTCTCTTCAGGCCTGCTTCCGCGCCATATCGATTTGAATACTCTCAAACTGAGATGAGTTTCAGTGGGGTTCGACTCCGTTCAAGTGGTGGTGGGGGATCTTATTTTCAGTGCCAGGTTTCAGCCCCAACATCTTTGAAGGATAGTTTCAGCTATGTTAGTCTGTAGAAGCAGAACAAAATTGGAGTCCAGTAGCACCTTAGAGATCAACAAAATTGTCCAGGGTATAAGCCAGTGTGGTGTAGTGATTAAAAGCGGCGGACTCTAATCTGGAGAACTGAGTTTGATTCCCCCACTCCTCCATATGAGCGGCAGACTCTAATCTGGTGAACCGGGTTGGTTTCCCCCACTCCTCCACATGAAGCCAGCTGGGTGACATTCGGCTACTCTAGGGTTGCCATGTCTGGTTAGACCTCACCTAGAGCAGTGTGTTCAGTTTTGGCCACCACAATTTAAGAAAGACGTAGACAAACTGGAACGTGTCCAGAGGATGGCAACAAAGATGGTGAGGGGTCTGGAGACCAAGTCCTATGAGGAAAGGTTGAAGGAGCTGGGTATGTTTAGCCTGAAGAGGAGAAGACTGAGAGGGGATATGATAACCATCTTCAAGTACTTGAAGGGCTGTCATATAGAGGAGGGTGCCGAGTTGTTTTCTGTTGCCCCAGAAGGTCGGACCAGAAACAGTGGGTTGAAATCAAAAGAGTTTCCATCTAGACCAGGGGTGGGGAACCTTTTTTCCGCCAAGGGCCATTTGCATATTTATAACATCATTCGCGGGCCATACAAAATTATCACCTTGAAAATTAGCCGACCAAGCCCCAAGCAGGCAGCTGCCCCAGGTGACCCCCCAGCACAGGCAAGCAGGTAGACATCCAACCGGTTGCGCACTCGTCCACCTGGTGGAACAGGATGGTCTGTTGCACCAGCTGGGTGTAGCCGTTCAGCTGGGCGTAGCCGTCTACAGCTGCTACCTCCGTCTGCAGGGATGAAATGAGGACACACTGGCTAAGAACTCACCCCCCTGCATTCTGGCCCTGCCCCCTTTATCCCCTCCACTGTTGCCACTTCCGTCCCCAGCCCTCTTGTAGTACAGAGGGTATACGTTTTTCCATGGCCCGGGTGGGAAAGGGTTAACACAGTTTCTTGGGCGGTCCTAGCAGCTCCATAGCTAACGACTCTTCTGCAAGGGGGGAAAAAGGTTCCTTTTCTCGGCAAAACAAACTCACATCTGCCTTGAATAGCGTCTATTCCTGTCCGCAGGAGGGGGCGGATCACCAGTCTTAGATCCTTCTGAGCTAAAGATCTGCCAGGACCTACGAAGGGCCAGACCAAATGATTCTGCGGGCCTTAAACGTCCCCTGGGCCTGACGTTCCCCACCCCTGGTCTAGACATTAGGAAGAATTTTCTAACAGTTAGAGTGGTTCCTCAGTGGAACAGGCTTCCTCAGGAAGTGGTAAGCTGTCCTTCCCTGGAGGTTTTTAAGAAGTTAGAAGGCCATCTGTCAGCAATGCTGATTCTATAACCTTAAGCAGATGATGAGAGGAAACGTATCTTGGTCATCTTCTGGGCATGTAGTTGGGGGTCACTGGGGGTGGGGGGGATGTAGTTGTACATTTCCTGCATTGTGCAGGGAGTTGGACTAGATGACCCTGGTTGTCCCTTCCAACTCTATGACTCTATGATTCTATGTCCCTCTTCACCACCGGCGGGAGGTTTTTGGGGCAGAGCCTGAGGAGGGTGGGGTTTGGGGAGGGGAGGGACTTCAATGCCATAGAATCCAATTGCCAAAGCAGCCATTTTCTCCAGGGGGAACTGACCTCTATCAGCTGGAGATGAGTTGTAATAGCAGGAGATCTCCAGCTAGCACCTGGAGGCAGGCAACCCTATTGTGGCACCAGTTGAGGGGTACCCTAAGTGGCAGTCGGAGAGCGCTAGGCAAGCGCCTCACCTCCTCCTCCTTGCACGTGCCCAATCCATCATGTCTGAAGGCGAGTTTTCGTACCGCTTTCATGCAAAAATGGTGCTCACGCTGCAAGTCAGCGGGAAGCTTCATAGGTCCTCTAGGCAACTTAAATTGTGATTAATCATCTCACAGGCCCTACCTCCTTTCGCACTGTTAATGCCGCCGTTAGGACAGAGGCGCCGTAATTCATTGCTCCTCCTGATCCAGTTAGCTCAGATGTCTGATTAATTTTGGCTCTGGGATTAAGTCGGCAAACGAAATTTGACTTCCGCAAGCCTGTGATATATATATCCCTTTGCTCCCCCTGCTCTAGGGAAACAGAACCGTCTGCTCTGACAATGTTATGATTGTATCCTCGAATATAGCCAGAAGGTGGCATTATGTACTTGTGCGTTATTACTTGCCGGTTTGGACTTTTCGCTGATTGTCAAGACCAGGATGTCGCCGCCGCCGCTTTCTGGGCTTTTGACACAGAAAACAAATAGCTTAATATCGGGAGGACATCTATTTTGGCTTCTGGACAAGGAAAATGAAAAGGGCTTTCTGGTTTTAATTCGTAAGACAGGTCAGAGAACGCCGTGACGCGGCTCGTCGCTCTGCCGTTTCACTCGCCGCCAAAACGCTTCTGCTGCCAAAACCCTCCAAGAATCATAATGTGCGAATGAATGAAAGGTCACCTCATCTGCACCCATTGCCAACCTGTGGGGACTTCCAAACAGCAGTCGGGAAGATTTTGAGGCTCTCGGGTTTTGACTTCCAAATCCCTGTTTTGATCTCCCGTGCGCAAATTGAGCCAATTATTCGGTATTTGAGCACCATTTTCTGTTTTCTCATGCTGGATTTCTTTCCTGTAAAAAGAATGCATTTCTCAACTGTATTTTTACCCACCAATAGATAAGCATTATACACTATGCATTTAGTAGATGTATACAGGATGCATTTTGTACAGTATAAATTGCATCTAAAAACTCTTCAATATGTTATACGCATTACAAATGAATCCATCCATACCATGTGTAAATGCATTCAAAAAGCACCCCCTTCAGGAACACAGCACAGTGGTTTATTTATTTATTTATTTCCTTCCTCCCTTTATACCCCACCCTTTCCCCCAATGGAGGTCCCAAAGCAGGTTACATCATTCTCATCTCTTCCATTTATCCTTACAACGACCCTGTGAGGTAGGTTAGCCTGAAAGCTCAAGGTCCAAGATCAGCCTATTATATTAGGTGCTGTGAAACACAGGCAGGATAATGCTGCTGCAATTCTTGTTTGTGGGCTTCCTAGAGGCACCTGGTTGGCCACTGTGTGAACAGACTGCTGGACTTGATGAGCCTTGGTCTGATCCAGCAGGGCCTTTCTTATGTTCTTATGAGTGGACATAGTAAAAATGGATACTAGTCATGATGCATACCTGTTCTCTCCAGGATCAGAGGAGCATGCCTATTATATTAGGTGCTGTGGAACACAGGCAGGATAATGCTGTTGCAGTCATCTTGTTTGTGGGCTTCCTGGAGGCACCTGGTTGGCCACTGTGTGAACAAACTGCTGGACTTGATGGGCCTTGGTCTGATCCAGCATGGCCGTTCTTAGGTTCTTAATGGCCACTGATGAGATTTGGAATCTGTGTTTAATATCCTGGATGCTATTTGTGGGTCAGATCTTTTTCTCCCAGGATCTCCCATTGGCTGCCTATTCATCTAGCCCCAAAGAAAAAACATGTACTAGACTCCTCGGAGGCATCTCTGAAGATTAGGTTGCCAGGTCCCCCCTGACCACCAGCAGGGGATGGGGGTGGTGGTTTACGAGATCTGGGCTGGGAAACTCCTGGAGATTTGGGGATGGAGTCTGGGGAGGACAGGGAGCTCAGTGGGGTACAATGCCTCCAAAGTAGCCATTTTCTGCAGGGGAACTGATCTCTGTGTTCTGGGGCTGAGCTGTAATTCTGGGGGATGCCCAGGTCCCGCCTAGGGCCACCCATCCAAACAGGATTTCACACAGATCTTATTTTTGTATCTACTATATCCTCCAATGAACCTTCATACCACCCGGCTGGTAACTGAGAGGTCAGCTAGCATACGTCTGAAGGACCTAGGCCATAGGTTGTTCCTTCTGCCTTATCTAGTGGGAACCCCTCAGAGAGTGAACTGTTATGGGGGGTAGGAAGCAACCTGATTCAAACTGAGAGACTGATCTCCTTCTACCAAAGTGTGGGAGGTAGGATTCCCAGGTCCCTCTTCACCTTTGGCGGGAGATTTTGGGGTGGAGCCTGAGGAGGGCGGGGTTTGGGAGGGGAGGGACTTCAATGCCATAGAGTTCAATTGCCAAAGCGGCCATTTTTCTCCAGGTGATCTGATCTCTATCGGCTGGAGATCAGTTGAATTAGCAGGAGATCTCCTGCTACTACCTGGCAGTTGGCAACCCTAGTTGTAATAGCAGGAGATCTCCAGCTAGGACCTGGAAGTTGGTAACCTTAGCGGGAGGGGAAAATGAATTTACTTTGAGGAGACCCGTTTGAGATGCAATTTTTATCATTTATTACATTTTAATGCCACCATTTCCTCACAAGAAGCTCAGGGTAGGTAGTGTGGATGGTTTGTCATCCTCCATTTTATCCTCACCCTGTGAGGTTGGTTTAGGCTGAGAGAGAATGACTGGCCCCAGTTGTGTGTTTCTCAAGGCAGGTGGAAATTTGAACCGGACTCTCCCCAGGCCTAGACCAACAACAGTCTAACCACTTCACTGCCTGTTGTTTTTTTAGGAGCTCTGTCATTTCCAAATTAAAACAGATGTCACGACTTGTGAAATTGTGTGGTTGGGAAGGGTTGAGACTAGGGTTGCCAGTAGGGTTGCCAACCTCCAGGTATTCTAGCAAGCATAAAAAAACAGCAACAATTGCAAAAATATCACAGTGTTATCATAATAGCATATACACTGATGCCAACAGAATATATATATATATCTCTGTGACACTGTGATATTTTTTGCAATTGTTGCTTTTTTTTATGCTTGCTAAACTACTGTACAGCATGCTAACTTTAGTTTGCTAACCTCCAGGTATTAGCTGGAGATCTCCCACTATTACAACTGATCTCCAGCCGACAGAGATCAGTTCCCCTGGAGAAAATGGCCGCTTTGGCAATTGGACTCTATGTCATTGAAGTCCCTCCCTTCCACAAACCCCGCCCTCTTCAGGCCCCACCCCCAAAAACCTTCAATACCATAGAGTCCAATTGCCAAAGCGGCCATTTTCTCCAGGGGAACTGATCTCTATTGGCTGGAGGTCAGATGTAATGGCAGGAGATCTCCAGCTACTACCTGGAGGTTGGTAACCCTACTCCGGCCACCGGCAGGGGATGAGTGGGTAGGGTTGCCTGATCCAGTTTAAGAAACTCATGGAGATTTGAGGATGGAGCCTGGGGAGGACAGGGACTTCAGTGGGGTGGAAAGCCACCGAGTCCACCCTCTAAAGCAGCCATTTTCTCCAGGGGAACTGATCTCAGTTATCTGGAGATGAGCTGTAATTCCAGGGGATCCCCAGGTCCCACCTAGAGGCTGACATCCCTAGGCTGGGTCTCTGCCTCCTCCTTTACGAGGAGATCTTTATAGTCGTCCACTTCAGATCCCCATTCTGGTGGATTCAAGAGCTGCAAGACCTCCTGGGTGGGCAGTTTCGAGAGCATCGTAGAGAGGAGTCACAACATTGCCGTGGAGCACTGTGTGTGTTAAGTGCCATCAAGTTGCTTCCGACTCATGGCAACCCTATGAATGAAAGTCCTCCAAAATGTCCTATCTTTGACAGCCTTGCTCAGATCTTGCAAATTGAAGGCTGTGGCTTCCTTTATTGAGCCGTGGAGCACTATCAGTCCTTAATTAGGATTGGTGTTTGAAGAAAGGGCAGGCACTCGCTGTGATATACATCACTCTGCTTCGTTTTTGGCACTTAGCTTGGCGAGCGACATAAGAACATATGAAAAGCCCTGCTGGATCAGACCAAGGCCCATCAAGTCCAGCAGTCTGTTCACACAGTAACTTGTAACTTTTGTAGCCCTTGGCTACTTTGTTTGCTATACCCGGTTTTTGATAAGTTTCCTTTGATGTATGTTGACACGTTCACCTTTTCACTATTCAATATATGTTTTTGCAGTAAGCTGTGAGCCTTGTACTATTCTTTTCCATAGCTTGACTATATTAGTACGAGTGCAATTTTTGTTCTCAACCTCCAGGTACTAGCGGGAGCTCTCCTGTTATTACAACTGATCTCCAGCCGATAGAGATCACCTGGAGAAAATGGCCACTTTGGGAATTGGACTCTATGGCATTGAAGTCCTTCCCCTCCCCAAACCCCACCCTCCTCAGGCTCCACCCACAAAATATCCAGGTATTTCCCAATCTGGAGCTGGCAACCCTACTCAGAAATGATAAAGTAGAAGAAGAAGAAGAAGAGTTAGTTTTTATATGCTGAATTTCTCTACCACTTAAGGGAGACTCAAATCGGCTTACAATCACCTTCCTTTCCCCACTCCACAACAGACACCCTGCGCAGTAGGTGGGGCTGAGAGAGCTAGAAGAGAGCTGTGACTAGCCCAAGGTCACTCAGCTGGCTTCATGCGTAGGAGCGGGGAAACAAATCCAGTTCACCAGATTAGCATCCGACACTCATGTGAAGGAGTGGGGAATCGAACCCGGTTCTCCAGATCAGATTCCACTGCTCCAAACCACTGCTTTTAACCACTATACCACGCTGGCTGTCTTCTGCTCCAAAGCCCTTCTGCTCCAATTATTCTTAGCTCGTGGGGCCACTCAAAGCATCATGACTAGTAGCCATGGATAGTCCTATCCCCCATGAATGTGCCCACTCTCCTCTTAAAGCCTTCCAGGTCGGCAGCCATCACCACATCCTGGGGCAGGGAGTTCCACAACGTAACTATGTGTTGTATGAAGAGATACTTCAGATCTGCTTCGTTCTCTGAAGAAACACAAGTTTTTGCTAGTGTGGCTCTGTGTTGTGAGCCTCGCTTTCCCCCTGCCCTGCGATTCAGGTGCACCAATTGTCAGCAAGGTTCTGACAGTAGGACCTTTGTGGCAGGCTGTAAGTGGCAGATTGATTTCTGCTTTCATACTCCACCTTACGTTTGCGGCCCTGACAATCAAGGGAGGAAAAACCCACATGTCTTGACGTGGAACGCGGATATTCAAACCTTTGACGGTCACAGCGGCAGCGGTCTCGGCGCTTTAATGTTGAAAGCCTTTGAGCCTTTGAAAAATTATGAAAAGAAGTGTAGTAAAGCAATTCACATCTCTCGCAAACCTGACAGTACAGAAAATGAAGTGCAGGACGTGAAATGAACGGTTTACGGAGTCACGGCTCGGTGCCTTCGGATATTCAGATTCAAAGTGCGCTCTCTGGCTCGGACATAGAAAAGATTTTTTATTTAGTGGTCACTAGCAGACTTTGGTATTCAGGCATCTCAGGAAACAACTAGATGTAGGGTTGAAAATCCATAAACGGACCACCCATCTTTTCAGACCTCTATTAGCAGGAATCATGGTAGGCACTCAAATGGAATCAGGACTGTATTTTAAAGATTCCTTTATTATTTATTTGATAATGAAAAACATTTCTACCCCGCCTTTTCTTCAGACACATCTCCAGACTACAGAGATCAGTTTCCCCAGGGAAAACGGCAGCTTCAGAGGGCGGACTTTATGGCATCGCACCCCTGCAGACTACCCCCCCTGCAAACCCTCCCTTTCCAGACTCCACCCCAACAATAGGCAGGAATTTCCCAACCCAGATCTCTAATATTGGCCTCACACTAGGCTTGCCAACCTCCAGGTTAGGGCTGCCAGGTCCTCCCTCTCCTCCAGCGGGTGGTTTTTGGGGCAGAGGAAGGAAAAGATCGCGTGGGTGCGCGGCCGCACCAACGCGATCACATCACTTCTGGTTTACAAAGGGGCCTTTACCACTCAAACGGAGAGTTTGCATTGTGATGCAGCCCTTCTGGTTGTAAACGCATTGCAAAAGGTCGTTTACCACTCTAACTCCGAGTGGAGTGGTAAACTGGGAGTTTGAGTGGTAAACAGCCCTTGCAATGCGGTGCTTCCAGTTTACAACCAGATGTGGCGTGGTGCAGTGGGCAGCCACGAGTGCCCGCCTTGCCCGCTGACCCTCAGCTGGTTGACGGGCAGCCAGGTGGAATGGCGGGGGTTTGCCCACCAACACCTGGCACTTGGCAACCCTACTCCAGGTAGTGGCTGGAAAACTCCTGCTATTAGATCTGATCTCCAGCCAACAGAGAACAGTTCCCTTGGAGAAAATGGCTGCTTTGGCAATTGGACTCTATGGCATTGAAGTTCCTCCCCTTCCCAAACCCCACCCGCCTCAGGCTCCGCCCCCAAAACCTCCCACTGGTGGCGAGGAGGGACCTGGCAACCCTACCTCACACAGTTCAGACTGCCTTCTTGGATGTCCCCTTCCTACTTGCTTGACACCACACGAATCCAGCAGCCTCCGCTGCCCAAATAACACACACACAGCTCTGTGTTGAACATCATTCACTGATGTATACAAAGTGACTAGGAAAAATTTACAATGGTGATTTTTCAACTGACGGGGAAATTAATGTCCTCTATTATGGGCGTTTAATCAGTGCCACCTTCTAAACACACCACGGAGATAGAAGATGGATGGCCCCGAATACATCATGCCTATAAAATAGGAATGCTAACTTCATAACAACAGAAAGGACATGATGGTTTCCTACACCGAAGGCTGCGTAGCAAAGTATGGGTGCGGGGGGGAAGGAGGTTGGAAAAACTGCCATCAGCTGGGCAAAGGAAAGTATGTGGGGTTGGGGAGGGGAGCAAGCAAGGTAGAACACACTGGAATCCCATTACCTCTTGAATAAAAGAATGTGGGGTAATGCGCTGGAAGGAGACGCCCAGATTCCATTCAAACGCCTGCGCTCCCGCCGGGCTCAGTGCGCTACCGATCTGACAGGCAGTTATAACGTTATGAAATTAGCTTTTTAGCCTCTGCGCAGGTGCTTAGAGCTCCCCCGTGGCAGCCAAAGCCCAGGTAGGCGTCTAATCCCTTTTCCTTTGTTTTGCAGCAATGTGATCAATGTAATGTTGTATAGAAGGGGGAGGGAGGGAAGAGTTCCTTGGGGCCTTCTTATTTCCAAAAATACCAGATCGGAAGCGAACGTTGTATAGGTCTGTTGCCTTTATCGAAAGGCAATTTTACACAGTGAGTGAAAGGGATGATTGCCAAAGCTGGGGATGGGAGGAGGGCTCCCGTTCCTCCAGTGGGGGTGGGGAATGCCAGCGTGGTGTAGTGGTTAAGAGCGGTGGACTCTGATCTGGAGAACCGGGTTTGATTCCCCACTCCTCCACATGAGCGGCGGAGACTAATCTGGCGAACTGGATTTGTTTCCCCGCTCCTACACACGAAGCCAGCTGGGTGGCCTTAGGCTAGTCACACGCTCTCCACTCCACCTACCTCACTCCGCTGCCCATGAGGAGGAATGGGGAATCAAACCCAGTTCTCCAGATCAGAGTCCACCTCTCCAAACCACCACTCTTAACCACTACACCATGCTGGCATACTTTGTTGCCTGTCTGATCTGCGAGAGCTGCGTGCAAGGACGCTTTGCTGGCCTCCTGAAGTCAGAAGGAAGCGGTCAAGAATGTCATAAAAAGCAATTTAATTCTTCAGGCCTAAAGGATGTCCTTGGAGTAGATGGGGTTGGTCTAGATCAGTGGTTCCTAAAGTGGGCAGTACCACCCCTTGGGGGGTGGGATTACAAGGGGGCACTAAGAGGCAAGAGGGCAGCAGGGGGAGCGCTAGAGGTGGGCCCCTTCGACGGTGTCGTTCACTAATCTACAATAGATCAAGCTATGGCACCATGCTGGTTTGGTTGAATAAATTTCAACTAAAATAGTTTGAATTTGTCGAAGGCTTTCATGGTCAGAGTTCATTGGTTCTTGTAGGTTATCCGGGCTGAATTTGATTTTGAATAGATGTGCAATTAATTGTTACCGTTTTGAAATGTTATTGTTATCATCTTTTTTACTGGGTCATGCAAACCCCCATTTCAAAAATGCTTTTTATAGGATAGGGTAAGGGGGTGCTGGGGTCGAGTTTGTGGAGCCGAGGGGGCGGTAGCCCGAAAAGTTTGGGAACCACTGGTCTAGATGGACCGAGGGCCTGTCTCTGTGTGAGGCAGGTCCTTCTGTTGTGGCTCTCGAACAACGCGAGTAGGAAAACCCGTAAAGAACGGTAGCCTCGGCGCAGAATTCCTTTTCTTTCGGTTGTGAGGGTTTGCTTCCCCAGGAAGACTCACAAGGGTATTGTTTATGGCACAGTAAATCCAGGACTGGTGCGCTTGGCCTTCAGTCTGGTGCTTAACAGCACACTAGGCGTGACTCCCGCGGCCGTAACTCATGCCCCAGCGCAGCTCTTGGCTTAATTACAAAGCCCTAAAACTTGGAATAACAGCAACAAAAAATGATGGGAAATAAAAACAGGTGAAATAAAATATGTATTCTGGAAGTGGGGGGGGGGGGGAGCCCGGCCACAGCGGCCAAAGGTCTCCGATATTAACTCGCAGTTTGCAGCGCTACCAAACCGATTGAATTCAGTTGGCTTACATGATTTTTTTTTTTAGATATGTCTTATTTAGATTTTGGAACGGAAGTGTGGGGAGTCAGGATCTCTTACACAGCAACTCTTCCCACGAGTTACTCCTGCCAGGGAGGATAAGGTTGCAAAATAAATTCTCACATGCCGGCAGAGAACAATGCTTTGCCAGCAAGAAACAAATAGCGGTGGCGTTATGATACCTTTGTGCTGGCAGGAGGTTATTACGGGATGGATACTAGGGATGGGGGTGGGGAGAGAAGGCAGCATGGTAAAGAAGAAGAAGAAGAGTTGGTTTTTATATTCCGACTTTCTCTTACCACTTAAGGAAGAATCAAACTGGCTTACAATCGCCTTCCCTCCCCCTCCCCACATCAGACACCCTGTGAGGTGGGTGGAGCTGAGAGAGCTGTGACTGGTCCATGGTCACCCAGCTGGCTTCATGTGTAGGAGTGGGGAAAGAAGACCAGTTCACCAGATCGGAGTCTGCCGCTCATGCGGAGGAGTGGGGAATCAAACCCGGTTCTCCAGATCAGAGTCCACCACTTCGAACCACCGCTCTTAACCACTACACCACGCTGGCTGTCCACTGGCACCCAGAGGTTAAGACTGGGCAGGGTGGGGGGTGGGGAGAGGGAGCATGGCTAATTTTCGGGCTATGAGCTTTCAAGAGTCGAAGCTCCCTTCATCAGATACAGGTAGGAAAGAATATCATTCTCCTAACTTTAGGAAGGACAAGACCTTTTGCAGATAATTCTTTGCAACTCTTTCCTGCGTTGCACAAGAAAGATCTTGCCGTCGCTTCAGAATTCCTGGATAGGATGCCAAAAGCCACAATTGTCTCCCTGTAGTGGGGTTGGCGCTACTCTTGGGAGGAAGAGGTGGAAACCAGGAACAACATCTGCCACATATGTGAGCTGGAGTTGAAAGGAAATGAAACAATCGTAGTGCCGGAAGCCAACAATTCACAGGTAAAGAGCACATTGAAAAGCTAAATTTGGGCCGGTGGGAACTTGTTTCTTCCATTGTCTGAAATGCTACTTACCGGTACCTTTAACTGTGCGATTCAGTAAGCTCCATTCTCCAAAGAAACCCCCAGGGTATGGCTGTAGTATCCCTGGAAGTGAAGTGTGTCGATTCAGCCTTTTCTGTTTGTGGAAAAATTGGCTCCTTTCTATGAAAGCAGCCCCTCCTGGGAGAAAAGGCTGTATGGCAGAACTGAGATGTAAAATCGTGGTTTTTTTTTTTAATGGGAAGCGGGATTTACCAATTATACCTGTGAATACTATTTGGGCAGCCATTCAAAGTTTGGGTTTGAGACCTAATTGTTAAGGTTTATTTTATTTCATAGTAAGTCTGGAGTGGTATTGCTGTCTATTTAATGTTGGGGTATTCCCAGATAAGGAGCCCTGTGGCGCAGAGTGGTAAGCTGCAGTATTGCAGTCCAAGCTCTGCTCACGAACTGAGTTCGATCCCGACGGAAGTCGGTTTCAGGTAGCCGGCTCAAGGTTGACTCAGCCTTCCGTCCTTCTGAGGTTGGTGAAATGAGTACCCAGCTTGCTGGGGGTAAAGGGAAGATGACTGGGGAAGGCATGGGCAAACCACCCCGTAAACACAGTCTACCTAGTATACATCAGGATGTGATGTCACCCCATGGGTCAGGAATGACCCGGTGCTTGCACAGGGGACCTTTACCTTTTTAAAATTATTATTCCCAGATAACTTTGAATGTTACATTTTTAAAGAACGTTCTAAGTTCTGGCAGGTTAGAGAAATATAGAGGCCAAACCTTCCTCCTTGTCCCCCTTTTGCACCTCAGCACCCAATGCCAAAGGGCCTGATTTGATAACAGGAGCATTCAGAGGCAGTAAACCTACTACCGGTGCCAGGAGGCAACATCAGGGGCAGGCCTCGGCCTCTATGCTCTGTTGTTGGCCCTGCAGTGACTGGTTGGCCACTGTGTGAGACAGGAGGGTGGACTAGATGGACCACTGGTCTGATCCAGCAGGGCTCTTCTGATGTTCTTATGAAGGCCTCGGACTCTGTGCCCTGTGTTGGCCCTCCAGAGGAACTGGTTGGCCACTGTGTGAGACAGGAGGCTGGACTAGATGGACCACTGGTCTGATCCAGCAGGGCTCTTCTGATGTTCTTATGAAGGCCTCGGACTCTGTGCCCTGTGTTGGCCCTCCAGAGGAACTGGTTGGCCTCTGTGTGAGACAGGAGGCTGGACTAGATGGGCCACTGGTCCGATCCAGGCAGGGCTCTTCTTGTGTTCTTATGTAACCAGAGCATTAACACACTGTGATGATTACACAGTGACTATTGGCAATTGGAGGAGAGTGTTACGGATACCGTAGACTGCCAAAAAGGCAAACCTGTGGACTTTAGATCAAATCAAGCCTGAACTCTCTCTAGAAGCTAAAATGACTAAACTGAGGCTGTCTTACTTTGGTCACATTATGAGAAGACAAGATTCACTGGAAAAGTCAATAATGCTAAGGAATGTTAAAGGCAGCAGGAAAAAGGGAAGACCCAGCATGAGGTGGATTGACTCAGTCAACAAAGCCACGACCCTCAGTCTGCAAGACCTGAGCAAGGCTGTTAATAATAGGACATTTTGGAGATCAATAATTAAGTACTTGAAGGGCTGTCATATAGAGGATGGTGCCGAGTTGTTTTCTGTTGCCCCAGAAGGTTGTACCAGAACCAACAGGTTGAAATTAAATCAAAAGAGTTTCCGTCTAGACATTGGGAAGAATTTTCTAACGGTTAGAGCAGTTCCTCAGTGGAACAGGCTTCCTCAGGAGGTGGTGAGCTCTCCTTCCCTCGAGGTTTTTAAGCAGTGGCTAGAAGGCCATCTGTCAGCAATGCTGATTCTATGACCTTGAGCAGATGATGAGAGGGAGGGCATCTTGGCCATCTTCTGGGCATGGAGTAGGGGTCACTGGGTGTGTGTGGGGGAGGTAGTTGTGAATTTTGGGATTGGACTAGATGACCCTGGTGGTCCCTTCCAACTCTATGATTCTATGATACTATGACTCAATGATTCATAGGGTTGCCATACATCAGAAGCAACTTGATGGTACTTAACACACACACACATTGGCTGCTTTTGTTTGCTTGTCTTTTCCATGCTGGGATCTGATTTTTGAAAAGAGGAGTCTGCGAAGCAGCAGCAGACATCCTGGAACAGAATTTTCTATCAATCAATTAGAAGAACAGACATGCTTGGGGTGTTGTTCATTCACGGGAAATTGTTCTGTTCCCTTGGATTGCTGGCCTTACATTTCCACAGTCGGTTTACATTTGTAACTGTAGTTAAGACAGGAAATGTTTTATTTCACACAGGTTAGCTTGTGGGCCGCCCCTGCTGATCGGGAATGCCTGATTACCCTGTAGATTAAAACGAAGGAATTAATTGACCTCTTAATTACTTTCAACTTGGAATTAATACGCACAAGGGCAAACCGGGTTCCAGAATGCTAAATAAGGATCTTTCTCCAGGAGGGAGGAGAAATAAATGAAAATCTCAGGACTGTAGCAATGAATATTACATGAATATAACTTAAGTTTGGCTGCTTCTGATAAACACAGGCCCTCTCGGCTGAATGCAAAAATTGTGCTGATGGTTGTTTCTTGTTAGTGACTGGCAAATAGAAGGAGATTCGTTGGGTCAGACCAGAGCTCTGTCTAGTCCAGCATCCCGTCTCTCACTGTGGCCAACCAGGGGCCCTGGAGGGCCAACAAACAGAGCCCAGAGGCTGAGGCTGTCCCCTGATGTTGCCTCCCAGCACATGTAGTCAAAGGTTAATTGGCCAGACATTGATCAGCTCCCCTGGAGGAAATGGCCACTTTGGCAATTGGACTCTATGGCACTGAAGTCCCTCCCAAAAGCTCCAGGTATTTTCCAACCCAGTGTTGGCAACCCTACCCAGGTCCCACCTGGAGATTGGCATCCCTACCATCCCATGTCCACTGGCAGAGAATTCCAGAATTTAATTACGCATTGGGTAAAGAAGCATTTTTTTGGGTCTGTCCTGATTTTTTTGCCCATCAACTTCATTTGGCGCCTCTGCGTTCTAGTATTAAGGGAGAGGGAGAAAAAAGTTCTCTTTATCCACTTTCTCTTCCCCATTCACAAGTTAATAAATGTCTCTGACATCCCCCGTTTCTCTTTTATCTAAACTGAAACGCCTTAGACTCTTCAACAGTTTAATTCTTAGACTCTCTAACAGTTAGAGCGGTTCCTCAGTGGAGCAGGCTTCCTTGGGAAGTGGTGAGCTCTCCTTCCCTGGAGGTTTTTAAGAAGAGGTTAGAATGATAGAATAACAACATCATAGAATCATAGAGTTGGAAGGGACCACCAGGGTCATCTAGTTCAACCCCCTGCACAATGCAGGAATCTCACAACTACCTCCCCACACATACCCAGTGACCCCTACTCAATGCCCAGGAGCTGGCCAAGATGCCCTTCCTCTCATGAACTGCCTAAAGTCATAGAATCAGCATTGCTGACAGATGGCCATCTAGTCTCTGCTTAAAAACCTCCAGGGAAGGAGTGCTTACCACCTCCCAAGGAAGCCTGTTCCACTGAGGAACCACTCTAATTTGTTAGAAAATTCTTCCTAACGTCTAGATGGAAACTCTTTTGATTTAATTTTAACCCGTTGCTTCTGGTCCGACCTTCTGGGGCAACAGAAAACAACTCGGCACCATCCTCTATATGACAGCCCTTTAAGTACTTGAAGATGGTTATCATGTCCCTTCTCAGTCTTCTTCTCTTCAGGCTAAAAATACCCAGCTCCTTCAACCTTTCCTCATAGGACTTGGTTAGATGGCCATCTGTCTATTACCTTAAGCAGATGATGAGAGGGAGGGCATCCTCGCCATCTTCTGGGCATGGAGTAGGGGTCACTGGGGGCATGGGGGGAGGTAGTTGTGAAGTTCCTGCATTGTGCAGGGGGTTGGACTAGATGACCCTGGTGGTCCCTTCTAACTCTGTGATTCTATGATTCTTTAGACTTTCTTCCCATGAAATGTGCCCAAGCCCTTTTTGAAGTGTCATAAATGCTGTTCAGGTTATCACTGAGCAGAAGCCAAGGCATACATGTTTTCCTTATGTGAAGAATCAAACTAGAGGAACAATGTGCCTTGTTTAATACGTCCTGCAATGGTTGAACGACTATAAAGCCTGCTCTAAACTCTATTTGCAGTGAGTAAACGTATCCCCTTGAGACAGCGCTGGAAGATTATTTGTTTTACTCACTCGCAGGGAAATGGGACAGGAGGGGAATGGCAGACGTTGTCCCTCCTGCCCATAACTTAGCATTTAGCTGAAAATGGAGCTCCCGTCTTTATGATGACAATCTGATGAGAGGAAACGGTTATAGCCCACTGTTATCCTCTCCGAGATGGTGATAAAGAGGGTGCTGTAAAAAAATGGGGCCAGGGAGAGAAGTTATCTGCGCACTTGACACAGCTGCCAAATTTACGACTTGTCAAGAGTGGGCTGTTGCTCTCTCTTGAAAGGCTCGTGCTCTGTAGGGTTGCCAACCTCCTGGTTGTGGCTGGAGATCTCCTGCTATTACAACAGATCTCCAGATTAAGGGTTGCCAACCTCCGGGTAGTGGCTGGGGATCTCCCGCTATGACAACTGATCTCCAGGCAACAGAGATCAGCTCCCCTGGAGGAAATGGCTACTTTGGCAATTGGACTCTATGGCATCGAAGTCCCTCCCTTCTCCAACTTTACCTGCATATCCGCCCTTTCTCATCTAAGTGTAGTGGTATCTGATTAAAAAGGTAAAGGTAAAGGTCCCCTGTGCAAGCACCGGGTCATTCTTGACCCATGGGGTGATGTCACATCCCAACGTTTCCTAGGCAGACTTCGATTACGGGGTGGTTTGCCATTGCCTTCCGCAGTCATCTTCCCTTTACCCCCAGCAAGCTGGGTACTCATTTTACTGACCTCGGAAGGCTGGAAGGCTGAGTCAATGAGCCGGCTACCTGAAACCGACTTCCGTCGGGATCGAACTCAGTTCGTGAGCAGAGCTTGGACTGCAGTACTGCAGCTTACCACTCTGTGCCACGGGGCTTTTGGTATCTGATGACTTCACCAGTTTTGTTTCTTGATGATTAAGGAGGTCAACTGAGAATTTATGCACTCTTCACCTGTCAGCGAACCCTGTTTGCTTGAAGTTACTTTAATCTTTGACAGTTAATTGAAACAGTTACAGAAAATTAGATGAATTGCTTTTTAATAGAGGTTAAGTTTGGCTTTCTAATCTGGCTTCATCAGATGTGATTCATATGCACCTGCTGATTGGCTCATTTGCACTTACAATGATTATCTCATATTTAGTTAAGACCCAATCACTTATCTAGACCGTAATCATGTGATTATGATAAAAGAGATTTAGAAAAAGTTAAGACTGATATTTTTCTATAAAGATGTACTATTGTGATAAGCAAATAAGATTTCTCTGGATGGAAGTCACAGAAGAAGACTAGGTAAAATTTCTGGGTGTGTTTGACCTGGGCATTTATGATAATCCCTAAAAGCAGTGAGACAAAAACCTGAAAACTTGTTTGCTTTTAAAGTATTACTCACTATAATATGATTGAGGAACACCAGGAACGTTGATAATTTAGCACTTATTTTTACAGTAATTGCAGGGTTAATTTTCACATGCCTGTATTTCTCAATGTCTTGCATAATAAAGAGAACTATTTCTTTAAAAAAAATAAAAGATAAAAGTCTCTACAGGTTTTTGGTCTGGTTCTCTGGTTATAGTTCAAAGAACTCACACCTTACTTGTTTGTATTATCAAATATAATGGTTGATAAACAGCCTTTGACAGATAAGCCCTGGAGAACTTTGCTGCTAAATGGTTTGAACGGACAAAGTCCTTTAAAAAAAATGTTGTACTGGGATACAGGAGTGATAGGTCATTTATGCATGGGTACTTTCACTCAAGTTCACCCCTGTCTGTCTCAGTTGTTCCTTGGAGTTAGGCATGAGTTTTCCCCCCATTAGCGATGACCTCGTTGCCAGCCCTCACAAATCCTGGGACTTCCAGTCCCTCTGTTAACCCGATTCTTCCCTCTCCCCTGAGCTCAGCCTGGGTTAAATCCCCAGGCATAAGGCAAAGATTGGGACACACAAGCATAGTTTCGCTCACAGCCAGTTACAAAGCAGCATGTCCAGAGGCAGGCATTCAAATGCTTCCTGCTTCCTCGGAGCTCTGTCTGAGCAGAAGAAAGGCTTTTTTTAAAAAAAAAAACGAGGCTTGGATTTCTCCCCCCCCCTTCTTTTCAGATTGCTCCGATTTTTGTTTTGTGTTCTTAAAATGCTTTTTTTATGCGGCAATTGGGTTTGGGCGTGGAGGGAACCTTTCTCTCTCTACAGCCAATTATGAAGCAGCATTTAAAGGGGTGGGGACTTGATTTGAGCTTGGAGGCTGCTGGTGCATAGACTCCCAACAGGAAAGTGTGGGTCCGGCAAGCAACTAACCTCAGGTAAAACTCCCACGCATAAATGACCATAGTATCCTGTTGCAATCGGGCAAATGTGCAAGGGGAAACTCTCATTGACCTGGATGCCCATCATAGGCTTGGCTGCTCAGTTTGATGAGGCTATTTTGTGTCCTGTATTAGAAGCTAAAATATCCCATTTCCTAGTCACTACATGGGTTTGAACTATACATCCGTCGCATTTCAGCTTTCTCCCTCCGCTTGAGGCCCCTAACAGATTAATCACTGCGGAGCTGCCCTTTGTGAGGGAGTGCTGGCTCAGCAAAAGAGCATCTTGATTGCTCCCAAGGAAGGACACTTTTGCTTACCTGCTTGCAATTGTCAGGGAGGATCTGTGGAATGGGTGGCACAGTCCCTAAGAAGGTCACGCCAATCTGATGAGGGCAGAGGGGAGTTATCATTGGAAATGTGTTTTCTATAGAAATCAAGGGAGACTAGAATGAAGAATCTGCAACATGAAAACAAAACATGACGATTAAAGAATAAAATGACATGCATGCATGCATTTGCATGGCAAAACACCCCGTAAACATAGTCTGCCTAGTAAACATCATGATGTGGCGTCACCCCATTGGGTCAGTAATGACCTGGTGCTTCCTCAGGGGAATACCTTTACTTTTTACCTATTTGCATTGTATCCTGTTTCTCTCCCCAGTTGAGATTCAAAGCAGCTTCCGACGTCCTTCTCCCCCTCTCTATTTTCTTGCAACAGCCCTGTGAGTAGGGTTGCCAACCTCCAGATGGTTGTAGGAGATCTCCCGCTATTACAACTGATCTCCAGGTGACAGAGATCAGGTCCCCTGGAGAACATGGCAATTGAACTCTATGGAACTAAAGTCCCTCCCCTCCCCAAACTACGCCCTTTTCAGGCTCTACCCCCAAAATCTCCAGGTAATTCCCAACCTGGAGCTGGCAACCTTACCTGTGAGGTAGGCCAGGCTGAGAGTTTGTGATGGGCCCAAGGTCACCAAGTAAGCCTCCACGGTAGAAGTGGGGATTCAAACCCAGGTCTCCCAGGGTCCCAGTCCAACACTCACCAGGCTGGTGCAGAAGAAGGAAGAGGAGGAAGAGGAGGAGGAGGAAAGCCGAAAAGGCCCTGGTCAAGGACAGCTGGACCTCTGTTGGGCTAGGAAAGTCTTTAAAAGGGGAGTGGACAAATTTGGCTATCAAAGGCTACTAATCATGATGGATATCTACTCCCTCCAGTACCAGAGGCAGTATCCCTCCTTAAATCAGTTGCTGGGGAGCACAGGCTGGATGATGGTGGTGTAGTTGTTCGTGGGCTTCCTACAGGTAGCTGGTTGGCCCCTCTGTGACCAGAATTCTGGACTAGATGGGCCTTTGGTCTGATCCAGCAGGGCTCTACTCATGTTCTATGATGAGATCTGTCTAGTCTGGGCCATCCAGGTTAGGTAGGGTTGCCAACCTCAGGTGGTAGCTGGAGATCTCCTGCTATTACAACTAATCTCCAGCCGATAGAGATCAGCTCACCTGGAGAAAATGGCCGCTTTGGCAATTGGACTCAATGGCATTGAAGTCCCTCTCCTCCTCAAAGCCCGCCCCCTCAGGCTCTCCCCCAAAACCTCCCGCTGGCGGTGAAGAGGGGCCTGGCACCCCTTAGGTTAGGGCAGGTATACCTCTGGTACTAAATAATTAAGTAACTTTTTAAAAGCTTCCAGTTCTCCAAAGAGATGGGAAATATATACATTATCTGTACCTCTCTTCTACGCTGTAACCAAACAGGGTTTTGGGGAGTGTGCATCACCCTCCCCTGCAGGTTTTCTGCTGCTGCCGCTCCTTGTTTATGAAGATTCAGCCATTACGGAAGACAAATGGTCGTCTTTTGGTGCCTGTGGATGGAGCCGCCCATTAGTCACTAATAAATGATGTGTGAAAAAAATATATTCAGCTTGTGAGAAAGGATCACGGGAGGCTGTGTTTGAAAATGCAGAAATAATGCCGAGATCGGGAATGCCCCGAGTATCTCATCAATATCCATGTTGCTGGAAAAGCAGCCTGCCAAGACGAAATCGGGAAGGAGATGGCGATATTTATAGACACCAAGGGCTGGCCTTTTGTGATGTAAAGGGCGATTAAAAGCAATTTAAAATATTAAAGGCTGCAAAAGCTTCTCATAATTGTTTCCCCCCTCTCCCTGGCAACCTGAAAATTCTTTAAAAAAACACACACACACCAAAAACTCATTACAACCTTTTCCACATCCATGCATTCGAGTGAACTCTCCTTTCCCCGTTTTTATCGTTATCCATAATGTTAACCGTCATTGAGCTGATCTGACCTTTCCACAATCCGTTAATGGTAAATGCCTTTTTGAACCCATAAAGAACATTTGCACACAGGGCAATCTTAAACACAGTTACCCCCTTCTAAGCCCATTGACTTCAGTTAGCCTGGCAACTGGCAAGAGGTGGAAACTTACCCCATGCGATGATGCAGCCTCCGTCATGACCTGGAAGCAATGGTGTTGTGCCGGGGTGATGCTCTAGCATGCACCTGCAAAGTCTATGGTTGTTTATGCATGGGAGTTTTACCTGAGGTTCGTTGCTCGCTGGACCCACACTTTCCTGTTGGGAGTCTATGAACAGCAGTCTCCAAACTCAAATCAGGAAGTTTTTGAATCCCCGCCCCTTGAAATGCTGCTTAATAATTGGCTGTAGTGAGAGAAAAGTTCCTCCACCTCCCTGAAACCCAAGTTGCTGCATAAAAAAGCATTTTAAGAACAAAAACAAAAAATGGAGCTATTTGAAAGGACCCAAGCCTCATTTTTAAAAGCCTTCTGCTCCGAAAGAACTCAGAGGAAGCAGGAAGTATTTGAATTCTTGCCCCTTGACATGCTACTTTGTAATTGGCTGTCGCTTGCTGTGAGAGAAACCAAGCTTCTTTGTCCTGCGCTTTGCCTTATACAGGGGGGTTTCAAACGGTCTGAGTTCAGGGGAGAGGGAAGAATTGGGTTAACAGGGGAACGAGAAGTCCCGGGATTTGTGAGGGCTGGCAGCAAGGTCATCTCTAATGGAGGGAAAACTCATGCATAACTCCAAGAAACAACTGAGACAGACCCTTGGGGGGGGGACATGAGTGAAAGTACCCATGCAAAATTGACCTATGATTCCCATAGACTTCTGGGCTGGTTGCTAAGGCATTGCCCCTGGTGTGACACCATTGCTTCCAAATGGCATCGGAAGCTGTGTCATTGCACGGGGGTGACAAGTGCACCTTCCCCCTGTTTGGGTAGCCTGTATCCATCAACCCAACAGCTGAGCATTGGTGGGCAACAGCCAGAATTACCTGAAGTTCTCCAGCCATAGCCTGGCAAATGGTAAGCCTAACCTCATTGTCCTTAGAAGACTGTAACTCTGTTTAGGATTGCAGTGTAATGAATAGCACAGCCAACGTTTTAAAATCAGGAGTTTTTTGGGGGTGGGGTGGGGGTTTACAGTACATTTCTTGTACTGTTCCCAGAACATATTGCAAATATTTACATTCTGCATCTGTGGGGTTGCCAACCTTCAGGTTGAGGATTTTTGTAATTTTGTATATTACTTGCATTCATTACATAACTAATTGCAACTTGGTCACCGTGCTGGTTCTTGTTTTGTTGCTCAACCTCCAGGTACTAGCTGGAGATCTCCCATGATTACAACTGATCTCCAGCCGATAGAGATAAGTTCACCCGGAGAAATATCTTGCAAACTGCTCATATCTTGCAAACTGAGGGCTGTGGTTTCCTTTATAGAGTCAATCCATCTCTTGTTGGGTCTTCCTCTTTTCCTGCTGCCTTCCACTTTTCCTAGTATGATTGTCTTTTCTAGTGACTTGTCTTCTCATAATGTGACCAAAGTATGATAGCCTCAGTTTAGTCATTTTAGCTTCTAGGGTCAGTTCAGGCTTGATTTGATCTATAACCCACTGATTTGTTTTTTTGGCAGTCCAAGGAACCCGTAACACTCTCCTCCAACACCACATTTCAAAGGAATCTGCTTTCTTCCTATCAGCTTTCTTCATCGTCCAAAATCTCCAGGTAATTCGCAACCCGGATTTGGCAACCCTATCCATGGCTGACCCTGCTTAGCTGTCAAGATCTAATGAGATTGGGTTATCCTGGTCCATCTGGTTTAAGGTTTGGGCTCTTATATAGAGGAATAGAGATTGTTTAAGATTGCTTGCATACATTAACATGTTTAAGACTCATAATGTCTGAACTTTATAACATGTTTTAGAATTTTGTAACCATTTACAGGCCTATATATTATGTAAAATAAACTGTATATACATTCACATCCTTTTCATAATTTATTGGAGCACTTCAAGAGAAAACTTACTTCGGTAAGAAGCATTGAGTCCTGCTTAGTAGGTGTCTAACTGAATAAGATAACATACTTCTTCTCAGGAAGGGGTCCATTCTAAGAGCATAGGCGCTGAAAAGCATTGACCCGCTTCAGAGCCTTATTATGCCTAGATAGGAAAAAAATGGAAGCAAGCTATTCTAGAACCTTCTTGCTTTAGAGAATAAAACAACAACAACCCTAGCCCCTTGTGATTATTCACAGGCTCTTCTTAGCAACCCACTCATTGTTTACTGGAAATATAACCTGAATTCTCGGCTGCAGCGAAATGAAGTCTTTCTTTGTGTCCACTTCAGGCTCAGCTGTTCAGGGGAGTTCAATCTAGAAGAATGGCAAGATTGGTTGTTTGCTTTCATAGGTATGATAAGGGGGCAAGGACACCTTGTTAAGTGCCTGGATGCTGTTTGTTAAGCGTGGGCTCTACAGAGATTAAGTAAACAAGATGTATCATGCCTCCCCCTTTATCAGGTGCGGCTCCGTTGTCATGGAAAATTCAGAAATAGGGCCTTTTTCAGTTCCTCTAAAAGCTTCTAGGCGAGGTGGTTAGAAGCTCCCCCTGTTGAAGTCATCGATTCTGACAGGTAGAGAAATTTGTGCCGCAGCCTCACAAACATGGGTTAGAGCAGGGGTGTCAAACTCAAATCGTTACGAGGGCCAGATATGACACAAATGTCACTTGGTCAGGTTGGGCTGGGCCATGCCTCGCCAGCCTAGATCAAGATTGTGTGTGGGGTGGCTGCCTCGGCTGGCTCATGGGTAGGATCAGAGCTCTCAAGGGGCCGGATTATGTTCGACACCCCTGGGTTAGAGCCTTTCCCACTGAAAGTCTTCTGAGGAGGTCCCGACCATCCAGGTCTGCCAACCCCCAGTTAGGGCATGGGATTCCCTGCCTCGAGCTCCCATTGCACCAGTAAAAAAACCCCTCAAACATCATAATGTCACTTCCTGGGAAAACCCAGCCTCATCATTACTTAAATCAGGGTTTAATCCATCAGATGAGACAATATGTCCCCCCAAAAAGACCACTGTCAGAATTACTGCATGGGAAAGAGATGTGTAATAAATTAAATGCTGCTGGACTTCTGAAAGCAAAGTCTGAGGTATTGTTATAATCTAATTTAAGAGAAAGAGAGGGGTTCAAAAGCAACAAAGATATAAGAAGTAGAGTTGGTTTTTATATGTCAATTTCCTTTACCTTTTTAAGGACAAACAAACCGGCTTGCAATAATCTCCTTCCCTTCCTTGTTATGCCAAGCATAGGGGTCTCCTTTTATTGGGGAAAATTAGCTGGAGACTAGATAGAGCTTTGCAAGAGGCTGGTGTGAGGATCTTTGAACCAAGGTCTAGACAGAGGGAACACATGAACATATGAAGCTGCGTTACACTGAATCAGACCCTTGGTCCTTCAAAGTGAGTATTGTCTCCTCAGACCAGCAGCGGCTTCCCAGGGTCTCAGGCTGAGGTCTTTCACATCGCCTACTTGCCGAGTCCCTTTAACTGGAGATGCCGGGGATTGAACCTGGGACCTTCTGCATGCCAAGCAGAGGCTCTACCACTGAGCCATGGCCTCTGCCCTAAAGAACTGCAATCAGTTGCAATCCATAGCATACGGAAACAGACACAACCGGGGAGCTCTTTGACTAACCAACACAGAGACAGCGGTGAAAACAATAGGTTTTTAAAAGACATTGGACGAAGCATTTGCAAAGACAGCAAGGGAGGCATAGAAAGCAATCTCTTTCTGAGACAGTCAATTTGAAGGCCAATCAATACGTCGAGGAAGAACCCTGCTTGGTCTTTCTGTGGCAGATTTCAGAGAAGATACTTAGAAAAAAAAGAGGGGAACAAGCATAAACAAACTATCTTCTAAGGGAGCCGTGTGGCAAATTACTCAAGCTTCAGAAGAATAAATCAGATAAAAACTGGAGGTAACGAACCTACAGAATTCACTTAACCTGTGTTTGATGGTCTGGAAACGAAAAATTAAAGAGTTGGAAGGAAAGTGCGGAGGGCCGGGATGCGAAGGCAATTAAAGGGAGAGCATTTCGCGTGCAAAATGGATCACTCCGGAAAATGTTGGCGACGTTAAAAATTAAGTGGAGGCCTTCGGTGAGCAATGGATGGGAGATGAATATGGGTAAGCAAAGCATCGCTCCCGGCACAAAAGGTTAACGGCATTTTAAATGGATTTATTCTTCAAATGACATGTATATCTTCTTCAGCGGAGCTCGGAGTCACAACAACCCTGTGAAGTAGACTCGGCACTGAAAAAACTACCCTCCTCCTTCTCCCCCACCCTGCAGATTTTTCCAGGGAGAGCTTTCCACAAACATGGTAGCTGTTTTATTTTATTTTATTTGGACTTGACTCTTGCCCTCAGTCCCTGGCCAAGGCTCAGGGCAGGTAACAACAAATCAATACAAAAATACAACCAGACCATAAAACATCATCTGTTAAAATCATATGGAATAATTAATAAATAAAAAAGATGGCACTTAACTGGTATGAAACCACTGAGGGCCCAGCAGAGCCCCACATATTTAATAACAAAATGTGTTTTTTTTGGGGGGGGGGCTATGGAGGCCAGCTATGTTTGCCAACCTCAAAGTGGGGCCTGGAGATCTCCCAGTATTGCAATTTGTCTCCAGGCGACAGAGATCAGTTCCCCTGGAGAAAATGGCTGCTTTGGAGGGTGGAGTCTATGCCATTAAAGCCTGCTGAGCTCCCTCCTCTCCTAGGGTTTCCAGCCTCCAGGTACTAAATAAGAAACAACAGAATGGCCAAACAACAAATTATATGCAACTTCTCTCATTCTGACATGTGAGCTAGTCCACGTCCTATTCTGAGGAAGATTAATCATCGAAACAGGAAGATTACCGGATCCCTGTATTCCTACATCCTTGATACAGGTCAAGGGAACTCTACAGCAGCTGTTTATGTCCAAGAACTCATGCTATAAAGCAAACAGGTGGATAGCCCTGGAGGCACCTTTTACTAGGTTCACAGTGTGAACTAAGAGGACCATATTTCTTTGACACTTTGGTATTTTTGTATTTTTGTACTTTTGTATTTCGTTTATGATTGCATTTTGTATACAAGTGTGGCGGGAATCTGTTGTGTGCCCCCCACCTTCTAGTTCATTGTGCATGGCCCTCTCTGCCTGCTTCACTTACCAAAAAGCAACCCAGAGAGATTTGGATATAAAAGAACCTTTCATACAGAGAAGCATTCTTCCACAGTTATTCTCAAACAGCATTCAAGCAATATAAGTAGTAAACAGTTTTACTGAACTTACAAAAAGAATATGAAGCAAAGGAGAAAGCAATATTTAACATATATGACAGTACTTAACAAACATACATATTGACAGACACAGATACAGAGGCCCCTGGGTCACTTCCAGAGAGAGAGACAGAGATGGCAACCATTCAAAGGGTCTGTGGTCCCTCAGTGGAAGGACAAAGAACTGGGGTTTTGGGTTGTTCCTTTATAGAGAGGAGAGGGGGTCCCAAATGACCCCTCCCTGTCACATTCTTACGAAATGAGTTTTCTGCAAATCATGACTTAATTGTTTAGAAATATCTTGTTCCATAATAATTCTTTTAACTGTCTGCTTTGATATCTGATTGTCCATCAATGTTCCAAAACAATCTTTTCCCTTGATTTGTTGTCTGTTTTTATAACCTTGCATAAATTTTGGGGCATCTGATGTGCTTTGGGTGGTTAATTGCTGGCGATGCAATTACTTATGACCCTTTTAGGTCAGAGTCCTGCTTGGAGCTGATGTCAGCTAATAGCTGCTTTCTGAAAGTCAGGTCTATAGGTGATAATGTATGTGGTCAATTTCAACCCAAACTCTTTTAATATAGATTACTAATATTTTTAATATAAACTAATGATCAATACTGAAAATTCTCGCGACAACAAGTTGTGTCTTGTTACATGTTCTTGCACTTTGCTGCACTTTTTTGATATATTGACAACAACGCTCACCCTTGCATATCATTTGTTGTTTGGTCATTCTGTTGTTTCTTATTTATTACCTGCGTAACAACAGGCTAACTTTGTATTGATTCTTCAACCTCCAGGTACTAGCTGGAGATCTCCCACTATTACAACTAATTTCCAGCCGATAGAAATCAGTTCACCTAGAGAAAAGGACCGCTTTGGCCATTGGACTCTATGGCATTGAGGTCCCTCCCCTCCCCCAAACTCAGTTCTCTCTGAACTCTCTCAGCCCCACCTACCTCACAGGGTGTCTGGGGAGAGGAAGGGAAGGCGATTGTAAGCCTGTGTGAGTCTCCTTAAAAAGGTAGAGAAAATCGGGGTATCAAAACCAACTCTTCTTCTTCTGCTGTCTGTATAGGTGGACAGGCTTGCTTGTAATTGTGTGTTTCCTGGCCTCAAGCAGGAAAGAGAGAGAGATGCAACTTTTTGATGGGCTCCAGACAGATTTCATTCCCTGCAAGTAGAACATGCCCTGCTGGCTGCTCAGGTCACTGAGGAATCACACAGCTGCAGGACACCACTCAGAATTTCAATGTCACTCAGAGAAGGAGGATTTGACACTGTCTCCCATGGGCATGGACAAGTGCGTCCCTGGTCTGTCAATAACAGCCATGACACTCGAAAGGATAATGCAGGACATATGGCAGTGTCAGGAGAGGTCAGCTGATGTCTGCCTCCAGCCAGCAATGGAAATGGGTCTGAATTAGGGATCTGACTCCACTGTCAAACAGTTCTTACTGTAATCCCCCCCCCCCAATATCCAGCTGGAAAGGCACCGCCTGGATATCAGGAAAAATGTTTTTCACAGTAAGAGTTGTTCGACAGTGGAATCAGCTACCTAGGGAGGTGGTGAGCTCCCTTTCACTGGCAGTCTTTAAGCACAGGCTGGACAAACACTTGTCAGGGATGCTCTAGGCCAATGATGGCGAACCTTTTAGAGACCGAGTGCCCAAACTGCAAGCCAAAACCCACTTATTTATCGCAAAGTGCCAACATGGCAACTTAACCTGAATACTGAGGTTTTAGTTTAGAAAAAATAACTCATACATTAACATCCCCACTTCATCCTATGCTAGCGGAGTCGCTCTGCACAGGATAGCGTGGCCGGGCGGTCTCCCGGGGGTCTCCTGTAGTGCAAGTACAGGTAAGGGGTGCATCACTGGAAGTCACGCAGAGTCTCGGCCTGCGGGTAGCGCCGCAGGCAGCAGGCGTGCCGCAGGACACGCCCAAAGAACTCCATCTCAGCCAGCCCCTCGTCCGGCGTGGCGCCGGGGCCCGGCTCTCCAAAGGCCGGCTTCCTGAGCCAGGGATCCCACGGTGCCTCGCTGCCGCCGGCGCACTCCTGGTGGCAGTGCGCCTCTCTGTTGCGCAGCAGGCGGTGGAGGCGCAGGCTGGCCTCCAGGGCGTGGACGCTCTCCTTCCAGCCCTCGCCCTCGTACTGCTCCAGCACGTAGGCATAGGTGTGCTGCAGCGGCAGCAGCTCGGCTGCTGGGAAGCTGCGGAAGCTGTATTTGTCGTACTGTGCGCCGACCTGGGCAGACAGCAGCAGCAGCAGCAGCAGCCCCCGGCTTTGCTGCTCCATGCCCGCCCCGCCGCCGCCTGCTGCTGCTGCTCCTCCAGAGCTGCTCAGCTGCTCGGAGGCCCATCAGGAGACTCCGGGAAGCAGGGGGGAAAGGAAGGTGGAAGGCAGGCCCGGGCGGATCCCGCAGAGTCTTAGCACGGCCAGCAGGCGAAGGGAGGGAACAAATGGCCAAAATGCACGAGAGATTTTGCCTTGGATTTTCAACTCTCTAGATGTGCTAGGGTGACGGTGCACGTGCCTACAGAGAGGGCTCTGCATCCCCCCTCTGGAACGCGTGCCATAGGTTCGCCACCACTGCTCTAGGCTGATCCTGTATTGAGCAGGGGGTTGGACTAGATGGCCTGTACAGCCCCTTCCAACTCTATGATTCTATAATTCTATGAATTATTGGCAAAGTGCAGAAGAGGGGGCCCAGCCACTCTTGAGAGGATCCTTGAACAGCTCTGGAAAAGGCCATCCGAATGGTATGCAAGAAACCTTCTGAGATGCTCACCAAACGTCTCTTTACTGCGGAACTTAAAACCAGTTTCATAGCTTTTGAATATTGAGCTGTCGTGGCTAGCTGGCTATCAATGGCTATTAAGGGTGCCCGCCTCCAGGTGGGACCTAGAGATCCCTTGGAATTATAGCTCATCTCCAGGCTACTGAGATCAATTCTCCTTGAGAAATTGGATGCTTTGGAGGGTGGATTCTGTGGCACTGTACCCCACCGAGGTCCCTGTCCTCCCCAGGCTCCATCCCCAAATTTCCAGGGGCATTTTTGCATGGTAATTAGCAGCGCATTGCAGGCTGAATTGCTCCGCAGATTTTTTTGAATTTTGCACTCTGAACCATCATTCCCGAAGTGACTGTGAAGAAGCCGGCGCAGACCTGCTTCACATTACAAAAGAGCCCACTTAACGCAACCTTTTGTGTTTGCTCTGCCACTGCCGCGAAGAATAACCAGAGGGAACCATGCAAAGCAACAGCAGCTCGTTAGCTATGTACATGCTAATGACTATGCAAATGAAAGAAGGAGCAGGCGAGTGGGGTGTGGGTGGAATTTCTCCTTTTGTGTCGGGACCGTGAATAGGCATTTTTAAAGTTGCATTTTTAAAAAGAGCTTTGAACGAGCATCAAAACTGACCATGCATAAATGGCACAGGAGTTTTCCAACCTGGAGCTAGCAACCCTACCCCCTTATCCCCTGCTGGTGGCCAGGGGGGACCTAGCAACCCTAACTATTGTTCATTAATTTATAAAGCCACCCAAACGGGTAGCCACTGGTACACCCTGTGTGATTGAAACCTCCCAAAGACCCAGGTACTGGCCGCTGATTTCATTTGTAAACTGAACACACCACGACTCTTTCCTACAAACAGGTATGCACATGTGAATGCATGTTGTTCCTGCATTCATTGTAATGTGCGATCAGGGCTTTAGCGGCCTTTTCACCCTATAAACCCGGAAAGCCCTAGGTTGGATCCTGCAGCTCTATTTTACTCAAGAAGGTCCTTCTGTTAGGATAAGAAATCTTCTCATGATGTTTGAGGCTCTTTGGGGATGGAGTCTTCCAAACGAAGAAAGCAGAACAGATTCACGGGACCCAGTACAGGGTTTGTCCAAGGCTTTGTGCTGTTCCTGCTATTAGAATAATTAAAAATGTAACCTGATGTCATTTTGAATTCCTTCTTTATTTATCCTGCAGTAGCTGCTGTTTTGATCCTCGCATATAATGTATTGTGTGTGTGTGTGTTAAGCGCCGTCAAGTCGCTTAATATTACTTTATTAAGTAATAAAATGGATTTCAATAGGGAGAAGTGTAAGGTACTTCATCTAGGCAGAAACAACATAAGGCACAGGTACAGGATGGGAGAGAGTTGGCTTGACAACAGTACATGTGAAAGAGATCTGGGAGTCTTAGAGGACCACAAACTGAACATGAGTCAACAGTGTGATATGGAGGCTAAGAAGGCCAATGCAATTCTGGGCTGCATCAATAGGAGTATCGTGTCTGGATTAAGGGAAGTAATACTACCACTGTATTCTGCATTGGTCAGACCTCACTTGGAATACTGTGTCCAGTTTGGGGCTCCACAATTTCAGAAGGATGTTGACAAGTTGGAGCGTGTCCAGAGGAGGGCGACCAGAATGGTCAAAGGTCTGGAATCCATGCCCTATGAGGAGAGACTTAGGGAGTTGGGTTTGTTTAGTTTGGAGAAGAGAAGGTTGAGGGGAGACATGATAGCCATGTTTAAATATTTGAAGGGATGTCATGTTGATGAGGGAACTAGCTTGTTCTCTGTTGCTTCAGAGACTAGGACACGGAGTAATGGATTTAAACCAAGAGAAAAGTGATTCCACCTAAACATTAGGAAGAACTTCCTGATGGTGAGGGCTGTTTGATGGTGGAATGCACTGCCTTAGAGGGTGGTGGAGTCCCCATCTTTGGAGGTCTTTAAGCGGAGGCTAGATGGCCATCTGTCAGGAGTGCTTTGATTGTGGGATCCTGCATGGTGGGGGGAGGGTTGAGGTCACTGGGGATGTGTGGGGGAGATAGTTGTTAATTTCCTGCATTGTGCAGGGGGTTGGACAAGATGACCCTGGTGGTCCCTTCCAACTCTATGATTCTATGATTCTCGGCGACCCTATGAATGAAAGTCCTCCAAAATGTCCTGTCTTTGACAGCCTCGCTCATATCTTGCAAACTGAGGGCCTTGGCTTCCTTGATTGAGTCAATCCATCTCATGTTGGGTCTTCCTCTTTTCCTGCTGCCTTCAACTTTTCCTAGTATGACTTTTTTTTCCCAGTGACTCTTGTCTTCTCATAATGTGACCAAAATACGATAAGCCTCAGTTTAGTCATTTTAGCTTCTCGGGTCAGTTCAAGCTTGACTTGATCTATAACCCACTGATTTGTTTTTGGTGGTCCACGGTATCCGTAACATTCTCCTCCAACGCCACATTTCAAAGGAATCTACCTTCTTCCCAACAACTTTCTTCAAAGTCCAGCTTTCACACCATGTTTAATTATTTCTTATGCTGAGCCACCTTGTAGATATTTAGAAGGAGAGGCAGGAAAAAAATCTTTCCAAGAAAGAACCGCTGCTGATGGCTATTTCGAATGAACTGTCATTCCAATGTATTCTATTTTTAATTGCCCCGTGACCCTCCCTCGCTTTCTTCTTGTTGCGAGACCACTTTGGAAAGCATTGATGACTGAAAAGCGGCACTCTGCAAAGCAGGAAGACAAATCACATGTTATCTGCAGGGCAAAGCATTTATTAGACACCTGTCTTCATGCTTTCTGACAGCTGACAATCTCAGAAGCACAGAATAAGACGCCTCAGTTTTCCTGCAGCCGGGCAGAAGTGGATATTTGCATAATATTTGCTTGGGAAGAGCAATTAGTACTTCATTGACATGTAGCAAAGTGGTCATTTGCACATCTTTCCCTCCCCAGAAAACAATTTCTGCACGTACAAACATGTTGCATTTGACACGCTAATAAGAAGATGGGGATAGAGAACTGGAAAAGTTGGTGTCAGAACATGCCGCAGCATCGATTCGGCTAACTGATGTTTTGATTCTGAGTTGTTTTGTGGTTGAAAACAGCCTCTCCATCGGTTTAACTTTTTAAAATGCCATGTGGTTTTTAAAAAAATGATCAGCAAATCCATTTGACAAGTGTGGAAAATTTATCTTTTCAGTGAAACTTGATGGAGAAGCTTTTCAGAAAGTCATTAATGTTGGTATTGCTACCACTGGATGTTTGATTTGCAGCGATAAAGTGGTGAGTGCCAGTTATTACTATTTATTTATTTACTTCATTTGTAATCTGCCTTTCCCCCCAACGGGGACCCAAAGAAGCTTGTATCATTCTCCTCTCTTCCACTTTCTCTTCACAACAGCCCTGTGAGGTAGGTTAGTTTGAGAGTGTGTGACTGGCTCAAGGTCACCCAGCAAGCTTCCATGACAGAAAAAGGATTTGAACCTGGGTCTCCCAGATCCCGGTCCAACACAGAAGAAGAAGAAAAAGAAGAAGAAGGAGGAGGAGGAGGAGGAGGAGGAGGAGGTTGGTTTTTATATGCCGACTTTCTGTACCTTTTAAGGAGTCTCAAACCGGTTTACGGTCTCCTTACCTTCCCCTCCGCACAACAGACACCTTTTAAGATAGGTGGGGCTGAGAGAGTTCGGAGAGAACTGTGACTGACCCAAGGTCACCCAGCAGGCTGCATGTGGAGGAGTGGGGAATCAAACTTATTTCTCCAAATTAGAGTCCACCACTCTGGCTCTCCAGTCTTTCACATCACCTTCTACCTGATCCTTTTAGCTGGAGATGCCGGGGATTGAACCTGGGACCTTTTGCATGCCAAGCAGATGCTCTACCACTGAGACCAAATGGGCCACGGCCCCTTCCTCACTGCCTTATACTGACCATTGGTTTATCAAGATGGGTATTGTCTATTCCAACCAGCAGGAGCTCTCCAGGTCTCCTGCAGAGGTCTTTCACATCACCTATCATCTGACCCTTCTAGCTGGAGATGCCGGGGATTGAACCTGGGGACCTCCAGGATGCCAAACAGATGTTGTACCACTGAGGCGTGGCTCTCAGCTACATGGCCCTTTCTTTGAGCCACGGCACGATGTGAGCAATCAGCCCTGTGGCCCAGTCCCAAATATCAGCATGGCACAAATTTATACCCAGAATTTGTTGGAAGTGAAGGACTTTGCACTGTCTCTTAACCTCAGACTCCAGAGGGGGACAAGAGTAGTGAGTCAGAGAGATAGAGGGGACAAGACACTGGGGCATCCTTTCTCTACTGCTCTGAACTATCCCTTTGATGTGTAGATTGCTACTCTCGGTGAAACTTCCTTCCTTCCTGCTTCTTCTTCACCTCCTCACACACACAGGCACTCTTCTCCATCTTGCCACCATGAGGGAAGGACGCATGTCCTGGATCTATACTTTAGATAGAGAACTATACTTTATCCTATCCAGAAATGGATTTCCTACAATAAATGCAGTATATTAGTTAAACAGACAAAAAGGCTCCTAGCAGTTTTGTTCCTGGCACGCACAGAGGTTTGGATGGGCTACTTCTGTGCACAATAGCCTTTAACAAGGATCTGGGCATAACGAAGCCCTCATAATCCAACAGAATTGTCCCTGGGGTTGCGACGGATGAGGATCCTGCAGCCTTGCTGATTTGTGAGCACAGCTGATTTTGCAAGCTGGCTTCCTTCTTTCTTTCTCCTTCCTATTCCCCCCCTTTACATTTATTCTTGGCAAGAGCTGCTGCCTACAGCATAAAGCCACAAGGGCCAACTCCGTGTTAATAATTGTCAGGGAAAATGAAGAGGCCGTTTCTCACATCAGACTTCTCCCCCTGCATGACAAATGCTAGCCCGGGCAGATTAAAAATCAATGCCCGACACAATATGTCATACATAAAAGCGAGTACCTGCCGTTAATTGGCAGGTCATCCATTAGTTGCTATTAGGGTACAAGTCTATGGCTGTAGTACAGGAACTATTGAGACAGGGAAGGAGATAGATTATTGGCTGGTGTAAATCAACAGAGATCTATTGAGTCCAATAAGAGTCCCGAGGATTTAGGGTATTTCGGCACCGGCTGTTGTTTGCATGAATTGTTCTGTTATGTACTGCCAGTCGTTTGCACTGCTCGCATCTAGTACCTTGCCCTCTTCGATCGGCAGCCTGCATCTGATTATTTTTTATTGCCAAAATGGGTACTGCGCAAAACAGGGAGATGGGAACCAGCTTGAATGAGGCAATCTATGGGTAGATAAGTGCTGTCAAGTCGCAACAGAGTTATAGCAAAGGGCAAATAAGAAGCAGAGGTGGTTTGCCATTGCCTTCCTCTGCAGTCTTCCTTGGTGGTCTCCCATCCAAGTACTAACCAGGACTGACCCTATTAGCTTCTGAGATCTGATGCAATCAGGCTAGCCTGGGTCATCCAGGTCAGGGCAGCAACTATCTAGAGATCTCAAAATTGTTTTCTCTCTTTTTCAGTCGCCACTGACTTATGGTGACCCCAGCAAGGGCCTTTCAACACAAGTGAGAAGCTGAGGTGGTTTGCCATTGCCTCCCTCTGCAGAGTCTTCCTTGGTGGTCTCCCATCCAAGGACTGATCCTGCTGGGTGACCTTGGGCAAGTTACAGCTCTGTTAGAGCTCTCTCAGTCCCACCTACCTCACAGGGTGTCTGTTGTGGGGAAGGGAAGGTGATTGTAAGCCGGTCTGATTCTTCCTTAAGTGGTAGACAAAGTTGGCATACAAAAACCAACTCTTGTTCTTCTTGCTGTTCTTCTCCTTCTCCTTCTCCTTCTCCTTCTTCTTGTTTTGAACCAAAACAGCCATTTTAAAAAATCCTACTTTCCCTTTTTTTTGAAAGACTGACTTGCTCATTCATCCACCCCCCCACCCGTGGATTTATTTTGCCCAGTGTCTCTGAGCCTTCAATTAGTAGAGACAAAGCCAACATTTCAGGACTGGTTTTTCCCTGAGTGCTGATTCTGAAGGGAGAACTAACTCCTCAGGATTGGAAGTAAAGGCCTTCTGGGGACAGGAGGATTATGGGTAAAGATCATTTGGAATTTCTCCTGCCTGCTGTTTGGACCTGTAGCTCCACATTGCAATTCTGCTTCTCCTCTGAGCCGATCAAACCCTTGAATCGTTTGTTGTTGCTTAAAACAACAAGCAAGCAATGGAAGCAGAAAGACTCATCTTCTGTCATCAAAATTCAGCAGACGTCTGCTGTAGGGGATGGAGAGACTGAAAGGCAACTTCATAGTCAAGACCCTTGTGGTACAGGCCAATTACAAAAATTCTACACAACATAGGGGTGCCAACCTCCAGGTACTAGCTGGAGATCTCCTGCTATTACAACTGATCTCCAGCTGACAGAGATCAGTTCAGCTGGAGAAAATGGTTGCTTTGGCAATTAGACTCTATGGCATTGAAGTCCATCCCCTCCCCAAACTCTGTCCTCCTCAGGCTCTGCCCCAAAACCCTCCCGCCGGTGGCAAAGAGGGACCTGGCAACCCTAACACACCACCATACTTCCAATTTAAGCTGTAGGATAAAGATGCCCTTCTCATCAGATAAAGTTTTCTCATGATAATGCACATATTCCTGCCAACTAGGGTTGCCAGGTCCCCCCTGGCCGCTGGCGGGGGATGGGGGGTAGTATTGCCAGATTGAGGTTGGGAAACTCCTGGAGATTTGGGGATGGAGCCTGGAGGGACCTCAGTAGGGTACAATGCCCTAGAGTCCACCCTCCAAAGCATTCGTTTTCTCCAGGGGAACTGATTTCTGTAGTCTGGAGATGAGCCTTGATTCAAAGGGATCCCCAGGTCCCACCTGGAGGCTGGCATCCCTACTGCCAACCCAATCCAATTCTTAGGCATAATTCCTGGAACTCAGATCTTTCATATCGCCCATTGCCTGGCCCTTTTAACTAGAGATGCCAGGGACTGAACCTGGGACCTGCTGCCACACTCAGATGTACATTATGGGTATAAATGACAGAGATTGTATACGTAAATACTTTATAAATGATATTCAAAAAACATAACAAAAGGCACACATGATATAAATGCAGCTACAGAACCAACAGTGAAAAATGATGGATTTAAACCATTGACCAAAGGACAAAATGAAGAAATGAACTCAGGCATGTTCAACTGTACCCAATTATGGGCTCTAGTATGAATGCCCCAACTGGATCTGTCTATAATTGTGTCATCTAACCAGCAACTTTGGCAGCTCAGGTCGCCTGAATATAATAATAATAATAATAATAAGAAGAAGAAGAAGAAGAAAAACTGGTTTTTAAATGCTGACTTTCTCTACCACTTAAGGGAGACTCAGACCGGCTTACAATCCCCTTTCCCTCCCCACAACAGACACTCTGTGAAGTAGGTGGGGCTCAGAGAGCTCGAAGAGAGCCGTGACTAACCCAAGGTTGCCCAACTGGCTTCATGTGGAGGAGTGGGAAAACAAATCCCATTCACCAGATTAGCCTCTGCCGCTCATGTGGAGGAGTGGGGACTCAAACCCGGTTCTCCAGATCAGAGTCCAACACTCCAAACCACCTCTCCAAACCACCACTCTTAATCACTACAGCACGCAGGCTCTCAAAATGAATAATGTAGGGATTCCGTGTTGAGCCCATGTTCTCATTTGGTATTTTGAGAAATTGGAGTGTGTGCCACCGAAAAATGGCTGCCATGGTGGACAGTTACAAAAAGGCTGGGTGGTCTCCACCTATGAAAGCTCAACTATTTCAGCGTGGGCATTCCTTGCAAATAAAAGGTGAAAGGTTCTACAATCTTCTGAAGCACTTCCTGCTCTGTTGAGGTACAGGAAAGCCAGGATTAGCACTTTGCTTTGGGTGAGAGGTGTTTTGGGGAAGAAACAGGTGGGCCTCAGGGAACACACCAGTCAGCACTGTAGTGTTCACTGCAGTACTGGATCCCTCAATCTCTCAGTTTGAGCTGGGGGCCTTTCATGGAGAGGAGCTGTTTTTGGGGGATGACCTATGTTGTGCTTTCAATGGGCCTCCAGACTGTTGGAGTGACTCAGTATGCCTGGACATTCAGGAGCTCTACATAGTTAATTTGTGGAACTCCCTGCCCCAGGATGTGGTGACGGCTGCCAACGTGGAATGCTTTGAGAGAGGAGTGGACATGTTCATGGAGAAGAGGGCTATCCATGGCTACTAGTCAAAATCAATACTAGTCATGATGTATACCTACCTATTCTCTAGTATCAGAGGAACATGCCTATTATATTAGGTGCTGTGGAACACAGGCAGGACAATGCTGCTGCAGTCGTCTTGTTTGTGGGCTTCCTAGAGGCATGTGATTGGCCACTGGGTGAACAGACTGCTGAACTTGATGGACCTTGGTCTGATCCAGCATGGCTTTTTTTATGTTCTTTCTTATGTTCTTACATGGCCTTTCTTATATTCTTATGTTCATAATACCGTATATACTCGGGTATAAGCCGACCCGAGTATAAGCCGGCCCCCCAAATTTGAGGCCAGAAAAGGGAATTTCTTATTGACCCGCGTATAAGCCGAGGGTCAATAAGAAATTCCCTTTACCGGCAATGCTGCGCTCTAAAATGGCGGCCGCCGGCCTCCGGGCCCTCCCAACCCACCCCGACCCCAGTGCCATCCAAGGGGGGGAGGGGGAAGAGCCCCTGAACCCCCTACTTACCTGAAGAGGCGGCGGCGGCGGTGCGGCCTTCCTGGGCGGGCAGGAGGCCCCTGCTGGCCGGAGGAAGGCGCCCAGGCACGTGGTCGGCGGCGGCGCAGCCGGCGGGGGCCTCCTGCCTGCGCAGGCAGGCCCCTCCCGGCCAGAGGAAAGCGGCCAGGCGCGCGGCCAGCGGCGCCACGGCCGGCGGGGGCCTCCTGCCTGTGCAGGCAGGCCCCTCCCGGCCAGAGGGAGCCTCCTGCCTGCGCAGGCAGGCCCCTCCCGGCCAGAGGGAGGCGGCCAGGCGCGCGGCCGGCGGCGCCGCGGCCAGCGGGGGCCTTCGCAAGGCCCCTCCTGGCCAGAGGGAGGTGGCCAGGCGCGCGGCCGGCGGGGGCCTCCTGCCTGCGCAGGCAGGCCCCTCCCGGCCAGAGGGAGATGGCCAGGCGCGCGGCCGGCGGGGGCCTTTGCAAGGCCCCTCCCGACCAGAGGGAGGCGGCCAGTCGCGCGGCCGGCTGCGCCGCGGCCAGCGGGGGCCTTCGCAAGGCCCCTCCCGGCCAGAGGGAGGTGGCCAGGCGCGCGGCCGGCGGGGGCCTCCTGCCTGCGCAGGCAGGTCCCTCCCGGCCAGAGGGAGGTGGCCAAGCACGCGGCCAGCGGCAACGTGGCCGGCGGGGGCCTCCTGCCTGCGCAGGCAGGCCCCTCCCGGCCAGAGGAAGGCGCCTGGGCCCGGCGGCGGCGGTGATGGAGGTAAGTTCCCCCCTCCCTCCTCCCTCCTCCCCCCTCCCCCCTCTACCGTATTGACCCGCGTATAAGCCGAGTTCGGCTTTTTCAGCCCTTTTTTTTGGCTGAAAAACTCGGCTTATACGCGAGTATATACGGTAGTTAAAGAATGTGCGTGGAACACAGGCAGGATGCTGCTGCAGTCGTCTTGTTTGTGGGCTTCCTAGAGGCACCTGGTTGGCCACTGTGTGAACAAACTGCTGGACCTGATGGGCCTTGGTCTGAACCAGCATGGCTTTTCTTATGTTCTTACATCACTCTAAGTGTGTATAACTATTATCTCCTTGTACGGGGTGTCCCTCTTTTTGTCTTAACCTGGGAACTGCCCTTTGACCCTTCCTTTCTTTGTGTCTTTTTCTCTTCCCTCTTTCCACTTGGCTTTTCATGGAGTCACACGTATCTACAGGTCTCTCCTGTGGAAACAATGCCTCATACTTCCATACACATGATGCAGGAAGAGCTGGCCACTTGTGATAGGGAAAGTGCTATTTTCTCTTCCTTTTGACCGCAACCTGAATGTGAACTGAATCTACTTGAATAAATGTAAGTTTTACTTTTTTGCAAAATACTTCTTAGGAGATTTACAGCACATTCCTGAAAGGAATGGCTGTGCTGGGCTTAGGAGGTACTCTGCTCGGCGCCAAAAACCTGTCCAACGCTCATAGGGTGGCATGGGAGATCTTTACAAAAATAAAAAGGGGCGTTCCTGAGCCGAAAGTGTTCGGGAGGCCGACTAATGTCAGCCCCGCCCCACAGCCGGCGCCGTTATGCCCCGGGAATGCTTCCCGGGGTGCCGCAAAGCCTCCTGGCTTGCCGCCGCAGCCTGTGCCGGCAGCCAGAAGGCCGGCAGTTGTCGTTGTCAGTTGGGGAGCTGCGCCTAGCCCTGCACGCCGGCGCTGGGGCCACTAACCAGGCGCTGGCGGTGTGGGCCCCTCCACTGGCGGAGGCCATAGTTGGCCTCCTAAGGGCTTTGGGTCCAATTTTCAGGAATGGGCCCTTATTTACTGCACTCAGTATCACTCTTCTATGACTGGGAAAACTCTGCAACATTAACCAAATATCCTAATACAGACTGCCTTCCTGAACATGGAAGTGCGCAGTGTGGAAACCTAATGCATCGGCTCACATGTGTTCTGTTGCTCCTCATAATACCCCCAAACTGCTCCTCAAAGACTGGCCCTGCTCCTGTCCCATCTGCTCAGAACGGCACATTTCCCAAACCTATTGAGACATCACAGCTCCCTTCCCCAGACACACTATCAACCTCCAGTGCTGTTTACTAGCTTGTGAAATCTAATGAAATGTCACCGAGTTCATGAATCTTTCTGTCCCAGGCTTGTAAGTTACGACCTGAATTATGGGTCACTTTCAATCATTTCCGAAAGCCGGTCACGCTGGCCTCCCGTGCGGCCGCACTTTGTGTTGCTCAAATAACTGGAAAGCTGCCCTAAACAGACACCTGGGAATTTCCTCTCATTCACATGAATCCCCAAGTGGAGGCAAGCTGGCAGAGTTGCTATGGATGATAATATTTCACATTTTTATAGAGCCAACAATGAGAGAGAGAGAGAGAGAGAGAGAGAGAGAGAGAGATCTATATAAAACACAGAAAAGATGCAGCCTTTGTCAAGAGTGTGTATAATTAGCAATACAACTTTGGTCTTCAACTTGCCAAGGGGGTCAGTGTGTACGGCAAACTACACTGAGAGCCAGCGTGGTGTAGTGGTTCAGAGCGGTGGTTTGGAGTAGTGGACTCTAATCTGGAGAACTGGGTTTGATTCCCCACTCCTCCACATGAGCGGCAGATGCTGATCTGGTGAACCGGGTTGCTTTCCCTGCTCCTATGCATGAAGCCAGCTGGGTGACCTTGGGCTAGTCACAGTTCTCTCCAAACTCTCTCAGCCCCACCAACATCACAAGGTGTCTGCCATGGGGAGGGGAGGTGATTGTAAGCCGGTTTGATTCTTCCTTAAGGGGTAGAGAAAGTTGGCATATAAAAACCAACTCTTCTTCTTCTTCCTCTTCCTCCTCCTTCTCCTTCTCCTTCACATTCATCCTCCAGGCCACTGCCAGGAAAGAGAAGGGACTCTAACAATGTGCAAGCAGGTGATTCCTGGCTTATATGATAACCAATAACCATTATGGATAAATTTGTGCAGGCCTGAAATGCCAGGTCTGATGCTATTCCCACTTCCCCAATAGCTCTGTCTAGCTGTCTATCCCAAATCACCCACAGGGCAAGCACAACTGTATCTTCTGGCTTTTGCCAAAGATGACTGATGGATCAGTGTGTTTTTAGCTGGGGCTTCGCGATCCCTCTCAGGCTGTTAATTATTCTGCCTGACGTTCTCAAGGCTCTCGAGTCGATTGTTCCACAATAAATGATAGATCTCTTCTCCTCCAAAGAGCTCATTAAGACATGTTTTATTAGGAGGAAATTTGCTGATTAATCAACCATCCATTTTCTTTCAAGAGCATTGTTTCCCCGGGATATGTTGCTGGTCCCCTTTGAAAATATTACCACTTTCCCCCCAAAAAAAGGAATGCCTTGAAGTCAAAGCAAAGCTGGGTTTTCTGATTTATTCAACCTGATACAGAGATGTCTGTGGAAATGTGGAAATGTTAAGTCCCAGGGTTCTAAATGAAAACAGACAAAATAACTCTTCTGATGTATCCCTGTCACAGTTGGAAGGCACCAATCTGGAAGATGAAATGATGAACATCTTTGCAATTTGGAAAACAAAATATTTGTGCTGATATCCCCCATTCTTCCCCAGGAGATAAATTCTAGTTACTCCTCTATCGATTGTATACTAGGGCTCAGATAGAAGAGTTAAATTGTGGAACTCCCTGCCCCAGGATGTGGTGATGGCTGCCAACCGCTACACTTGGGACCTTCTGCATGCCAAGCAGATACTCTACCACTGAGCTTCAACCCCTCCCATTATTTCCTCGGGATGAAAGATCACAAGGATTTTTAGTGAGTCCCCAGAATCACATTCTTTTGTGCTCTTCTTGTCTTGACATGAGCTTCATTTTTATTAGGTTTGAAAGGGTTATGGAAAAGGATGAACTCCAAGCACTGCACAACCTCCGTAAGGGAAGCTTGTGCCAGCAGGGATGTGGAATACACAATACTGTCTTGGGGAACAGAAATGAAATGAGAGAAATCCTCTTAGTTACGATAGCCAGAGTGTGGGCAATTTCATTTTGCTTTTCAGCCAGGCAGGCAGGGTCAACCCGACTAGAAGAAAAGGCCTCCTGGGAGAAGCAGGAATATTCTCTTGCATGGATCTCTCTTGACCCCGGCGTTTATAAAGAAGGGGAAAAAATCTTTTAAGTGCTTCCAAATAGCACTGTAGCAATAGTGTGTGCCTGATGCAGGGGGAAACAGAGGATCTGGGCTAGCTTGTGCTGGGCGAAAAAGCTGTGCTTATAATCACAGAATCATAGAGTTGGAAGGGACCACCAGGGTCATCTAATCCAACCCCCTGCACAATGCAAGAAATTCACAACTACCTCCCCCCTCCACACCTCTAGTGACCAGAAGATGGCCAAGATGCTATCCCTCTCATCATCTGCCTAAGGTCACAGAATCAGCATTGCTGACAGGTGGCCATCTAACCTCTTCTTAAAAACCTCCAGGGAAGGAGAGCTTACCACCTCCCGAGGAAGCCTATTCCACTGAGGAACCACTCTAACTGTTAGAAAATTCTTCCTAATGTCTAGACTGAAACTCTTTTGATTTAATTTCAACCCATTGGTTCTGGTCCGACCTTCTGGGGCAACAGAAAACAACTTGGCACCCTCCTCTATATGACAGCCCTTCAAGTACTTGAAGATGGTTATGATATCACCTCTCAGTCATCTCCTCTTCAGGCTAAACATACCCAGCTCCTTCAACCTTTCCTCACAGGACATGGTCTCCAGACCCCTCACCATCTTTGTTACCCTCCTCTGGACACGTTCCAGCTTATCTACATCCTTCTTAAATTGCGGTGCCCAAAACTGAGCACAGTACTCTAGGTGAGATCTGACCAGAGCAGGGTAAATCCCCTCTTTGGGATCACACTGGATGGGCAGGAGCTAGCTCACCACCTCCTGAAGCAGCCAGTTCCACTGTTGTGAGTGAGGGGGCACAGGCAGTCTTCAAGCAGTGGCTGGACGAATACTTGTCAGGGATGCTCTAGGCTGATCCTGCACTGAGCAGGGGGTTAGACTAGATGGCCTGTTTGGCCCCTTCCAACTCTATGATTCTAAACTCAACTCAACAATAGCAGCAAAAATTAGTTTGGAATATGGCAAGAGTTTTCACAACTGTGACTCTTTTGGGGTGCTTATTTTGTATTTATCATTTATGATATAAGTATAATGTGCCGAGCATAATGGGTACATCAGCTCTCCAGGTATCTCACCTAGAGACCTTCCACATCCACTACTGGCGGGTCCTTTTTAAACTGGAGATGCCAGAGATTGAACCTGGGACCTTCTGCATGCCAAGCAGATGCTCTACCACTAAGCCACAGCCCCATCCCCACAGAATAGTACAAGCATAAACAAAACCTTCCCAACATTGCAAAAATGCCCTATGGAAAGAAAAACAGATAGGGTGACATCAAAGTCACTAGCCAATTAGTGCTGTGCATAGCCAGGTTCTATTTTCAGCCTACAGAAATTATTTTCAACAAGTTTGGCCCTGAAAAGAAATATCTGATAACAATTTAGTGAGTGTGCTTCCACTGTTTAGCAGTCCTCATTGTTTGGTTACATCTGCACATACCCTCTTCTTCCTATGGGAAAAAGAGCCGAAGAAGCGAGCTGTGGCTTACGAAATATTGTCGAAGGCTTTCACAGTCAGAGTTCATTGGTTCTTGTAGGTTATCCGGGCTGTGTAACCGTGGTCTTGGAATTTTCTTTCCTGATGTTTCGCCAGCAGCTGTGGCAGGCATCTTCAGAGTAGTAACACTGAGGGACAGTGTCTCTCAGTGTCAAGTGTGTAGGAAGAGTCAGAGAGGGGTTGGGTTTGAGCTGAGTACTGTCCTGCAGACATAATGTGCTAATCATTGTCCTGTAAGTATTAAGATAATGTACTAATGAGAGTGTGGTATGTTAATATGGAAGCATTGTATCCTGAAATGATCTGGTAATGTGTGAAATCTGCATGGCTATTGTTGACTGTAGCCTTTGTTAGTCTGGAGGTTTTTCAGGGCAGGAAGCCAAGCCTTATTCATTCTTAAACTCTCTTCTTTTCTGTTAAAGTTGTGTTGATGTTTATGAATTTCAATGGCTTCTCTGTGCAATCTGACAAAATAGTTGGTAGAATTGTCCAGTCTTTCAGTGTCTTGGAATAAGACCCTGTGTCCTGTTTGTGTCAGTCCATGTTCAGCCACTGCTGATTTCTCAGGTTGGCCAAGTCTGCAGTATCTTTCATGTTCTTTTATCCTTGTTTGTATGCTGCGTTTTGTGGTCCCGATGTAAACTTCTCCACAGCTGCAAGGTATACGATATACTCCTGCAGAGGTGAGGGGGTCTCTTTAGTCTTTTGCTGATCGTAGCATTTGTTGTATTTTCTTGGTGGGTTTAAACACTGTTTGTAGGTTATGTTTTTTCAAAAGTTTCTCCATCCTATCAGTGACTCCTTTAATAAATGGCAAGAATACCTTTCCTATGGGAGACTGTTTTTCCTGAGTTTTCTGATTTTTGTTTGGTTTAATGGCCCTTCTGATTTCATTCTTGGAGTAGCCGTTTGCTAGCAGTGCGTGATTTAAATGATTAGTTTCTTCCTTGAGAAACTGTGGTTCACAGATCCGTCTTGCATGGTCCATTAATGTTTTGATTATTCCTCTTTTCTGTCGGGGGTGGTGGTTGGAGTTTTTGTGTAAGTAGCGATCTGTGTGAGTTGGTTTCCGGTAGACCTTGTGACCTAACTGAAAGTTTGTTTTATTGATGACAAGGGTATCAAGAAAAGGGAGTTTACCCTCAATTTCCTTTTCCATGGTAAACTGAATGTTTGGATGGATAAGACCACGGTTACACAGCCCGGATAACCTACAAGAACCAATGTGGCTTACGAAAGCTCATACCCTGCCAGAAATTATGATAGTCTTTAAGGTGCTATTGGACTCTTGTAGGGCTGTCAATTCGGTTCGGCCCGAACTGAAAATCAACCGAATTTCCCCTGATTCGGTGCTTTTCTGTTCGGATGGATCCGAACTCAAAACTGGCGGGCAACCGGGGGGGCCGAATTCAGCGAGTTCGGGAGTTCGCGAATAAATTCGGCAAATTCGGCCGTCAGTAAGCAGCATAACCGTCAGTAAGCAGCATTCTCCTCCCCCGGCCAATCGGTGGCCAAGCTGGGTCTTCTTCTGGCCAATCAGTCAGGATTGAGTACTGGAGGAATCAGCTGATGTGCGGCCCGGCCAGGGAGAGAGAGAGAGAGAGCGAAATCCTCGTGTGTGTGTGTGGGGTGCTTGTGCACATTCGCTCCTTTCTGTGGCTGCAGGGGGCGCATTTTTTGGGGTACAGACACAAAACTTTCACTGGAACTTCAGATGAAGCTTCTTAAGGTACCCCCCAAGTTTTGTAAACATTGGGTCAGGGGGTCCCGAGATATGGGCTCCCCCACTTTTTCTTTCCATGGCTGCAGGGGGCACATTTTTGGAGGTGCAGATCCCAAACTTTGAGCTGAAGAACTTTCAGACCAGTGTTCTTAAGATACCCCCCAAGTTTTGTGAACATTGGGTCAGGGGGTATCGAGATATGGGCTCTCCCCCTTTTCCCTCCCCCCTTTTCCATTTATGTGGCTGCAGGGGGCACTTTTTTGGGGATATAGCCCCCAAACCTTTAGCTTAGCTTCAGTGAATTATTCTTAAGATACTACCCAAGTTTTGTAAAGATGGGTTCAGTGGGGGCAGAAATATCGCCTCCCCCCTTTTCTCTTTCCATGGCTGCAGGGGGCGCATTTTTGGGGGTGCAGATCCCAAACTTTGAGCGGAGTTTCAGACCAGTGTTCTTAAGATACCCCCCAAGTTTTGTGAACATTGGGTCAGGGGGTCCCGAGATATGGGCTTTCCCCTTTCCCCTTTTCCCTATTGGGATGAATGGAGCAGCCGATCCTGTGTGCATCTCCTCTCCAGAGCAAAACGTTCCGTGCCTAATTGGAATCATCTTGGATTACAGTCCCTCTTGATGGAACAGAAGACAGCCACAGTAAGACCCCTTTGGGGGCTTTAATCTATATTTTTTCTCCTGTGTATGTGTGTGTGTGTGTGTGGGAAAGCAGAGTCTGTGTGTGCGTGGGGAGGGAGCAGTTTCTGTGGGTGGGGGGGAAGCCAAAGGGGGCTTTCGTCGGTTCTGCCTGGGGTGTGTGTTCCCCCTCGAGTCTCTCGCTCCCTGGTTTGAGGGGGGAGGTTTCAGTTGTGTGTTGCAAAGGTGTTGTTTAACAAGGTTATGTTTGCAGTTGTTTTGCTAATTTCTCCGCTGTTGTTGGGGCTGGGAGCTTTGTGCGTGGGCGGCAAGCTCTGCTGAGAGATGCACATTAAGGGTGGGGGGACCCCTTTCAGGGCCCATATCTCAGCCCCCCCTGACCCAATCTTTACGAAACTTGGGGAGTCTTTCAATAAACGTCCTTTGAAGCTCTGCCAAAAGTTTGGGACCTCTAAGCCCAAAAATGCCCCCCCAGAGCCGCGGAAAGGCGCGGTTGTGTTTTTAATGGCTTTATTCGGCCGAATTTGTTTCTGAACTTTGAATTCCCGCCGAATTGAACGGATCCGAAGTGGGGGAGTTCGGACTTCGGCATGTACCGAACCCACAAGGGCCAAATTCGGCCGAATCCGAACTGTACCGAATTTTTTTTTTTGACAGCCCTAGACTCTTGCATGGTGTAGTGGTGTAGTTGTTAAGAGTGGTGGTTTGGAGCGGTGGACTCTGATCTGGAGAACCAGGTTTGATTCCCCACACCTCCACGTGAGCGGCGGAGGCTAATCTGGTGAACCGGGTTGGTTTCCCCTCTCCTCCATGTGAAGCCAGCTGGGTGACCTTGGGTTCATCACATTCTCTCAGCCCCACCTACCTCACAGGGTATCTGTTGTGGGTAGGGGGAGGGAAGGGGATTGTAATCCGGTTTGATTCTTCCTTAAGTGGTAGAGAAAGCTGGTATATAAAAACCAACTCTCCTCCTCCTCCTCCTCCTCTATGGGAAAAAAAGAGTGATGACTATACAGGCTTTGTCTGAAGTGTTCCCAAGAGAGAAGACCACAGCCTGCGTGTAATATTCAAAGCCAGGCCAGGCTATGGTAGGGGGCTGGGGAAAGTCCCACTGATATCAAAAGAGCCTGGTTTTCATTCTGTGTCTCCAGCATCCTCCATAGTAAGTAACAAATTGAACTTCGTGTCTGTATCGATTCCCATCTCGCTTTGAGAAAATGCTTAGGAGACATGAAGCATTAGATTTCAACGGGAAGAATTTGCCACCATTCTGACGGTACGGGGACTCCCCTCCAAACCTTCCAGGCCTGAAGGGATATAAAACCTCTGGGAATCTAATGAAAAGCCAGCTGCTATCAACCTGGCTATCAGCGGCTCACCCTTCAGAAACTAAATTATCAGCAAAATCACTTTGCCCAGGGCTTAAGGTTTGCACCTTTCTTTCATTCTCTGGAGAAGAGACTCGGCTTTCTGCCAGTGTTTAATCAAGTTCTCAGCGGTGGGGATGAAATTGTGGAGCACGCCCAGCCATTGACAGGGAGGCTACATACTGAAATGTACAACCAGTGACTTTGGTTTCTGTTCTAACAAGAGACACGTTGGGCTTGGCGAGATAAATCTGAATCAACAAAAGCCCAAGGACATGAATAAATGTGCCAGTGTTAATGCACATTAGTTTATTGTGATGTGCTGGAGTCAAAATTGATGAATGTCTGAAATCAAAATCTGTTTGGTTTCTCTTATCAATGCAGCATGCCCTCCAACTGCATCCTTTTAATAAAGGAGAGGGGTGTGGCTCAGGGACAGAGCACTTGCTTGGCATGCAGGAAGTTCCAGGTTCAATTCCCACTATCCCATCCTCCATTTTATCCTCACTACAAGCCAACGAGGGAGGTTAGGCGGAGTGAGTGGCCCAAAGTCATTCAGTGCTTTTCATGGATAGTGGGGATATGAACCTGCATCCCCCCCACACACATTCTTTAACTATTATGAACATAAGAACATAAGAAAGGCCATGCTGGATCAGACCCAGGCCCATCAAGTCCAGCAGTCTATTCACACAGTGGCCAACCAGGTGCCTCCAGGAAGCCCACAAGCAAGACAACTGTAGCAGCATCCTGCCTGTGTTCCAAAGCACCTAATATAATAGGTATGCTCCTCTGATATTAGAGAGAATAGGTAGGTATACATCATGACTAGTATCCATTTTGACTAGTAGCCATATATAGCCCTCTCCCCCATGAACATGTCCACTCCTCTCTTTAAAGCCTTCCACGTTGGCAGCCATCACCACATCCTGGGGCAGGGAGTTCCACAATTTAACTATGCAGGGTGTGAAGAAATACTTCCTTTTATCTGTTTTGAATCTCTCACCCTCCAGCTTCAACAGATGACCCCTCGTTCTGGTATTATGAGAGGGAGAGAAAAGCTTCTCCCTGTCCACTCTCTCCATACCCATGCATAATTTTATAGATCTCTATCATGTCTCCCCTTAACAGCCTTCTTTCCAAGCTAAACAGCCCAAAGAGTTTTAACCGCTCCTCATAGGGCAGTTGCTCTAGTCCCCCGATCATTTTGGTTGCTCTTTTCTGCACCTTCTCAAGTTCTGCAATATCCTTTTTTGGGTGTGGTGACCAGAAATGTACACAGTTTGCCACACTGGCTCTCTCATTAAAAAGTCTCAGGCAACAGGAATGATCCAACCCCTCAGCCTGAGACTCCAGAGAGCCAACGCCAGTCAGTGAAGAGGGAAGGGAAAGAGGGAGAGAAACAGAGAGACACAGAATGTAATCATGCAGTACAGGTTGAGTATCCCTTATCCAGAATGCTTGGAACCAGGAATATTCTCTTTCATGGTCTCTCTTGACCCCGGCCTTTACAAAGAAGGGGGGAAATCTCTTAAATGCTTCCAAATAGCACTGTAGCAATAGCATGTGTCTGATGCAGGGGGAAACAGAGGATATGGGCTAGCTTGTTGTGCTGGGTGAAAAAGCTGCACTTAGAATCACAGAATCAGAGTTGGAAGGGACCACCAGGGTCATCTAGTCCAACCCCCTGCATAATGCAGGAAATTCACAACTACCTCCCCCTCACACCCCCAGTGACCCCTACTCCATGCCCAGAAGATGGCCAAGATGCCCTCCCTCTCGTGATCTGCCTAAGGTCATAGAATCAGCATTGCTGACAGATGTCCATCTAGCCTCTGCTTAAAAACCTTCAGGGAAGGGGAGCTCATCACCTCCTGTTCCACTGAGGAACCGCTCTAACTGTTAGAAAGTTCTTCCTAATGTCTAGACGGAAACTCTTTTGATTTAATTTCAACCCGTTGGTTCTGGTCCGACCTTCTGGGGCAACAGAAAACAACTCGCCACCCTCCTCTATATGACAGCCCCTCAAGTACTTGAAGATGGTTATCATATCCCCTCTCAGTCTTTTCCTCTTCAGGCTAAACATACCCAGCTCGAAGAGGAGAAGACTGAGAGGGGATATGATAACCATGTTCAAGTACCTGAAGGGCTGTCACATAGAGGAGGGTGCCGAGTTGTTTTCTGTTGCCCAAGAAGGTCGGACCAGAACCAACGGATTGAAATTAAATCAAAAGAGTTTCCGCCTAGACATTAGGAAGAATTTTCTAACAGTTAGAGGGGTTCCTCAGCCCTGAGTTGCTTTTCCTCATAGGGAGAGTGTTCTAGATCCTTGATGATTTTGGTTACCCATTTTTGCACCCTTCTCACAAAGATGCTCTCCCCCCCCCCCTTTGAGAGCTCTGTGAACTTCAAGGGAATCATAGGATTGACTTGCAGTCCGATGGTGGTGGAAAGTGCCGTCAAGTCACAGTTGAGTTATGATGACCCCGTGGGGTTTTCAAGGCAAGAGGCATCCAAAGGTGGTTTGTCATTGCCCACCTCTGTTCCACGGCCCTTGTATTTCAGGGCTATTCATGGCAACTAGTCAAAATGGGTACTAGTCATGATGCCTACCTATTGAGGGCCAGTGCGGTGTAGTGGTTAAGAGCGGTGGTTTGGAGCGGTGGACTCTGATCTGGGGAACAGGGTTTCATTCCCCACTCCTCCACATGAGCGGCAGAGGCTTATCTGGTGAACTGGATTTGTTTCCCCACTCCGACACATGAAACCAACTGGGTGACCTTGGGCAAGTTGCAGTTCTATTAATAGTTCTCTCAGCCCCACCTACCTCACAGGGTGTCTGTTGTGGGGAAGGGAAGGTGATTGTAAGCTGGTTTGAGTCTCCCTTAACGGGTAGAGAAAGTTGGCATATTAAAACCAACTCTTCTCCTCCTCCTCCTCTCTAGGATCAGAAGAGCATGCCTATTATACTGGGTGCTGTGAAACACAGGCAGGATAATGCTGCTGCAGTTGTCTTGTTTGTGGGCTTCCTAGAGGCCCCTGGTTGGCCACTGTGCTGGACTTGATGGGCCTTGGTCTGATCCAGCACAGCCTTTAGTATTTTCTTATGTTATGTTCTTATTCCTTGGAGGAATTATTATTATTCCAAATACTGATTAGGGTTGACCCTGCTTAGCTTTCGAGATGTGATGATATTGGGCTGCCCTGGGGATATGCAGGTCAGGGCTGCAGTCAGATACAAAACAGCAAAATCTGCCAGTGATCAAACTCCTTCCCCGTGAAATATATTTGACGTCAGTACTAGTAGCTTGCCTTATGAATTTCAGGACCATGGACAGCATTCAACAGCGCCCCTATCACCCCATTCGCAAAAAAGCCTGCCTGAGCTGTCCTTGGTGCTGACTAATGCACCTCTCTTACATTTTTGACTAGGTTTAAAATTGAGAGGCTGGCTGCAATCACTGCGCTAAAGTTTGCCAGAAATAACCACTTACCTTAAACACACACACACACACACAGAGTACAAAATGCTGGATCCAGGATGCCATAAATCTCATGAACTATTTTGTGCAAAAGAAAAAGACGAGTGTGCATTAATCTATACAGCAGCACACACATTTCTCATTGTGAGTGCACACAGTTTGCAATAAAAACCAGTTGTGTGGTGGGGCCTATTGGTGTGCACTTGGATATGCATGAGGGTGCGCTGCAACATTATTTTGTTCAGGACAGGGCTACCGGGTGTGATTTCGCTCCCCTCTCCGCCTGTTCTGTGAATGAGCAGATAGAGAGGGCTGTTATATTTCTGAAATCCTTGCAACAGCCTTGTAAGGTTGGCCATTGTCATTACCCCCATATAGCTGTGGGGAGGCGAGACTGAAAGTTTGTTGAAGGCAAACTAGTTAGCCTTGTGGCCGATGTGAGATTTGAACTGGGGACCTCTTAGCCGCTTTCGTTTCCTCACTCCCTAAGGAAGTGAACTATGAATCAGAAATGGCCACCTTAAATAGGAAAACAACTGGAAGGTTTAGAGGGGCTGTGGCTCAGTGGTAGAGCATCTGCTTGGCATGCAGGAGGTCCCAGGTTCAATCCCTGGCATCTCCAGTTGAAGGGACTAGGCAAGTAGGTGATGTAAAAGACCCCTGCCTGAGATCCTGGAGAGCCATGGAGAGGGGCCGTGGCTCAGTGGTAGAGCGTCTGCTTGGCATGCAGGAGGTCCCAGGTTCAAACCCCAGCATCTCCAGTTGAAGGGACTAGGCAACTCCAGTTAAAGGGACCAGGCAAGTAGGTGATGGGAAAGACCTCTATTGGAGACCCTGGAGAGCCACGGAGAGGGGCTGTGGCTCAGTGGTAGAGCATCTGCTTGGCATGCAGAAGGTCCCAGGGTCAATCCCTGGCATCTCCAGTTAAAGGGACTAGGCAAGTAGGTGATGGGAAAGACCCCTGCGTGAGACCCCGGAGAGCTGCTGCTGGTCTTGAGTAGACAAGACTGACTTTGGTGGACCCAGGAGGTCTGATTCAGTATAAGGCAGCTCCACGTGTGTCCGTGTGATGGTCCCTTAATGGCTGCCACCATCTGACCTGTATGTGCGAATGAGCCATCGCCAATTAATCATCAAAGAGAAAACTTCCCCGATAGCCGTATCAGCCATCTCACACACAGCTCTTCCTTACCATCCTCTGTAGTTTTCCATTTTCTCCAGCAACCTGAGCAGTCGATATGACTCGATTATTTCACTATTTTAATCATTCAGCTCCTGGATTGTTTTATCCACACGGGCAGAAGTGGGGCTTCCCACGCTCTAATCACTGCCCCACACTGCCTCCCAGGCCCACTTTCTCTGCAACCGCTGGGGAGCATCCCCCCAACCCCCCCCCCTGCGCGGGGAGGGCCCTTCCCCCTTGCGCGCCCGCGCATCGCGGAGCCGGAGGAGGAGGAGGAGGAGGAGGAAGGCGGCGCGCGTCCCCGAGCCCCGCGAGCATGGCGCCGAGCAACGCGCTGCTGGGCCAGGGCCTGGGCTCGGCGCTGGCCTTGGTGGCCAGCTTCATCGTGGCGGTGCCGCTGTCGGAGAACAGCCGCGACTGCCAGGGCCGCTGCCTGCTGTTCGCCGAGGGCTTGTGGCTCCACGCCAACCTGACGGCCGAGCGGCAGCGCTTCGCCGTGCAGGAGTGGGGTCCCCCGCCCGCCTGCCGCTTCGCCCTCGGCGCCGCACTCCTCTCCCTGCTGCTCGCCGCCGCCCAGGCCGGGAGGACCCTCTTCCTGCTCTGCAAGGGCCACGACGAGTGAGTGGGGGCCCGGAGATCGGCTGGGGTGGGTTTTTTTTTGGGGGGGGGCTTGGCAGAAGAGAGCTGGGTAAATAAAAGCTCCCCCCCCCCGGGCCGGATTTAGGTGTGATGAGGCCCTAAGCTGTTTATCTATCTATCTATCTATCTATCTATCTATCTATCTATCTATCTATCTATCTGTCTGTCTGTCTGTCTGTCTGTCTGTCTGTCTGTCTGTCTGTCTGTCTGTCTGTCTGTCTCTCTCTCTCTCTCTCTCTCTCTCTCTCTCTCTGTCTCTCTCTGTCTCTCTCTCTCTGTCTCTCTCTCTCTCTGTCTCTATCTATCATCTCTCTGTCTCTGTCTCTATCTATCATCTCTCTCTGTCTCTCTCTCTGTCTCTCTCTCTGTCTCTCTATCTATCTATCTGTCTGTCTGTCTGTCTGTCTGTCTGTCTCTATCTATCATCTCTCTGTCTCTCTCTCTGTCTCTCTCTCTGTCTCTCTCTCTGTCTCTCTCTCTGTCTCTATCTATCTGTCTGTCTGTCTGTCTGTCTGTCTGTCTGTCTGTCTCTATCTATCATCTCTCTGTCTCTCTCTCTGTCTCTCTCTCTGTCTCTCTCTCTGTCTCTCTCTCTGTCTCTATCTATCTGTCTGTCTGTCTGTCTGTCTGTCTGTCTGTCTGTCTCTATCTATCATCTCTCTCTCTCTCTCTCTCTCTCTCTCTCTCTCTCTCTCTGTCTCTCTGTCTCTCTCTCTGTCTCTCTGTCTCTATCTATCTATCTATCTATCTATCTATCTATCTATCTATCTATCTATCTATCTATCTATCGCTATAGCTATTATTTTTCAATAATTGCTGTACATCTCATTTGACAATACATCCTATGTACCAATCTTTAACTCCATAAAAAATTAAAAAATTATTAAGTGCATGTCTTCAGTAATACATCCTATAGACCAATCTTTAACTCCATAAAAAATTTAAAAAATTATTAGGTGCATGTCTTCAGTATGAAATATAATTAATTATAATTGACTTCCCCACCGACTTCCTCCCTCCCTACAAATATCTGGCGTCTCCTTTGTATTGATATTTTCTAATCCTTATAAGTCATTATTTTAATATTATATTTTCCCCTTATTTAATATATTTTGGTAAGCAATAATAATAATATGATGTAGTGTGATGAGGCCCTAAGCTGTATTTATATATATATAATTTTTCAGTAATTGCTATACATCTCATTTGACAATACATCCTATAGACCAATCTTTAACTCCATAAAAAATTAAAAAAATTATTAGGTGCATGTCTTCAGTATTAAATATAATTAATTATAATTGACTTCCCCACCAACTTCCTCCCTCCCTACAAATATCTGGTGTCTCCTTTGTATTGATATTTTCTAATCCTTATGTCATTATTTTAATATTATACTTTCCCCTTATTTAATATATTTCGATAAGCAATAATAATATGATATTAATAATAAAGAAAGAAAGAAAAGAAGAAATCATTTAAAAAATAAAAACAGAGAATAGCAAAACACATTAACATAATTTTGAGGCCCTAAGCTGTTGAAGGTAATGGGGCCCTTTATATATCCAGCTGTCCTTTGTCAACAACAAATTGCCGCTGTTTTTTGTGTTGAATATATGCTATATGGTAATTTATGGACCTAATAGGTATCTAAAGCCACTTGCACATAACAAAATATGTATTTTATCAAAGTAATTGTTGAACTGAAATACAATTAAGAAGAAGTATATTAATAGTAAAATAATTATTATTTCCTTAAAAAAATTTTTTTTGGGGGGGGGGCAAGAGAGTGGATTGACTCAATAAAGGAAGCCACAGCCTTCAATTTGCAAGATCTGAGCAAGATAGGACATTTTGGAGGACTTTCATTCATAGGGTCGCCATGAGAGTGGGGCCCTAAGCTATAGCTTGTTTAGCTTATACGTAAATCCGGCACTGCTCCCCCCACCCCCAGAAACCACCCTCTTTCCCTGCGGCTGCAGTGCGCATAACTCAAGGCTAAGGGCTGGGGAGGGGGGGGGGGCGGGAGGATGCATTTCCCAGCCTCTGGATCAGTGCGTTGTCTGAAGGGGGTCTGGGAACCTCTGCTAGCCAGGGGAAGCCTGCCTGCCATTACCTGTGCTCCAATCCAGGGGTGTCAAACATCAGGCCCGCGTAGGGTTGCCAACCTCCAGGTGGTTACAAGAAAATATGCAACCTGTGCCAGAATTAAGATAACTTGAGATAATTGGCAGCACGAGGGCTCAAACACAATAAATCACAATAAAGGACAGGCAAATTGCAATAATTTTGCTGGCATTAATTTCATGCCACGATACTAACTAACAGGTGATGAGAGGGAGGGCACCCTGGTGGTCCCTTCCAACTCTATGATTCTATGATTCTAACAAAAATTCTATCTAATATAACACCATGGTATGTACAATAGTGAAGCAAACACCAATAAGCTCAAAAAATAACAATGATATTTTGCTGTATCATTTTTCTATCACTATTATTTTTTGTGTTTATTGGTGTTTGCTTCACTATTGTACATATCATGGTGTTATATTTGATAGAAATTTTTGTTAGTTAGTATCGTGGCATGAAATTAATGCCAGTAAAATCAATGCAATTTGCATGTTCCTTTATTGTGATTTATTGTGTTTGAGCCCTCGTGTTGCCAATAACCTCCAGGTGGTAGCTGGAGATCTCCTGCTATTAGGGCGGGGCTGTGGCTCAGTGGCAGAGCATTGCTTGGCATGAAGGAGGTCCCAGGTTCAATCCCCGGCATCTCCAGTTAAAAGGACTAGGCAGGTAGGTGATGTGAAAGACCTCTGCCTGAGACCCTGGAGAACCACTGCCGGTCTGACTAGACAATATTGTCTTCAATGAACCAAGGGTCTGATTCAGTATATGGCAGCTTCGTGTGTGTTCATGTGTGTATTACAACTGATCTCCAGCTGATAGAGATCAGTTCACCTGGAGAAAAGGGCCACTTTGGCAGCTGGACTCTTATGGCATTGAACTCCCTCCCCTCCCCAAACCCCGCCCTCCCCAAAACACCCACAAAAACCTCCCACCGGTGGCAAAGAGGGACCTGGCAACCCTACAGATAAGAGCTCTCAAGGGGCCGGATCCGGCCCTCGGGCCTAGGGTTGCCAGGTCCCTCTTCACCACCATTGGGAGGTTTTGGGGGCAGAGCCTGTGGAGGGCAGGGCTTGGGGAGGGGAGGGACTTCAATGCTATAGAGTCCAATTGCCAAAGTGGTCATTTTTTCCAGGGGAATTGATCTCTATCGGCTGGAGATCAGTTGACATAGCAAGAGATCTCCAGCTAGTTCCTGGAGGTTGGCAACTCTACTTATCCGGCTGCTGTTTCTCCCCACTCTCAATCTGGGCTGGGGAGGCCTGGCCCAACCAAGCAACATTCATGTTATATCTGGCCCTTGTAACAGTTGAGTTTGACACCCCTGCTCTGATCAATACATAAAGGATGATTATCCTACTTTTTTTCTTAAAAAAAAAAGAGAGGTCAAAGTGGCATCACTGGTGATGATTTAGAGCATGCCCTGTCCCAAGGGCTCATGCCAGTTCACCCTCAAACTTCCCATGGTGTTGAATAAGCTCTACCCTACCCTAACTGATACCCAAAGCCTATTTTTAAATGGGAAAGGGCCTTGTTCTACACCTGGCGATTCCATTACTTGGCTTAATTAGAACTATATGTTAAAAAAAAAAAGTGTGTGTGTGTGTGTGCATACACGCATGTGTGACAGCCTTCTATGTGACCCAGTGTGGTGTAGGGGTTAGGAGCTGTGGACTCTAATTCACAGAACTGGGTTTGATTCCCCACTCCTCCACATGAGCGGCAAACTCTAACCTGGTGTACCGGGTTTGTTTCCCCACTCCTGCACATGAAGCCTGCTGGGTGACCTGGGGCCAGTCACAGTTCTCTCCGAACTCTCTCAGTCCGACCTACCTCACAAGGTGCCTGTTGTGGGGAGGGGAAGGGAAGGCGATTGTAAGCCCGTTTGAGACTCCTTAAATACAGAGAAAATCAGGGTATAAAAACCAATTCTTCTTCCTCTCTCAGTATTTGGAGTCCATCACAGGGAGGTATAGCAAACATTCCCCCCCACCCCATTACAGGAACATCAGTGGAATAGTTAACTGATGCAGTAATTTGAGAATGCCCAGAGAGGATATGCTTTGCCACCATATGCCACCCTGTGTTGCGAATGGCCCTCTCCATTCATCACATGATGCTGACTTGGCATTAAAGAAGGTGCCACGGAAGGTGCTGTGGCTCAGTGGTGGAGCATCTCTGAAAGTCCCAGGCTCAAGCCCTGGTATCTCCAGTTATAAAGACCAGGCAGTAGGTTCTCCCAGAATCATAGAGTTGGAAGGGATCAGACAAGTCCAACCCCCTGCTCAATGCAGGATCAGCCTAGAGCATCCCTGACGAACACGTGTTCGTCCAGCTGCTGCTTGAAGACTGCCAGAGAGGAGGAGCTCATCACCTCCCTAAGTGATGCGAAAGGCCTCTACTGGAGCCCCTGGAGAGCTGCTGCTGGCAGAATAGACATGCTGGCAGACCATCTTCGTTTAAGGGGGTGTCTGGTTGTGAGTTGATGGAGAGATTTTGCAAGGAGATTTTAGAACTGAAGCATATCTACTCTTCTTCTCTGCTCACTCTCCTTGGGCCTAACCTACAGTACAGGGTTATTGTGAGATTAAACAGGGAAGAGAGACCCATCCATGCTGCTCTGAGCTCCTTGGAGGAAGGGTAGGAATAAAAAAATTTACTCTGTAGATTTATTGGATAGCTTAGGTTTAGAACCTGGGTGGATTTTTACAGATTTGAATAAATTAACGCCAGAGTTTTCTTTGAGAGAATGATTGTTACTAGTTACCCATTCTAGTAGCTGTTCATGCATTGTGAGACCAAGGGCCGATTTCCGTTTCCTTAAGATGAACCCCCAGATTAGCCCAAAGCAGATCCTCCAACAGAGAGTGGAAGAAGACACATACAGTACACCACAGTGCTCTCCGGAGCAGAACGCCAGATGGCTTGAGAAAGTGATTGGTAGCCACATTAAGAACATCTCAGACTGTACTGTAGGATGGTGTGAGCAGTGACGGCTGTAAAAGGTCAGGAAGGGTGGTGGTGGATGTGTATCCATGCTGACGTCTCGTTTCTCGCTGCAGTAACCAGACGGAGGCCAGCAGGTGTAACTGAAATAGTATATAATTCATCGGCCAAGGAAATTTACAGGGAGATTCTTCCAGCCAAAACATAACAACCTGCTTGGCTTTCTCTCCCTCCCCCCTGAGGATCCTTGCCAGCCTTGGTGCACCTGGTTCCCTAGCTGTCTGTTAGATTTCTCCTGTTCCAGAATATGGGTAACCCTTTAGGTTTATTGCTAACACACTTTCAGAGGGTAGCTGTGTTGGTCTGCAGTAGAGCAGGTAGGTTGGAGTCCAGTAGCAACTTCGAGACAGACAAGATTTTGGGGGTATGAGAATTCGCGAGTTGGAGCTGATATCTGACGAAGGGAGCTTTGACCCTCGAGAGCTCATAACCCCAAAATCTTGTTTGTTTCAAAAGTGCTCCTGGACTTGAATCTTTGCTAAAGACTGGTGAGGTTCCATCTGGGATTGCAGTGGTTTCCCTGCTGATCCCTTTCTCCCCTGTCGGCCCATCAGGGGCTTCCCTACCATAGATGGGCATCTGAAAGGTCCCCTGTGAAGTGTGGGCTATGGCCTGTCTAGGTCAGGATGGCAGAAGGGGCATTTATCCACTGGGTTGGGAACTGGACAGGGCAGAGAGAGGTAGAAAAAGCTGTCTAAGGCTGTGTTTTGTCAGGCTTCTTCTAAGCCCAGGAAGGAGCCAAGTGGTCAGCTATGTATGCCTGTGGGTAGCATCTAGCATACAAAATGATACTTTTTTTCTGGCCTCTACTACATTTCTGAGTACTTTGTAGACACTTTGCTTCCTTTGTACACGTGAACACATGAAGCTGCCTTATACTGAATCAGACCCTTGGTCCATCAAAGTCCGTATTGTCTACTCAGACCGGCAGCGGCTCTCCAGGGTCTCAGGCAGAGGTCTTTCACATCACCTACTTGCCTAGTCCCTTTAACTGGAGTTGCCAGGGACTGAACCTGGGACCTTCTGCATGCCAAGCAGAAGCTCTACCACTGAGCCATGGCTCCTCCCCATATTGGTCTGCAGTAGGACAGCTAGATTTGAGCCCAGTTGCAACAAGATTTTGTATACGCTTTTTATAAGCTTCTGAGAGTCAAAGCTCCCATTGTCAGATACCAGATGTAGGGTTGCCAGGTCTCCCGTTATGACGGTTTTAACATAGAGTTTCTGAACACATGAACACATGAAGCTGCCTTTTACTGAATCAGACCCTTGGTCCATCAAAGTCAGTATCTTCCACACAGACCAGCAGCAGCTCTCCAGGGTCTCAGGCTGAGGTCTTTCTCATCACCTACCTGCCTAGTCCCTTTAACTGGAGATGCCGGGGATTGAACCTGGGACCTTCTGCATGCCAAGCAGAGACTCTACCACTGAGCCACAGCCTGAACACAGAGCAATATCCATGCTCTTGTACAGTAGAACCAAATGAGGAGGCCATGCTCTATGAATTGCCCTGAATAACATCCCAGATAGTGAAGAAGAGTTGGTTTTTATATGCCGATTTTCTCTACCTTTTAAGGAGAATCAAATCGCCTTACAATGTCCTTCCCTTCCTCTCCCTACAACAGACACCTTGTGAGGTAGGTGGGGCTGAGAGAGTTCAGAGAGAACTGTGACTTGCCCAGTGGAGAAACCAATCCGGTTCACCAGATTAGAGTCCGCCACTCCTGTGGAGGAGTGAGGAATCAAACCCGGTTCTCCAGATTAGAGTCCACCACTCTTAACCACTACAACATGCTGGCTCTCAGAACTGAAGCCATCCCACCAGCTCTCTATGACGGTTTCCCCAGTGCTTTCCAAGGACCTATTTCTGCAATCTCAGACAAGCATATAATGCAAGGGATTGTTCAGGTCCTTGAGGACTTGTGCAAGATCCGTGGGCTACAAGATGGGCAGTCCTGAAGTTTTGCCACTACTGTTATTGCAAGGGCCGTGGCTCAGTGGTAAAGCATTGGTTTTGCATGAGGATGGTCCCAGGTTCAATTCTTGCCCTCTCCAGTGAAAAGGGTCCCATAGTAGATAATGTTATAGACTGTGAACTGAGACCCTGGAGAGCTGCTGCCAGTCAGAGTAGACAAGACAGACCTTGATGGACCAAGGGTCTGAGCCAGGCAGCTTCATATTTAATGTGGAGGGTCTGTAACTCAGAGGTAGATCATCTGCTTTGCACGCAGGAAGTCTCGGGCACAATACCCAGCATCTCCACTTAGCAATGCCTGCTAGTAGGTAACCTGAAATACCTCATCTTGAGAACCTGGACAGCTGCTGCCGGTCAGAGTGGACAACACTGCCCTTGACAGACCAACAGTCTGACCCACTACAAGAGAGCCAGCATGGTGTAGTGGTTAAGAGCTGTGGCTTGGAGCGGTGGACTTTGATCTGGAGGACTGGGTTCGATTCCCCACTCCTCCATATGAGCAGCGGAGGCTAATCTGATGAATTGGGTTGGTTTCCCCACTCCTACACATGAAACCAGCTGGGTGACTTTGGGCTAGTCACAGTTCTCTCAGCCCCACCTACCTCACAGGGTGTCTGTTGTAGGGAGGGGAAGGGAAGGTGATTGAAAGCCGGTTTTATTCTTCCTTAAGTGGTAGAGAAAGTTGGTATATAAAAACCAACTCTTCTTCTTCTTCTTCCTCCTCCTCCTCCTCTTCCTCCTCCTCTTCTTCCTCTCCTTTTTCCTCCTCCTCTTCTTCCTCCTCCTTCTCTTCTTCCTCTTGCTCCTCCTCCTCTTCTCCTTCTTCTCTTCCTGCATGTTGTGCAGTACAGAGAGATTTCCCATCTTGCTTACAAGTTTTGCATTTCTTTCTTCTCTCTGCCCTCCCCCAATTTTTTTTGTTACAGCTCTTTCTTCTATGCTTTCCTGAATCTGCTGATCAGCGCCTTCGTTGTCTTCATCATCTTTATTGCCAGCACGATTGTGACCGTGGGCTTTAAAATGTGGTGCGATACTATTACCGACAAAGGCAGCATGCCGTACAGGTGAGTACTGGAGCTGGTGATTCTCTCTGTTGGCATGTGAAGGCAGACAAATGGGAGGGGATCAGTGTAGTAATTCAATACAAGGAAAGCAAGCTAGAAGAGGGAGAATCTTGAAATCACCTGGAAAGGTATGACTGGTTAAGCAAGGCCCAGAGGAGATTTTCCTGCGCTCAGCCCAAATCCCCTGTAGGAGCCCAAATTCAGCATTGGTCAAAGGTCCAGTTCTGCTCAAATGAACGTTTGGACATAAATTACCCTAAGACCAAAATGGCCTCAGGCTCCGCCCCAAAAACCTCTCGCCGGTGGCGAAGAGGGACCTGGCAACCTTAGGTAGTGGGTACTTCAAAATATTAAGGTGCTTAAGTACTACACAGAAAGTTGGGCACATACAGAAAAGATGCTCCACCTTGATCATTGCATCTTTGTACATCTGCCCATGGGTGTCTAGAAAATAAAGTGTTACTTCTACAATATCTAGGCAGTGGTTCTTAGCCTTTAATGCACCACCAACTGGTTTGCAAGATTGTCCTCAAATGTTCCCCAGGTTGCAAAAAGAAAAAGAAAAAAGCACTGTGATTCATATAGATCTTAAGAGGGGGGAATTTCTCATAGCAATATGAACCTGCAGTTCCAGAACACGAACTGAACTTGCTAGTATTATCGAGTATTCTAAACCAGAAATATAATTACATGCATAGTAGAAAGATTGTCCAGTATGTTCCGCCATGCATTGGGGTTAGTCCTGGGAAAGATTTTAGAGATTGTTTCTTTTCCTTCCGTTGGGTATTAACGAAATGGCTGAAGGCGGGAAAAGTGACATGTTATGTCACATTATGGAGGTTAACTGCACTGCTAAAGCATCAATTTTTATGTTTCACATTGTCATATGTTGTAAAATGCCATAGTGAATGTTCTGTTTAGGGCTACAACGATTATTCGAATATTCGGTTATAAAATCTCTCAGGTTTTTTTTTGTGTGCAAAAAAAAAAAACCTCTGGTGAATCGAATATTCGGATAAGCATCCAAGATGGCTGACAGCACTGGAAAGGCGAGACAAAGAGGGCCAGAAAGAGAGAGAGAGAGAGAAAGAGAGACAGAGAGAGAAGAGGCGTTCTGAAACCTCAAAACCCCTGGAGTTTTTTCACAGCACCAAGTAAAAACCCAAGCGATTGATAAAACAGAAAAGGAAAACCAAAAACGGTAGGCAGACCCTATCTGACGAACACTTTGCTCTGGAGCGTCTGAAACAAAAAAACACCCAAATGCTCTCTTCTTCTGAAGTCTGCTCTGATGATGCCAAAAGGTAAATGGAGACTTCTTGGTTTGGTTTCGTGCTGGGGTGAAAACACACCGTTGGGACAGTTCCCAAGCGGATATGTCTGTGGGGGTGTTCTAGTGGGTGGGGGTATAATGCAGAAGGAGGTGCTTAAGAAATGCATACAACATCTTTTGGTCCTTTTCTGCTTTGCGCACTGCGCATGGATTTGTCTTCGTTTAGTGGCACGCAGCCTGCCTTTCTGCCCTTCAGGTACAGCTAGCAGGGCAGTACCGCAAAGAGCCAGCGTGGTAGAGTGGTTAACACGTCAGACTAGGATCTGGGAGGCTGAGGTTCGAATCCCCATTCTGCCATGGAAGCTTGCTGGGTGACCTGGGGCCAGTCACATGCTCTCAGCCTAACCTACCTCACAGGGTTGTTGTGAGGATAAAACTGAGGAGAGGAGAATGACATAAGTGGCTTTGGGTACCCGATGGGGAAGAAAGGCAGGTAGTGTGGAGCCAACGTGGTGTGGTGGCTAAGAGTGGTGGTTTGGAGCAGTGGACTCTGTCCTGGAGAACTGGGTTTGATTCCCCAGTCCTCCACATGAAGACTCACTCACTCACTCACTCCCCAGGCCTAGTCAAACGCTATCACCACTACATCCCACACATATTGGTTCTCTGAAATGGGCAGAATTAGACTTAGTTCACACGAACACCTGATGCTGCCTTATACTGCATCAGACCTTTTGGTCCATCAAGATCAGTACTGCCTACTAGGCAAGTAGGTGAGGTGAAAGACCTCTACTTGAGACCCTGGAGAGCCACTGCCAGTCTGAGTAGACAATACTGACTTTGATGGACCGAGGGTCTGAGTCAGTAGAATGCAGCTTCATGTGTTCATGCGCCTACTCAGACTGGCAGCAGGTCTCCAGAGTCTCAGGCTGAGGTCTTTCACTTCACCTCAGTCCTGATCCTTTTAACTGGAGGTGCTGGGGATCGAACTGGGGATCTTCTGCATGCCAAGCCAAGCTGATGCTCTACCGCTGAACCATGTCCCCTTCCAGCCATGGCTCATCATGCTTGCATATATCACAAGCCGAACACTGTTTCCCGGAGATGTTCCAAATTGATTCATACTGTAAACTGAGATTCCTCACCTGCACATTGTATAATGTAAGCTTAATTTCCTTTTGTTCTAGTCTTGGACACTATTTAAAATTCAGAATGAAAGCCTAGAATATTATTTTGGAGGCTTTCCACTTGTGCAAGATACTGTGCACTGTAATATATAGGGAGGAAAATACTGGGTGTTGCAAGCAGAACTGTGCTTAAGTCTTGTCGAAGGCTTTCACGGTCAGAGTTCATTGGTTCTTGTAGGTTATCCGGGCTGTGTAACCGTGGTCTTGGAATTTTCTTTCCTGACGTTTCGCCAGCAACTGTGGCAGGCATCTTCAGAGTAGTAACACTGAAGGACAGTGTCTCTCAGTGTCAAGGGTGTAGAAAGAGTAATATATAGTCAGAAAGGGGTTGGGTTTGAGCTGAGTATTGTCCTGCAAAAGTATTGTCCTGTAAGTATCAAGATAATGTGCTAATGAGGATATGGTATGTTAATATGGAACCATTGTATCCTGAAGTGATCTGTTAATGTGTGTAATCCAAAACTAATCTGTATGGCTATTGTTGAATGTTGTCTTTGTCTGGAGGTTTTTCAGGGCAGGAAGCCAAGCCTTATTCATTCTTAAACTCTCCTCTTTTCTGTTAAAGTTGTGCTGATGTTTGTGAATTTCAATGGCTTCTCTGTGCAATCTGACAAAATAGTTGGTAGAACTGTCCAGTCTTTCAGTGTCTTGGAATAAGACCCTGTGTCCTGTTTGTGTCAGTCCATGTTCAGCCACTGCTGATTTCTCAGGTTGGCCAAGTCTGCAGTATCTTTCATGTTCTTTTATCCTTGTTTGTATGCTGCGTTTTGTGGTCCCGATGTAAACTTCTCCACAGCTGCAAGGTATACGATATACTCCTGCAGAGGTGAGGGGGTCTCTTTTGTCTTTTGCTGATCGTAGCATTTGTTGTATTTTCTTGGTGGGTTTAAACACTGTTTGTAGGTTATGTTTTTTCAAAAGTTTCTCCATCCTATCAGTGACTCCTTTAATAAATGGCAAGAATACCTTTCCTATGGGAGACTGTTTTTCTTGAGTTTTCTGATTTTTGTTTGGTTCAATGGCCCTTCTGATTTCATTCTTGGAGTAGCCGTTTGCTAGCAGTGCGTGATTTAGATGGTTAGTTTCTTCCTTGAGAAACTGTGGTTCACAGATCCGTCTTGCACGGTCCATTAATGTTTTGATTATTCCTCTTTTCTGTCGGGGGTGGTGGTTGGAGTTTTTGTGTAAGTAGCGATCTGTGTGAGTTGGTTTCCGGTAGACCTTGTGACCTAACTGAAGGTTTGATTTACGGATGACAAGGGTATCAAGAAATGGGAGTTTACCCTCAATTTCCTTTTCCATGGTAAACTGAATGTTTGGATGGATATTATTAAGATGATTTAGAAAGTCCATTAATTTTTCTTCACCATGGCTCCAAATGGTAAATGTATCATCTACGAACCTGAACCAGACTGTAGGTTTGTAAGGTGCTGATTCTAATGCTGTCTTTTCAAAATATTCCATGTAAAAGTTTGCTATTACTGGACTGAGTGGACTTCCCATAGCTACTCCATCAATCTGTTCATAAAATTCTTGATCCCATAGGAAATAACTTGTTGTCAAACAATGGTGAAATAAGGCTGTTATATCTTCTGGAAAAATCTGGTTAATCAATGAGATTGTGTCTTTAACTGGAACCTTGGTAAAGAGGGATACAACATCAAAACTGATTAATATATCCTTTGGATTGAGTCTTAACGGACTGATTTTGTTGATGAAGTGAGTTGAATCTTTGATGTAAGAAGTGGTTTTTCCAATGTGGTCCTGTAGGAGGGTGGTCAAATATTTAGCTAATTCATATGTTGGGGAACCAATGGCACTCACGATGGGTCGGAGTGGAACGGAATCCTTATGAATTTTAGGTAGTCCATATAATCGTGGTGGTTGTGCTTCAGTCTTGCATAGTTTTCTGTGTGTGTCGGGATGAAGAGTGGAATTCTTGATCAGAATGCTAGTTTTCCTGGTAATTTTGCAAGTTGGATCTCGTTTTAGTTTTTTGTATGTGGCAGGGTCCAGAAGAATACAAAAAGAAGAAAACTATGCAAGACTGAAGCACAACCACCACGATTATATGGACTACCTAAAATTCATAAGGATTCCGTTCCACTCCGACCCATCGTGAGTGCCATTGGTTCCCCAACATATGAATTAGCTAAATATTTGACCACCCTCCTACAGGACCACATTGGAAAAACCACTTCTTACATCAAAGATTCAACTCACTTCATCAACAAAATCAGTCCGTTAAGACTCAATCCAAAGGATATATTAATCAGTTTTGATGTTGTATCCCTCTTTACCAAGGTTCCAGTTAAAGACACAATCTCATTGATTAACCAGATTTTTCCAGAAGATATAACAGCCTTATTTCACCATTGTTTGACAACAAGTTATTTCCTATGGGATCAAGAATTTTATGAACAGATTGATGGAGTAGCTATGGGAAGTCCACTCAGTCCAGTAATAGCAAACTTTTACATGGAATATTTTGAAAAGACAGCATTAGAATCAGCACCTTACAAACCTACAGTCTGGTTCAGGTTCGTAGATGATACATTTACCATTTGGAGCCATGGTGAAGAAAAATTAATGGACTTTCTAAATCATCTTAATAATATCCATCCAAACATTCAGTTTACCATGGAAAAGGAAATTGAGGGTAAACTCCCATTTCTTGATACCCTTGTCATCCGTAAATCAAACCTTCAGTTAGGTCACAAGGTCTACCGGAAACCAACTCACACAGATCGCTACTTACACAAAAACTCCAACCACCACCCCCGACAGAAAAGAGGAATAATCAAAACATTAATGGACCGTGCAAGACGGATCTGTGAACCACAGTTTCTCAAGGAAGAAACTAACCATCTAAATCACGCACTGCTAGCAAACGGCTACTCCAAGAATGAAATCAGAAGGGCCATTGAACCAAACAAAAATCAGAAAACTCAAGAAAAACAGTCTCCCATAGGAAAGGTATTCTTGCCATTTATTAAAGGAGTCACTGATAGGATGGAGAAACTTTTGAAAAAACATAACCTACAAACAGTGTTTAAACCCACCAAGAAAATACAACAAATGCTACGATCAGCAAAAGACAAAAGAGACCCCCTCACCTCTGCAGGAGTATATCGTATACCTTGCAGCTGTGGAGAAGTTTACATCGGGACCACAAAACGCAGCATACAAACAAGGATAAAAGAACATGAAAGATACTGCAGACTTGGCCAACCTGAGAAATCAGCAGTGGCTGAACATGGACTGACACAAACAGGACACAGGGTCTTATTCCAAGACACTGAAAGACTGGACAGTTCTACCAACTATTTTGTCAGATTGCACAGAGAAGCCATTGAAATTCACAAACATCAGCACAACTTTAACAGAAAAGAGGAGAGTTTAAGAATGAATAAGGCTTGGCTTCCTGCCCTGAAAAACCTCCAGACAAAGACAACATTCAACAATAGCCATACAGATTAGTTTTGGATTACACACATTAACAGATCACTTCAGGATACAATGGTTCCATATTAACATACCATATCCTCATTAGCACATTATCTTGATACTTACAGGACAATACTTTTGCAGGACAATACTCAGCTCAAACCCAACCCCTTTCTGACTATATATTACTCTTTCTACACCCTTGACACTGAGAGACACTGTCCTTCAGTGTTACTACTCTGAAGATGCCTGCCACAGTTGCTGGCGAAACGTCAGGAAAGAAAATTCCAAGACCACGGTTACACAGCCCGGATAACCTACAAGAACCAATGTGCTTAAGTCTATTTATGTTTCTGCTTGTACATCATTGTATTCAAGCCAGTGTATTGTATCTGGGACTATGTGATTCATAATTGTTGTGATTGTTGGGTGGACTTTGATTGCACAAACATCACAGGCTGGATATTAGATATTGTTTGTGATGCGGTTAGTACTGAGCATCACAACAAGGTAGTTGAGGGGGGACATGATTGCTCCCCTTAAGTATTTGAAGGGCTGTCACTTAGAGGAGGGCAGGGAGCTGTTCCTGTTGGCAACAGAGGATAGGACTTGCAATAGTGGATTTGAATTGCAGGCGGAAAGGTACCGGCTGGATATTAGGAAAAACTTTTGTACAGTAAGAGTTGTTCGACAGTGGAATCAGCTACCTAGGGAGGTGGTGAGCTCCATCTCACTGGCCATCTATAAACAGAGGCTGGACAAACACTTGTCAGGGATGCTGTAGGCTGATCCTGCATAAAGCAGGGGGTTGGACTAGATGGCCTGTGTGGCCACTTCCAACTCTATGGTTGTATGATTCTAACTCCCAACTCCCACTCCCAAGATGAGTCTGGGAACTCTTTCAGGATTTTTATTGGCCAAATATGTACACCAACTTTTCATAAACTCAGTGCTCCCTTGCCCTAGTGGTCCGGTAAACAAGCATGCATCTAGTCAGTCTTAAGAGCAGAAGAAGAGGTCTTCTGGATCAGATGATCCATCTAGCTCAGCCTTTTGTTTCCATCAGTGGTCAGCAAGATGTCCCTAGAAAGTCCACCAGCAGGGCATGAATGCAACAGCCTTCTAATGGGCTCTTATTACTCAGCTTCCAGCAAACAGAAGTAAGCAAACAGCAAGGCTCTCCCGTTGAGTCCAGTAGCCTAGTATGTGCTGACGTGACATTGTGCCATGACTGCAAAGCATGTGAGTTTTAGTGATCGCACGGAAAGGCCCCAACAAACTTAGGGTTGGATCCTCTACTTTTATTCCACTAACCTTCCTCTGGCATAACATGCCTTCTCCTGGTGGGAAAAAAGTTTTTCCGAGTGGTTGGATCTTACGGATTTATTCCCCTAACGGTAGCATCTTCCTTTGGTACAAAGTGCCTTCCTGCCGCAGCATTGGGGGAAGGCATCTTGAGACCATTCGTGAAACAAATCCATTGGATCTAACCTAAAGAACACAGTTTACTTTCAGAATGTGGCTGTAGCTGAAAAGTTCATAGAGCATCATTTCTTGTTCTCACTCTGAAGGAAACTGGCTGGAACGGCAACAGTTAGCAAAATACATGAAAGCACATTAACATTTTGGCCCTAGTTCCATTGTTTCCGTGTGAGATAAAACTGAAGCAAGCTTCGATTGGTTCAATGACATGAAGCAAGAATGGCTGTAGTGCAAAAGTTTGCCTGCTTTTCAAAGAGTGCGGGATGATGGTTTTATAATGAAGATGTCGTCGCCCGGCTCTTATGCACAGCGGTGGGCTTTTGATGCTAGAAAATGAAGCTTTATAGAGGTTTGATTCAGGTGAGGCTTGGAAAGGTCATTTGGAGTGGCTGAAATGATTTTCTTTTCTTTCCCTTTTCATCCGACGTGTCTTCTCTTCCAAGCTGTGAAGAGTTACAGGATATAGATCTTGAGCTGAATTTGGAAAACTCATCGTTCTACGACCAGTTTGCCATCACGCAGGTAAGTCAAACAATATCCCTCACGGTCTCTCGGTTCCTAGGAAAGGATCTGGATGTTCTTTAGTATTCTCTCTGCACAAAGTAGCATCCAGTACCCTGACCATCACTTGAGGCCTATTTGCACATGTCCATCATTTCAGATAGTGAGTAGTTACGGGTTGTAGTGTGAATTGACTCTGGTGAATATCATTACTTTTTGGATCCAAAATGGAAGTGACAGGTGGATCCATAGATCAGGTTGGATCCGGACTTAATATTTCTACTCATGGAGCATGATTTTCCTGCCTTCCTTTGTCCCATGGTAGCCCAAAGTGCCTGAGAACCAGCATGGTGTAGTGGTTAAGAGCGGTGGTTTGGAGCGGTGGACTCTGAGCTGGAGAACTGGGTTTGATTCCCCACTCCTCCACATGAGCAGTGGAGGCTAATCTGGTGAACTGGGTTGGTTTCCCCACTCCTACACACGAAGCAAGCTGGGTGACCTTGAGAAAGTTACAGTTCTATTAAGAGCTCTCTCAGCCCCACCTTCCTCACAGGGTGTCTGTTGTGGGGAGGGGAAGGGAAGGTGATTGTAAGCCAGTTTGAGTCTCCATTAAGTGGTGGAGAAAGTCGGCATATAGAAGTCAACTCTTCTTCTCCCAAAATCTTGCTCCTGGGGATCCCCTCTCCTCCAAGGAGGAAGGGGAAAATCTTGCTTTATGAGTAGAAATCCATGAGCCCATGGAAACATTTAGTCTGCATTCAAGTTATCATTTGGATATTACCATCTTTGTGCTATAGTAAGAATTCACCACTGGATTTTCCAGTGTGGATAAAACAATCCAGGAGTTGAATGATTAAAATAGTGAAATAATCGAGTAATATCGACTGCTCAGGTTGCTGGAGAAAATGGAAAACTACAGAGGATGGTAAGAAAGAGCTGTGTGTGAGATGGCTGATATGGCTATCAGGGAAGTTTTCTCTTGGATGATTAATTGGCGATGGTCAGATGGTGGCAGCCATTAAGGGACCATCTCTGCATGCAAACTGGCCGTAACCGGACTACTACCAACAGATGCTTTTGTGTTGGTTTCAGCTCTTATTTTAAAATCATATTGAGGAACTTGAGATTAGGCCGAGGCCAAAGCAGGACAGCAGAGTCACTTTTTATACCATCTTCTGTGAACAGCAACAGTGATTTGGAGGATGGGGCTTAAAAGAGTACAAGAGTAGAATATCTTCAAATTCAGCATGAGAGTAATGCAATGCAGGATACATTTCCCTCACTCTGAATCGACTTTGTCAGTCATTTCTGGTTACCTGTGTGGCATCATGATATCATCCTCCTCAGTGTATTGCCTCACAGTGAGATCAGGGAGTGAAGAGTCAGGGAGCCTTGCCCTCCCTTTGAACTGGATTTTTTTTGCCACTAGGCACATCACATACCCAAATCTAGGCGTGTGCATTTGGGAAAGCCACCCCACAAAAATTAGCTGAAAAATACCTTACCAGTATATATATATACTGTTCCCGAAAAAGCCAAAAAATATTTCCGATTCCTGAAAAAGCCCCATACTAGGATTGGAATTTAGGAACTTTTGGGAATCCCAAATATTTTCAGTCCCAATATACCTGGATCCGAATTCTTCTGATTTTTTTTTGCACACCACTACCCAAATCTCATTGTCAATTGTCTTGGGGAAGACAACTATATTTTTAAAACATCACTGACGCAGAAGCAGATTGAGTGAGCAAGATTAACAAGGAGAAGAAGAAGAGTTGGTTTTTATATGCCGACTTTCTCTACCACTTAAGGAACAATCAAACCAGCATACAATCACCGTACCTTCCCCTCCCCACAACAGACACCATGTGAGGTAGTTGGGGCTGAGAGAGCTGTGAGTAGCCCAAGGTCACTCAGCTGGCCTTATGTGTAGGAGTGGGGAAACCAACCTGGTTCACCAGATTAGTGTCCACCGCTCATGTGGAGGAGTGGGGAATCAAACCCGGTTCTCCAGATTAGAGTCCACCACTCCAAACCGCCGCTTTTAACCACTACACCATGCTTGCTGTTTGGGAACTTTGTGGATCTCCCAAAGTGATACTTTCACAGCAATAATATTTGCTTGTGAAAATGCCACACAGAGAACACCTCATAAATGTCTGAAGGACAGGAGAGATGGACTTGTCAGAACCTGCAATCCAAGCTGGCATACTTTGCAGTCAAGCCAACAATAGTTCGATACGTGAAAGACCAGGGTGAAGCATGCCAAGGCGGGGATCGTAATCGAGGCAAAAGCTTGCCATGTGAATGGAATTGCCCGTTGTACTTTTGGTTCTTCAGCTGATTTTGCAAAGAAGTGTTAGGAATGATTTGATCTCCTCTTCTGTGTCTCTTCCTCTCTAGTTTGGCCTCTGGGCTGCCTGGCTGAGTTGGCTAGGAATTACCATTTTGGCCTTCATGAAGGTTTATCATAATTACCGACAGGAAGACCTCCTGGATATCCTGATTCACGAGAAGGAGTTTTTGCTGGGACGATCTTCACCACGAACTTCTTTTCAGGATGAAAAAAGCGGCATGATCTAACAGGTGGATGAGCCAGTCTACCGGGGCCTTGAAGGTTTTCTAATTTGGTAGCTCTAGTAGAAGTTCAAGTATGGAAATGGGGACGGGAATGTCTGTAAATGTGGATTTTAGGAATGTGAGATCGAGCATCCTGTTAAGGGGATATTCATTGTCCGTAGATACACTGCCATTAATGTAACCCATAGGGCTAGTTCATGCATGCATGTACAACGTCATGACCTCTCAACTTTTGCATATTCAGCACTTGACAAATGTGCTCTTGGCCAAATGTACAGACTCGCTCCACTGAAAAGTATGACGTGTTATATTTGCGTTGACATCACATGCTATCCAAATTTTGTTTTGAGGGATTAATTTGTAAAGACCTCATTTATATGTGCAAGTTATCCCTGGACGTGGCAGTGGATGAGTGATGAGCATGCACGTGTGAACAGTGTACTCTTAGTACTTTGGTATAGATTCTTTCTGTGGATGAAAACTGCTGTCAACAACTAGCTTACTCGTCAGCATCCTGCTGTATTTAGCCTTGAGCATTTATGTTCCTTCTCAAGATCTTTGAAGACATACACCCGGTTCCTTCCAACGTCTAGCAGGTTCCTCTCCAGTACAAAGATGGTATCGTGTGTGATGTGGGCACTCCCATGGTGACCACCCAGCTTATGAATTCCCAGTTAGGAAGATTTCATCCATAGTTATAAGGACCCAGTGGGGCAACCCCCCCCCCCAGTTATTGTAATTCTTTTTATCCAGTCTTCTTGCTTCTATGACACATGCCTCTTTATTGAGTGATTGTGTGGGAGCATGGAGCTGTACACTTGCTTAGTGGACTAAACTTTATACACAATTATATTTAGGGCCCAGTTCATGCAACCATCATGTATTAGTAGCCATGGAAGAATCCTGCACATTTAATGTCTTAGGTTATGTACATTGGCTAGCAGACATAGGGTTCTGATTTCAGCAGATGCCCCCACAAACTCCTAAGAGTGACGTTTGGAATCATACGCTAAGCACATGGTGCATGGTGGTATTGCACATGACATGGGGAGCAATACTAAGCAGCTCTACTTGAAAGTAAGCCCCATGTTATTTAATGGGGCTTATTTCCAGGAAAGAGACTTTAGGATTGCAGCCATTGGGTTGGATCTAGACTAAATTGGTAATTTCCACTGATCTCTTCCTTATTGCTTCAGACCCTCCTCAAGGAGAGTTCCATTCTGCCATTGGAAAATTTGATCTGGATCCAACCCATTGTATTTGGAAGAAAACATGCACATTTTTCAATGGACCACCAGCTACCTAATAATAATGTATATAAGTTATGGTCCTGTCCAAGTGTTGATATCATCTGGTGTTTTCATCCCCAAGGATTTTACTGTTTACTTAGCATGTACATAAGTATTTATTATTATTTATTACTTTTATATCCTGCCTTTCTTCCAACAGGGCACGTAAGGCAACATATCTAGGGTTCCCAGGAGGTGTCTCATTCAGGCACTGATCAGACCCAGATCCATTTAGGATCAGCAAAGTTACTGGGTCAAGTGTCTTCCAACCATACCTTGGGGCCCGCAAGTACAACTGAGCCCCCCAGTTGAAATATTGTTCAGAGGACTGAATCCAAATGTCATGCCCATTGTCATGGTCATTCATACCAGGAGATTGCCAAGTATGAATTCCAAATTTCAAACCAATGAAAATGAAGAGATTAAAATTGCGAGTTCTTTCTCCAGAATGAGAACCTTGACACGGAGGTACATCAGACCTTCATCTCATGAAAATACCCCTGACTCATTGTTTAAGAGAGAAATCTTTTTGCCAGGATTGGAATTAGTGGCTACATTGAACATTTTGCAGATCTGAATTATGCCTTTTAAATTTGTTTCAGTTCTATTATTATTATTTTTTAATCTGCTCCTAGGGAATTCAGTTCAGACATAGAGCAGTATAGCTGGCTAGACACTTCAGTGTTAGATTATCATCATATTAGGTTTGTTTTTTAAAAAAAGTAAACCGTTGCATTTATTGGATGAACTCTGTAGGTCTTCTGGAGGGATTGCAGAGCAGGCTTGTGTTTCTTTTCATCTTTGAGGTTGGCATGTGAAATGTATTATTATTGCTTAGTAAAATGTAGTGACCTGGGCACTAGGAACAGCTGCCTTGTAAGCAATTAATATATAATGCTTGCTTCTTCATATACACAACTAGAATCTTAATGATATACTCTGCCGTAGAATGTGGAAGTACTAGTATTCATTTGTGATTTTGTTGTCGTCAGGTGATTATTATCCATTATTATCAGATTATTATCACGTAGATAACTTTGAACTGGGGTGCTTTTTCCATTTTTGCCAAACTTGTCCAGATAAAAGTCGCCAAAGAACTGGAATGCTGGAGAGAGCCTGGATTTGTTTTAAAGGAGGCTGGTATGGCTTAATCATGGTTAGCCCTAACCATGGTATGTTGCTGTAACCTTGGCTGATATTCAAAACAAGTGGTGCAACTGGGGTTTAGCTTGCGGTGCTAAACCTTGCTTCTAGAGGGGTCTTATCACTTTCCAAGCAGAGAAGCTGGGGAAGTGACCCTTAAACATGATTTTCAAATTGAATTTAAACCATTTTTTTTGTCTAATCCTTAACTATGATTTAGGATTCCACAGCTAATGCTTCACCAAGGCTTAAGGAAACCTGATCACAGTTTAAACGTTACTTCTTTGTAATGTTTATGAAAGGTTATTGATTCAGGGCCTTTATCCTGAGTAATCAGTCATGGTTTGCAAAGGCACGAAAATCCTGGAATAATTTATACTCTGTCTCGGGTCATTGTGGGGGTCAGTGTGTACTTATTCATTTCTGTCTTATTCTCCTTAAAAAGAAAACACAGTGAATACGTAAAACATCAGAGCATCGATCATTTTAAACTGAGTTGACACATCTCAATCCATCACATGCGCCCCAATCTATTGCTCATCAACTTGCCCTCGAGAGGGAGGGAGAAAAAGTTCTCATATATAATTTTTATAAATGTCTATCAAGTCCCTCGTCAGTCATCTCTTTTCTAAACTGGAAGCCCCAGACTCTTCAGCTTTTCCTTAATCATCTTCATTGCCCTTTTCTGTATTTTTCCCACCTCTGAAATGTTCTTTTTGAGATATGGTGACCAGAACTGCACACTGTAGGCTGCATCATAGATCGATAAAAGGGCATTACAATATCGGCTGTTTTGTTTTTAGTCCTTGTCCTAATAATCCCCAGCATGAAGTTTGCCTATTTCATTGCAGCGGCACACTAGGTCGAAATTTTCATTGAGCTGTCCACTAGAACCCCAAGGTCTCTTTCCCTCTCATTCTCAGCAAGTTCGGGCCCCATTAGTGTGCACTTACAGTGGGGATATTTTGTTCCACTATGTACAGTAGTCCTGTACTGCAGGACTCTCGTAAACGAGCATCTCAGTTAGCGAGGCAGCCATTGACAGTCATGTCACATGATTTATGCATAGCAAGTCTTTGATCTTGTCCTCTCCTTGATTTGCCTTCTGTATAAATGTGCCTGCAAGGCTGACTGTTTAACTAGGTTGTAAAGTCCGAAGAAATCGGACTTCTTAAATTTTGTGTGCTGGGAAAGAAAATGTCTGTATTGTCTCTGGATTTCCAAGACCTAACAGCTCTTTCCCGACATTACCAATTCTAAGCTTCAGGAAAAGGCAGGGGTGGCCTTTAGGGAGGGCTGGCCCGCGACCCACTTTTGGAGGCTTCGTGACCCAGATTTTAGGTCCCAACCCAGAGGTTGGGAATTAGTGACCTAAAGAATGGCAGCAAGAACAAAGAGTTGGACAAATCCCCCTACTCTTGGGGGGCAATTTTGTCCCATTCTCCATTCTTGGTGTTTCTCCATCTGTCACATGACATATTCTTCTTGAGAGAGCTCCAATCCTCAGGAGAAGCTTTCCTGGAGGGGGTCACAGAGGTCTTCCAAGAGAAGGTGAGACACTCCACTTCCCGAAATTCCTTGTGCTTGCAGGGGCTCAGACCCAGCCTGTTGACTTTACACATGTATCATATTCCTCTATTCCCAAGGATCGATTTACTTTTGTGCAGAATATCACAGTTGCTATTGAATTCACTGTAATTCTTTGCATGCACCAAGGAAAACAGAAATGGGAAGGCCAATTGTTCTTATTTGAACTGATGAGCAGGTTTCCATTGAGGGACTTGGGACTGGGTCTAGTCCCTGCCGAAAGTAGCATATTAACGTTGATATTTAATGAATGTGTTTTATATCAAATGTTATCTTCTTCTTCTTCTGGAGAGTACTTTGGGCTTCTGATCCAGTGTCATATATACTAAATAAACGTTCAGAACATTTTGTGTGGGTGTTGATGTTTCCTTTAAATGAATTGGAATACTTGCAGATCTTCCGTTAAAATTACACCCCGTCTTTTTGACCACCCAAATGGTGGCTCAGTATCAAAAACTGAAGAATTGAGACAACCATAAATAATGGTTAAATAAATCGAGACAACCATAAAAAAAATAGAATAAATAAGCAAAAACAAGAAGAAAAAGAAGAGGAGGAGGAAGAAGCAGCAGCTTTGCCATAGGGTTACTATGTGGAGGCAGGCAATGGCAAACCACCTCTGTTAGTCTTATTCCTCGATAACCCTATGAGGTCACCATAGGTTGGCTGTGCCTTGAGGGCACTTTACACACACAGCATCCTCCAATAGGAACATCAGTCACCTGTAATGTGAAGCTGCCTTATACTGAATCAGCCCATCAAGGTAGGTATTGTCTACTCAGACTGGCAGCGGCTCTCCAGGGTCTCAGGTAGAGGTCTTTCACATCCCCCACTGCCTGGTCCTTTTAAATGGAGCTGCCGGGGATTGAACCTGGGACCTTCTCCAAGACAAGCAGAGGCCCTTTCACTGAGCCACAGCCCTCTTCCCCAAGAACCATCAATCTAATAAACACAGAGTTGCTACTTGAGTGAGGACAACATTAAGCCAGCATAACCCCTAGGATAAGTGAAGGCTATGGTAAAAGCAGGCTGTGAGGCGTTTGTTTGAAGATCAGAGGAGGGGCCATGGCTCGGTGGTAGAGCATGTCTTGTTGCCACGAGCCTGGCCAGGCTCATGGGAACTCGCTGCAGGGTTCCCTGGCATCGGTCTGAGAAGAAGAGGCTTCTCCTCTGCCCCCTGCCAGGCTTGAAGCCCTGCCAACACTGTATGATATGGAGTTGGTTTGTATACCCTGATTTTTTTAAACCTTTTTAAGGAGACTCAAACCTGCTTGAGAGCCAGTGTGGTGGAGTGGTTAAAAGCGGTGGTTTGGAGCGCTGGACTCAGATCTGGAGAACCGGGTTTGATTCCCCACTCCTCCACATGTGTGGCAGAGGCTAATCTGGTGAACTGGATTTGTTTCCCCCACTCCTCTACATGAAGCCAGCTGGGCGACCTTGGGCGAGTCACAGCTCTCTTCGAGCTCTCTCAGCCCCACCTACCTCACAGGGTGTCTGTTGTGGGGAGGGGAAGGGAAGGTGATTGTAATCCGGTTTGATTCTCCCTTAAGTGGTAGAGACAGCTGACATATAAAAAAACAACTCTTCTTCCTCCTCTTACAACTCTTCTTCCTCCTCTTACTAGCCCAAGGTCACCCAGCTGGCTTCATGTGGAGGAGTGGGGAAACCAACCCGGGTCATCAGATCAGAGTCCACCACTCCAAACCACCGCTCTTAACCACTACACCACACTGGCTCTTGACCACCCAGCTTGACCGCCCAGCTGAGTAGTGGCGGCCCAAATGGGGATGGAGGAGTCTGCTGGCAGTACCTCTGGACACTGAGTGTCCCATGTGACTGGAAATCTAGAGACCAATACGAGCCTTCTGTTAAAATTTTATTTTTATCACAATTTATAGCACACAAGGCACTTTTACACAGCGTTAAGATTTAGAGTCTTGGTGCAATTCTAGTAAACTATAAATGGCATTAAAATCTTAGCAAAAGTGCTTACAGAAGATTTAGCCTTCCAGCGCTGTTTAGTAGACGTCAGTCTGTCCATAACATAACCAAGTTTTATTAAGCAAAGAGATGACTGTAGGAGTGACAGTAGCTTTTCTTTAATTAAGGGTGTAACAACACAATACGCCCGATATATAAACACTCTCATTTTGAATCTCTCATATAGAGTGAGAGATTCAAAACAGATAAAAGGAAGTATTTCTTCACACATCAGATAGTCAAATTGTGGAACTCCCTGTCCCAGGATGTGGTGATGGCTGCCAACTTGGAAGGCTTTAAGAGGGGAGTGGACATGTTCATGGAGGAGAGGGCTATCCATGGCTACTAGTAAAAACAGATACTAGTCGTGATGCATACCTATTCTCTCCAGGATCAGAGGAGCATGCCTATTATCTTGGGTGCTTTGGAATGCAGGCAGGACAATGCTGCTGCAGTTGTCTTGTGGGCTTCCTGGAGGCACCTGCTTGGCCACTGTGTGAACAAACTGCTGGGCTTAAGAAGAAGAGTTGGTTTTTATATGCCGAGTCGCCGACTTTCTCTACCACTTGAGGAAGAATCAAACCGGCTTACAATCACCTTCCCTTCCCCTCCCCACCACAGACACCTTGTGAAGTCGGTGGGGCTGAGACAGCTCTAAGAGAGCTGTGACTAGCCCAAGGTCACCCAGCAGGCTTCATGTAGAAGCATGGGGAAACCAACCCGGTTCACAAGGTTAGAGACCTTGGTCTGATCCACAATTTATAATACACAAGGCACTTTTACACAGCGTTAAGATTTAGAGACTCGGTGCAATTCTAGATGGAGTTGTTGACTCCATCAACTCCATCAAGGCCTTTCTTATGTTCTTATGTTATGTTCTTAGTTAGGGCTGTAAGGCTAGAGACTTTCCCACCCTTTTCACACCTCTCGTCTGTCCTTAGACTGATATTCTTAGGGAATAGTTTCCGGCTTCTATTCGGAAGTCATTCTACCCTTTCTCTCTCTCCTTAGCTAGTTAGACCACTAGAGGCTCTGTCTCTCAGCTCTCCTATCTGAAATGTAGTTTACTCAATAAAGAGCAACTTTATCTTTAATCATTGAGCCTGTTACTTCTCTGCATACTTAGCATACTCCGCCAGCAACATCCTCACGGTTACCAGCGGGGGATAATTGCATTAACGAAACTGAGGAATAATCCAACCAGGACAGAAAAAGGGAAGCGCCCACCATGGACCGTTCCATTGTTCCAGCAGAAGACAACCCATTTCGCCCTTGCTTTGGCTTCAAAGGCTTTTTTCAGATCTATTCAGACGCTCTTCTTGCGAAGCTGGCCATTGTCTCAGGCCCAGCACGATCCCGAACCCGCGTCTACGGCAGCCTACAGCCTCGCCAGCCAACTCCACCATTTCAAAGCGACGTGCCTTATCTGAAGAGCGATGATAACAAGCTGGGACTGAAAGTCTTCCAGGACTTTGAAATCGTGCCTCACGCTGCTGCAGTAGAGAGCCAAAAGCAGTCCCAGACAAAGCAAACCCCCGAGGAACAAAGGCAGAGAGCTCCCCGGCCTCTCACGAGCTGGGAGGTAGCGAAAGAGAGAGAGGAGAGGGGAGAGAAACGAGATCATATTAGCTCTTCCAGACATACGTTTTTAAACAGATATGTAAACTTGACCGTCTGTTTCCGCAGCACATCAATGAAGGTTAACTTTCGAAAGAGAACCAGTGTGGTTAGAATAGGGTTGCCAGCTCTGCATTGGGAAATACCTGGAGATTTTGGGGCGGAGCCTGAGGAGGGCCACCCACCTGGCAACGCTATCTATGGCATTGTACCCCACTGAGGTCCCTGTCCTCCCCAGGCTCCACCCCCAAATCTCCAGTAGTCACCCAACCTGGAACTGGCAACCCTATCCCCCTCTAGGGTTGCCAGGTCCCTCTTCACCACCGGGGGGAGGTTTTTGGGGTGGAGCCTGAGGAGGGCGGGGTTTGGGGAGGGACTTCAATGCCATAGAGTCCAATTGCCAAAGCGGCCATTTTCTCCAGGTGAACTGATCTCTATCGGCTGGAGATCAGTCGTAACAGCAGGAGATCTCCAGCTAGTACCTGGTGGTTGGCAACCCTACGAGTTAAAGGAACTAGGCAAGTAGGTGATGTGAAAGTCCTCTTCCTGAGACCCTGGAGAGCTGCTGCCGGTCTGAGTAGACAATACTGACTTTGATACGCTCTGCTACCTGTCACTTTTCCGCTGTAAATGGTCCCTTTACGGTTCTGCTTTGCAGATGTTCGACAGAGACCTGCTCATTGGTCTGCCACTGAATGCACCGTTCCGGCCTTTTGCCCTTGAATGCCGTTCTTTGGCACACTCTGGCTAAATAGCAGCAACAAAACCTCCCCTACAAAGGAGGTTGAATATCCATGATGAAATCTAATGGAGCATTGAAAGGGTCTGATTATATACAACGAGAACAGGATTGCTATAATTAATGCATGTACTCGGAGAGCGTTGCTGCTGTTCGGTTTGCTTTTTTAAAAACGCATTCCGGCAAAATGCGAGAGCTTAAATACTTCAGAATGCTAGGCAGCGCTGGCAAATTTATTTAATGCTCATTTAAAGTTGATAAAGAAGCTCAATTCCTCTTGCCCGCAACATGAACCAAGCCTTTTTCAAAAAAAAAAACCAAACCACTAGGAACTCAGTAAGTGAAACATACTTACAAGCTGACTTCAAGGTAAACATCAAATGAAAAAAAAATCATCACATTTGAATTGTAGTAGGCTGCTCGGAAAGGGTTTTATACTTGCTTGTGTCGATGGAATGCTCTTAGTAGGTAGAGGTTTCACCTTTGGGGTTAATTAACTGCAACTAAACATAGCAAGAGCCAGTGTGGTTTAGTGGTTAAGGTGTCAGACTAGGATCTGGGAAACCCAGGTTCTAATCCCCACACGGGGAAGCAAAGCATTAAATGAAATCTATTTAAAAAGGCCAAGTTCCCCTTCACTTTTACATAGCTCTAACCCAGTTTACAAGTTACAGTAGGGATGCCAGGTCCCTCTTCACTATGGGTGGGAGGTTTTGGCAGTGGAGCCTGAGGAGGGCAGGGTTTGGGGAGGGACCATTGCTATAGAGTCCAATTGCCAAAGCGGCCATTTTCTCCAAGTGAACTGATCTCTATCAGCTGGCAATCAGTTGTAACAGCAGGAGATCTCAAGCTAGTACCTGGAGGTTGGCAATCCTAAGTTACAGAGACCACATGTACCGTCCACGTGCACTTAATTTTTCTTCCTCCGTTTACATTTATTTATTTATACCCCACTTTTAGTCAGAGCAGCTTAGAACATCATTCTCCCTTCTTCTATTCTCTCACAACAATAACCCTGTGAGGTAGGCTAGGCTGAGAGAACGCAACTGGTCCAGGGTCACCCAGGAAGCTTCCATGGTAGAAGTGGGGATTTGAACCTGGGTTTACCATGATCCTAGTCGAACACTTTATCCAGCATACCTTGTTGGCTTTATATTAGGGCTGTTGAAAAAAAATCGGTAAAATTCGGGTTCGGGTTTATTGGCCTCCCCCCCCCCCCCCGCCGGGAAAACCCAAATGCTGAATTTCCTATACCGGTAAAAGTAGCAATTCAACTTTAAATTCAGGTTTTCTGAAAAATTCGGCCATTTAAACCCTATGGAGGCTTTTTGCGGCTTTCCACGGCTCATGGGGGGCACTTGTGTAGGTAGAGGTCCAAAATTTTCAGAGTAGCTAGAAGGGACTCTCCTTGAAAGAACCCCCAAGTTTGGTAAAATTGGGTCAGGTGGTCCGGAGTTATGGGGTCTGGAAGGGGTCACCCCCATCCTCCTCCATTGGAAAGCATTGGCGAAGTGTCTGTGTTCACATTCTTTAGTGTGATCTTTGCAATGTATCTCAATGGAGAAGGCGGGCTTTAGACAGTGGGAAAGTTTGCCCTGTGCCTTCATAGAGGTACAACCTCCTGGATTTTGCAGACTCGGTAAACCCAAACCCAAATTTTACCAAATGTTCATTTTTTTGGTATTTTTCAGTTCGGTTTTTACCGAATCGACAGCCCTACTTTATATGTACATAAAGTAATTCTCATGTTAAGGTCAATGCATGTACAGCTCAATGTGTGATTCCAACCCCAATTTTATCCAAGTACTGATCTCTGGTTTCATTTATAAAGTAAATGTGTGTTGGGTCTGTCTTATACACAGGTGTTTGTACAGGTGTATGTATGTATATGCAGGATATTTGTGCATTCACTATAACAGAAGAAGAAGAAGAAGGCTTGGATTGTATACCTTGCTTTTCTTTACCTTTTAAGGAGAATCAAACTGACTTACAATCTCCTTCCCTCCCCCACCCCCAAACTGGCACCTTGTGAAGTAGGTGGGGCTGAGAGAGTTCGGAAAGAACTGTGACTGGCCCAAGGTCACTCAGCAGGCATCATGTAGAGGAGTGGGGACTCAAACCCGGTTTACCAGGTTAGAGTCGGCCGGTCATGTGGAGGAGTGGGGAATCAAACCCGATTCTCCAGATTAGAGTCTGCCACTCATGTGGAGGAGTGGGGAATCAAACCTGGTTCACCAGATTAGAGTTGCTGAGTCGATTTGCAAAAAAGGAGAAGTAAAATTTCAAAGCTGACCTGGATGGCCCAGGCTAGCCTGATCTCTTCAGCTCTCAGAAGCTATACAGGGTCGGCCCTGGTTAGATGGGAGACCACCAAAGAATAACAGGGTTTTGATGCAGAAGCAGGCAATGGCAAACCACCTCGGTTAGTCACTTGGATTGAAAACCTTACTGGGTTGCCATAAGTCGGCTGCAACTTGCTGGTACTTTACACACACGCAATTTAAAGATGGGAAGGTGTTCAAGCGAAAACAGCAGAAAACAAGTCCAGAGGCTATGGCCCCATCCCTAGGGTTGGCAGCATTCCTAGAAGCGAAAATGACCAAACTGAGGCTATTGCACTTTGGTCACTGTATGAGAAGACAAGAGTCACTTGAAAAGACAATAATGATAAGAAAAGTTGAAGGCAACAGGAAAAGTGGAAGAACCAACATGAGATGGATTGACTCCATCAAGGAAGCCACGACCGTCATTTGCAAGACCTGAGCAAGGCTGTTAAGGATAGGACATTTTGGAGGACATTGATTCATAGGTCATTTACACATGGGAGTTTTACCTGACGTTCGTTGCTGGCTGGACCCACACTTTCCTGTTGGAATCTCTGCACTACCAGCCTCCAAACTCAAATCAAGTCTTGCCCCTTTAAATGCTGCTTTGTAATTGGCTTACTTCGCAACGCTTACTGTGAGAGCAAATCCCCCCCAAAACCCAGTTGCTACATAAACAAACATTTTAAGAAAAAAACAAAACAAAAAACATGCAGAACTCCAAGGAACAACCGAGTCAGACAGGGGGTGAACATGAGTCCAAGTACCCATGCATAAATGACAATAGGGTTGCCATAAGTTGGAAGTGACTTGACAGCACTTAACACATACACACCAGATTCTGTGGTTAACAACAGGACAAATCTTTCAGAAACATGCCAGTATGATCATTTCTATTTCCTTTTAATTTTGTATATCATCTGATCTTGGAAGCTAAGCAGGGTTGGTCCTGGTTTGTATTTGGATGAGAGACCACCAAGGAATATCAGGGTCACAATGCAGAGGCAGGCAATGCCAACCACCTCTGAACGTTTCTTGCCTTGAAAACCCTACAGGGTCACCGTAAGTTGGCTGTGACTTGACAGCACTTTACAAACACTCATTATCACTGTTGTCTGTCTTTGCCTTTGGTTGCTGTTCCAGATGACCCTTTGTAACTTTGATTTCTTCAGTGCCATTTTTATGGCATTTGTATACCATTTACGTCTGACCTGGATTGCCCAGGCTAGCTCGATCTTATCAGATCTTGAAAGTTAAGTAGGGTCGGCCCTGGTTTGGATTTGGATGGGAGACCATCAAGGGATACCAGGGTCATTATGTAGAGGCAGGCAATGACAAGCCACCCTTGAACAACTCTTGCCTTGAAAACCCTATGGGATTGCCATAAGTCAGCTGTGACTTGATGGTACTTCACACACACATATACCATTTATACCTAGCTTCCATTTTTATGGCATTTCTACACATTTTATACATCATACATCATTTTTACATGACTGGTTCAAAAAAAAAAAAAAGGAAAGACGTGTCGATTTTAACAGGAAGGATTCAGCATAAAGAAAGAGAAATGGGTACAATTTAAAAAAAAAAAAACTGTGCTAATTCTCCCAAGGGAGAAACTAAATCAATTTCGGGTTGAAATTAAATCAGAAGAGTTTTTAGCTAAACACTGGGAAGAACTTTTTGACAGTTAGAGCCGTTCCTCAGTGGAACAGGCTTCCTCAGGAGGTGGTGAGCTCTCCTTCCCTGAAGGTTTTTAAGCAGAGGCTAGGTGGCCATCTGTCAGCAAAGCTGATTCTGTGAACTAAAGAGGATTATGAGAGGGAGGGCAGGAAGGGTTGCATCAGTGTTTGGCTCTCGTGGCCCTTCCTTACATGCCCAGGGTAATGCTGATTGCCACTTTGGGGTCAGGAAGCAATTTTCCTCCAGGCCAGATTGGCTAGGGATCCTGGAGGTTCCCCCCCCCCATCTTCTGGGCATGGAGTATGGGTCACTGGAGGTGTGTGTGTGGGGGGGGGGAGGAAGTTGTGGATTTCTTGCATTGTACAGGGGGTTGGACTAGATGACCCTGGTGGTCCCTTCCAAGTCTATGATTCCATGATTCTAAATTAAATCGGGATTACTTGACATCAATTCAACAGCTTTCAAAATTCAGTTACATCTGTACGGATGGATTACTGCCCTGCCCTGCTTACGGATTTATGTGAAGCGTTGCCCGGCAAGCCTCTGTCGACAGGTTGCTGAGCTAGACGGAACATTGGCCTGACATAGTATGACCATTTTTATGTAAGTTGTTTTGTTATTATTTGGTCGTCATCATATTCTTTTATAAAGCTGTTTGGGTACGGAAAGTGCTAGCGAATGCCCGATTCACGCCTTGGATGATAATCATTTTTGAAAAATACTGTGCAGGAGATAATCATTTGTTTGGAATATGCACACAAGCAGTAAGGGAAAGATAAAAAGAAAGCGTGGCCTGTATTATTACGACTAAAGGTCCGCGATTCACCCTGGCCTATTTAAATTAGCTGCTATTACTGGTCCCAGAATTCATAGTAAACAATTAAGCTGTCATGCGGAGGCACACGGAGGCAAGTAGAAGTCATAAAAGCAGGCAACCATCCCATAATAATGTATCAAAAAGTGTGCAGGGGGAAAGCAGCGTGCTAAGAGCAAATCATTTTAAAGCACCCAAGAAACCGAATCAATGTTCTCTAATAGAGTCGGGGGGGGGGGGGCTATTTGCCGCGAATGATTTATTCATTTTGAATGAAGCTCTTCTTTCCGCTTGCAAATTATCTCTGAACAGGCTTCCATTTTCTTTGTTAAATCGATTGCTATTTAAAATGACTCTCGCCGTGCCTTCTGTGAATAAATGTCAGCCGGCGGTTTGCCAGCTAACTCCTTCCTGCAAGCGCCGATTGGAATGTTATTCCGCTTGTAGGCTGATATTTTTGGACCGAGGTAGCTTGTGTCTGAAACAAGCCCTGTGAAATTGCTTTGGTCTCTTAACTGAGCAAGAAAAAGACTATTCAGTGTTAGTGTAGAGAGTGGTGGTTTTCTAGTAGTGTAGAGGAGAACCCATAGCAGCCTAAATGGACCAGACTAGTTTGAGCTCATCAGATCTCGGAAGCTGAAGAGTTGGTTTTTATATGTCTACTTTCTCTGTTACTTAAGGAAGAATCAAACCGGCTTACAATCTCCTTTCCTTCCCCTTCCCACAACAGACTTCCTGTGAGGTAGGTGGGGCTGGGAGAGCTCTAAGACAGCTGTGACTAGCCCAAGGTCACCCAGCTGATTTCATGTGGAGAAGTGGGGAAACCAACCCGGTTCACCAGATTAGTGTCTGCCGCTCATGTGGAGGAGTGGGGAATCAAACCCGGCTCTCCAGATCAGAGTCCACTGCTTCGGAAGTGATAGGACTGCATTGTTGGCAGCCATGCACACTATCCTTGCTGTCAGCCAGCTGATGGATTGGTGGGCAGTTGCCACCTGGCAACTCTGTCCCCAACAGGTCATGAATGAATTGATGAACTGCACGCTAACCTAAGCCTACACCTTAGGATGCTTTCTGGACTCCGTTGCAATGCGCAGAAGATTCTTGGCAGATCACTTAATATTAAACATGGTTCACAGAAGCAAGGATGTTTGACAGAAAACTGTTCAACTGGAGCAGAAATTAATTAAGCCTTTGCAGACTAAAGGGAACATCATTTTTCAGAGGCTGTAAAACTCTGAAACTCAAATGCTACGAAGCAACATCGAGGCAAGGCCTTGGCCTCTGTTTCCCTGTTTGTTAGCTAAAGTTGCCAACCTCCAGGTAAGGCCTGGAGATCTCCCAGAATTAAAGCTGATCTCCAGGCTACAGAGATCAGTTCCCCTGGAGAAAATGGCTGCTTTGGTGGGTGAACTCTATTGCATTATAACCTTCTGAGGTCCCTCCCTGTCCCAAACCCCACCGTCTCCAGGCACCGTCACCAAGTCTCCAGGAATTTCCCAACCCTCCAGCGCATCCGCTTTGGCTGCTGTATGGATCAGGAAGCTGAACTAAATTGACCATTAGTCTCATCCAGCAGGGAGCCAGTGTGGTGTAGTGGTTAAGAGCGGTGATTTGGAGCTGTGGACTCTGACCTGGAGAACCGGGCTTGATTCCCCACTCCTCCACATGAGCAGCAGAAGCTAATCTAGTGAATTGGGTAGGTTTCCCTACTCCTCCACATGAAGCCAGCTGGGTGACTTTGAGCTAGTCACAGCTCTTAGAGCTCTCTCTCTCTCAGGCCCACCTACTTCACAGGGTGTCTATTGTGGGGAGGGGAAGGTAAAGTGGTAGAGAAAGTCAGCATATAAAAACCAACTCTTCTTCTTCTTCTTCAGAACATAACATAACATAAGAGCATAAGAAAGGCCCTGCTGGATCAGACCAAGGCTCATCAAGTCCAGCAGTCTGTTCACACAGTGGCCAACCAGGTGCCTCTAGGAAGCCACAAACAAGACCACTGCAGCAGCACCATCCTTCCTGTGTTCCACAGCACCTAATATAATAGGCATGCTCCTCTGATACTAGAGAGAATAGGTATGCAGCATGACTAGTATCCATTCTAACTAATAGCCATGAATACCCCTTTCCTCCATGAATATGTCCACTCCCCTCTTAAAGCCCTCCAAGCTTTCTCCTTCTCCTTCTCCTTCTCCTCCTCCTCCTCCTTCTTCTTTTTCTTGTTCTCCTCCTCCTCTTATGCCGTACAGATTATGCTGGACAGAGACCACTGAGGCCATTTTAAAAGCCTTTAAAAGCCCCAGGAGCTCCTGTTCTTCCCCACGCTTTTTCAGGGGCAGAAGCAGTCAAAGAGGGGTTGCTTCTGCCCCTGAAAATGCATTGGGGGGGAAGAGCTCCGGAGGCTGCTGGATTGGAGCCTTGTGGCAATTTCAGAAGAATTACCAATGCTTTTAAAATGGCGTCAGTGGCCATGGGATGGACCTGTGACCTCGGTCACTTGTCTTTTGGCCCTCGTCAGATTTTCAAGTGCCAGCCTCTCCAAGACGGGCATCATGAATCTCTTTGTGACTTTTAAAGGTATACTTCAGAGGTTGGGTTCCTAATTTGGACCAAGGCCATGCACAGAAGGGAAAGCAGGGATTAATGTTTCTGCCCCTGTCTGCTGTTGGTCACGTCATAAGATGACAAGAGTCCCTGGAAAAGACAGTCCTGCTAGGAAAAGTTGAGGGCAGCAGGAAAAGAGGAAGACCCAACAAGAGGTGGATGGACTCAATGAAGGAAGCCACAGCCTTCAATTAGCAAGATCTGAGCAAGGCTGTCAAAGATAGGACATTTTGGAGGACTTTCATTCATAGGGTCGCCATGAGTCGGAAGCGACTTGATGGCACTTAACACACACTGTTGTTTTTGATGGGTTCAGAGGATGAAAAGACCTTGTCCTCACAATTGTAATCTGAATAGGTACAGTTGAACTAAAGGTTTTCTTTTAAATGCTGGGAAGATCTCTTAGCAGCTCCTGTTTTGATCCTTAATGGCCTTGTATGCAGGGACGTTTTCCCGCAGTCACCCCTGCCGACTGCTTCGGGGCTTCCTTTTGATTATGCATGCCTTTCCTGACCGTCAGAGGTCGCCTTGCTTTCCTCACATGTTTTGCCTGCATTTTCCAGATTCTGGCTAAAACAGTATCTGGAAAACATGAGCAAAACACACAGGGAGAGCGAGGCGACCTCTGACTGGTGTAGAAAAGAGCAAGAGTCCAGTAGCGTCTTAAAGACTAACAAAATTTCTGGCAGGGTATGAGCTTTCGTGAGCCACAGCTCACTTCTTCAGATACCTAGCTGTGACTCAAGAAAGCTCATACCCTGCCAGAAATGTTGTTAGTCTTTAAGGTGTTACTGGACTCTTGCTCTTTTCTAATAAAAGGGGTAATATAAAAGCATCGAGCTAATGCATCTGAGGAAGGGAACTCTGCAAAAGTGTCTGCTGGAACACATTCTGTTTGTCCTTAAGATGTTGCTGGACTCCTGACATATTGGGCTGCAGCAGAGTAACGTTGGGACACTTCTGGAATTCGTATATCAGGGAGGAGAGCTTTAGTTTAGCCTTCTTTCTCTGCGCTAGTTATCTATCTGTGGGTCATTTTTAATACGTGGGATCATGCAATCCTGCGGACCCCCCGCCTCCAGAATACTGATTATGCAGCTCTGAAAAATAGCCATCGCTTGCCTCACCTTGATCTTACTTTATTATCTTTAAATTAATATTTAGTTTGGGAGACAATGTGGTTTATGTTTATGTCAAGCACACTTCTCAAGGGCATCACGTCGAACGATATCAACCCCCCACCCAAGTGCTGCAGTTTGGGCTAATTTTTATTCTTACAGTGACACGACACGATTTATCATCATAGCAGCAAGCAGACATCAATCGGTTCCGCTAATGGCCCCCAGTTAAAGATTTTTGACTCACCAACGATGTAGTCACAGCAGGGAATGTCTAGAAAAAAGCATGAAAAGGATACATCGCTCTTAACCTTGTAAAGAAAGATCTCTCATAGCAATATATTTTTTTAAAGCAGCAGCACATTTGGTAGGGGATCTAACAGCAGGCTGGGAAATGTTCATTTGTGCAGTTAACAGGCAAAAGTAAATTTACACAGCTTGCCCCCGCAAACATTGTGAGCTAGATTTTGGCTAAGAAAATCATTCATGCTCATTTAGCAGACTGTTGTTTCGTACTATATAGAAACCTCTGCTTATCCCAGTGGAGCTGGCTTAAACCAAGATATTCTGGGGCCTGGGCATTGTTGCCAACCTCTAGGCGGGGTCTGGAGATCTCCAGGAATTACAACTGATCTCCAGAGGGTGGGTTTTGGGGAGGGGAAGGACTTCAGTGCCATAGAGTCCAATGGCCAAAGCAGCCATTTTCTCCAGGTGAACTGATCTCTATCTGCTGGAGATGAGTTGTGATAGCCTGGAAGAAGTCCAGCAGGGATCGTGAGCTAAATACCCTTGCATAAATGGCCTCAGTCTTTCTGTTGCATTGCTACTCTGGATTTGGGGGTGCATTTACAGGATACCATAGAAGGTGAAAAGGGGTGTTCAGTCCCCACCCCCCACACCAATTAAAAGATTCCTCCAAGCCAGGCTGTGAAATAAGAATTGAACACAACTTGGGGAAGGTGACTGCTGAAGGGGAAATATTTGCACCCAACATTATCCAGTATTTCAGCAAATATGGGGAAGAGATCATATACACAACACAATGCCAAACTGGGCCCTGGCTACATAGCAGTTTAAGAGCCAGCATGGTGTGGTGGTTAAGATGCCAAACTAGGACCTGGGAAACCCAGGTTCAAATCCCCACTTACAGCACTTCCCAAACTTCTAAGGATGGTGCATATGGTTGCCAACCTCCAGGTGGTGGGGAGAAAAAAGGCACCTCTGTACTAATACCACGAGGTTAGGAAAACAGTACAGGATGATATATATACACAAAGTGCAAATTTTATAAGCTACTGAGATGAAACAAGGACCATATACATGACACATACAAAGCACAAATATATACAATATGTACAATCTGCATAAAGCAGAAATGATTCCAAAGGTCTCAACAGAGTACCAGGTATTAGTATTGTAATCTTTGTGTATAAAGTCCATATAAAGCCACAATCATCAATGGATACAGCCGTTTCAGATCAACAGCAGTGGAAATCTTTCTTCAGTCCTTCAAAAAAGTGCTGTTATACATTCATAATTCCTTCCCATGCAGGGTAAGTACAAATTGATTCAATCAGACATCAGCAAAGTACATCACATAGTGCAGCTAGTCTAGCTGCACTATGTGATGTACTTTGCTGACGTCTGATTGAATCAATACTAATACTTACCTGGTACTCTGTTGAGACCTTTGGAATCATTTCTGCTTTATGCAGATTGTACATATTGTATATATTTGTGCTTTGTATGAGTCATGTATATGGTCCTTGTTTCATCTCAGTAGCTTATAAAATTTGCACTTTGTGTATATATATCAACCTCCAGGTGGTGGCTGGAGATCTCCTGCTATTACAACTGATCTCCAGCCAATTGAGATCGGTTCACCTGGAGAAAAATGGCCGCTTTGGCAATGGGACTCTATCGCCTTGAAGTCCCTCCCCTCCCCAAACCCTGCCCTCCTCAGGCTCCACCCCCCAAAATCTACCGGTATTTCCCAACCTGGAGCTGGCAACCCTAATGGTGCAGTAGATACCACCTCAGTCAAAGGAGCAACAAGAAAGTGGCAACCAGAAGATTGTAGCCGGTGCATGTGTAATTGGGTGGAGAGACAGTCCTCCTCACATCTCCTGTTTATAACAACCTATGTGCAATGTATACTTTTGGGTAGCAGTTTTTTGTGGCCTGCTGTAACTAAAGGAGACCCTGCTCCAGCATGTTTCATAGATTAGGTAATAAATGGAAGATTCTAATGTTTCTATTCCATTAGCACCTCCCATTTGTGACCTAAGAACATAAGAAAGGCCATGCTGGATCAGACCAAGATCCATCAAGTTCAGCAGTCTGTTCACACAGTGGCCAACCAAATGCCTCTAGGAAGCCCACAAACAAGATGACTGCAGCAGCACCATCCTGCCTGTGTTCCACAGCACCTAATATAATAGGCATGCTCCTCTGATCCTGGAGAGCATAGGTATGCATCACGACTAGTATCTGTTTTTACTAGTAGCCATGGATACTCCTCTAATCTATGAAATATGCTGTAGCAGGGTGCTAATAAGAGAGTGCTTAAGGTGTCAGGCTAGGACCTGGGAAAACCTGGCTCCAGTCACACACTCTCAGCCTTGACCCTGACAAATATTTGGAGGGGACATCTCCAAGGAATACCAGGGTTGTGACGCGGAGGCAGGCAATGGCAAAACACCTCTGAACGTCTCTTGCCTTGAAAACCCTACGAGGTTGCCATAAGTCAGCTGTGACTTGACAGCAAAAAAAAAAAATATGGCAGATGTAATGCAATCTGGAACAATGGATGGTGGGAGAAAGAATTCCAGTACACTCCATTAAAGCATTTGGATGTTAAGTAGTCAGATATCTGTCTTGAGCTCTTGGGACAGGACAGGATACACACTGAAATAAATATATACAAAGAGGTATCAAAAGTTTAAAATGGGAATGTTCCCGTGGCCTGTCGAATGGAATTTACTGGGAAAACTAGAGGAACTGAAAGGTAACATTATTCGTATTACAAAACGAAAAACAAGGCTAACATTTGTCAGGGTTAGAGACAACACTTGTTGCTTTATAGAAGTGGAGATATCTTTCTGATGGGACATTGTATACATAAAGACTTCAGGTTGAATCCTAATGACTACTAAGGAAGGAACTAAGATCTTTGCTGTGTTGTCCTTCCTCCTCCAATCCTGCAGTCCCTTCTGCCTGCCAGACATAGATTTTTTAAAAATGTTAAAATGTGATGGCAATGGACACTAAAAACAAAACCTAAATTTTACAGCTGTAATGATCAGGATTCTTTTGCCTAACTGATAACTTTACATGCTATTTTTTTAAAAAAATGTGTATGTATCTGTTGTTGGGCATAGCTAGGTTCAAATCCCATTTGTGTGTGTGTTAAGTACCGTCAAGTCGCTTCCGACTCATGGCGACCCTATGAATCAATGTCCTACCAAAAGTCTTATCCTTAACAGCCTTGCTCAGATCTTGCAAATTGAGGCCCATGGCTTCCCTTATAAAGTCAGTCCATCTCTTGTTGGGTCTTCCTCTTTTCCTGCTGCCTTCCACTTTTCCTAGCATGATTGTCTTTTCCAGTGACTCTTGTCTTCTCATAATGTGACCAAAGTACGACAGCCTCAGTTTAGTCATTTTAGCTTCTAGGGTCAGTTCAGGCTTGATTTGATCTATAACCCACTGATTTGTTTGTTTGTTTTTGGCAGTCCACTCCATATCTGTCCACTCCGTATCCGTAACACTCTCCTCCAACACCCCATTTCAAGGGAATCTACTTTCTTCCTATCAGCTTTTTCATTGTCCAGCTTTTACACCCATACATCGAGTCCCATAGAACCTTAGAAACCAACAAGATTTTGGGGGCATAAGCTTTTGAGAATTAAAACTCCTGGGAGTTGTGACTCTCAAATGTTTATACCCCGAAAATCTTGTTGGCCTCTAACGTGCTCCTGGACTTGAATCTAGCTCTTCTGCTGCAGGCCAACATGGGTACCCTCAGAAACTGCTGTTGGAAAAGTTACAAAAGATGCTCTATTAAAAAACTTGATTTGGAAGGTTGTCTGAGATAGAAGAATTTGTTTAAGAACAGACCTCCTTGCAAGTGTCAAAACTTATTTTTACAGATTTCAGAATGTCTATATTTACAGTGGTTAACTTGATGCTTGTTTCCACTATTAAAAAAAAAATCTAATGGTACCCAGGCATTGGCAAGACAGCAGCTTATGGAATGTGTTGAATAAAATGTTTGTTTGTTTTTTGTGCAAATGTATATTTCCTCTCTAAGATGAATGGTGATGTTTATTAAATTGTGTGTGCTACAGAAATATAGCCCATTGCCTGGGAAAAAGGCTTTATTACCATGCCCCTGTATTACTTCACAAATGACCACTATAAAATGCTGAGGAGAAAAAAATTAAGTCTATTCTTTTATAAAAAAAAGAAGAAATGGCTACTCTTATTATAAAGGGGAATATATCACCCCGTAATGTCTTGCGATGGGGTTTGTTGACAAGAACCATCCAAAGTTTGATACAAAGAGAAATGGAAAACCACTGATGGTGCCAGAGAGCTTTCATTCCCCTGCCCGTAGCTAAGCCAGATTGGCGGTTTGTGTTGAGACGCAGCAGAATAACGTGTCAGATACTGTTTACACTAAAAAATACAAATGACAGAGACTTGGCGGGCGAAGACCAGATTATTTGCCTCTCCCATATTTTACTAAAATACCCCAGGTGTTGTTTTTCATTTTGGGCCTGAAGGATTACTCTAACACCCAGAGTAAACAAAAGAAATCTTAACCATGCAAAATCTAAGTTTAACGGTGCAAAACCTTGGGGACATTTTTACTATAGTGTTACTAAAAAAAGACATTTTTACCATAGTGATACTAAAAAAGGATGGTAGTTCATTGAGTTTAGTAAAAAAAAAATTGTATTTACTACACCCTTATGATATGAGGCCTTTTTTTTAACACTTTATTGATATAACATATCATACAACACAACTCAATACATACTGCCCTTATTAACTACAACAACCAGTCAACTATACTCAACCTTACATTTCCCATCCAAAAATACAGCCAGTTATGATATATTAAATTTGAAGGAAGTTTATCAAGGTCAGTCAAATATTGGACTATCGGAAACCAATTTTCTACAAAACTGGAAGGGCTATCCTTATTTAAGGAGTCCAAACCATCTTGGATTTTTCCCATTACAAAAAAATGCCATATTTTATCAAACCAGTTCTATATCAAAGGTGGTTTAACATCCTTCCATTTAGCTGCAATAACCGTTTGGGCTGCTGACAGAAGTGTTAAAACCATCGCTAATTTCGACTTAGACAGTTTACAGTTAGGCTAATAACCAAGTAAAGCAATCTCAGGGGTATTTGGGATCTTACAATTCATCATTCTCACACTCGGAAGTGACAAAATCGCATCACATGCAATCCCTGCTCCGGAGCAGCCCGGTGGATTGGCGGGCAATTGCCCACTGAAATCACCCACCTGGCAACCTTACTAAAGATATAACAATGGCAGAGAGAAAGAGATAGCACCTACCATGTCCCATGATCTCTTCCGGTTCCTGGAATCGAACTCTCCTCTCTACTTTTCGCTTCTCGCTGAGGGCTTGGTTCATGGGTGACCTTTTTCTCAAGATGGAAGGAGGACATTTGGTGTAGAGTGTCTGAAAGAGATGATCATCATACACTTTAAGGCACATGTAGTTACGGTTGCCAGGTCCCTCTTTGCCACTGGTGGGAGGTTTTTGGGGCGGATCCTGAAGAGGGCGGGATTTGGGGAGGACCTCAATACCATAGAGTCCAATTGCCAAAGCAGCCATTTTCTCCAGGTGAACATCTCTCCAGTTAGATATACCTGTTTTAACTCTTATCCCTTTTTTATTGAGATTGTTCTCCTTCCTTTATTCCTCCCCCTTTGGCCTACCTTTGTTATTTATGATTAGGAACGCTGTTAGAATTTTAATCGAGGCTGAGAATTTTAATTGTAAATTATTATGTTTTAACAGGCGTTGTGAGTTGCCCTGAGCCCGGGGTTGTCAGGGAGGGGAGGGAGACAAACCGAATAAATAAATGAGCTGGGATTCTGAGGGATCCGCAGGTCCCATGTGGAGGCTGGCATCCCTAGCTGAGGATCAAGGGACCCACATGAGCAAAAACTATGCAGGATAAAGGTTACACTAAGGAGGGGAGGGGCCATGGATCAGCGATAGACTATCTGTTCATCTTCTGGCATCTCCAGATAAAAGGATCAGGTAGTTGAACAGAGAGATGAACCTAAGTCCCCAATTACGCTTGCCAGGTCCCTCTCCACCACTGGAGGGAGGTTTTTGGGGTGAAGCCTGAGGAGGGTGGGGTTTGGGGAGGGGAGGGACTTCATTGCCATAGAGTCCAATTGCCAAAGTGGCCATTTTCTCTAGGGGAACTGATCTCCATCGGCTGGAGATCAGTTGTAATAGCAGGAGATCTCCAGCTAGTACCTGGAGGTTGGCAACCCTATCCCCAATCCAAATGCAACTTGCTGTTCACCCTTCCGTGTATGATATCGGTGTCTTGTGTACTTCAAAATAAAACCAAAGTCCAATGGCACCTTAGAGACAAAGACCCCTTTAAGTGCACATCCTTTTCCATTGTGTCCAAAAGTTACCAGAAAATAACATAGCTGTGGAGAGACCATATATCTCTCTCATGCCAATAACGTTACGGGCACATTTTATATGCTTTACAAATTAGATCAATTATTACCGTAATAAAGTGGGATTGGAACATTAGAATTTCCTACAGAGATTACAATAAAATTATTGATGGAATTTGAGTTGGGGAGAGACATGATTTACTGTTCTAGGGGACCGTAAAGACCCTGGTAAAACTCTGGGGCCCTGCCGTCATTAAAAATACATTTTTCACTCAAGATGGCTTAGCATTGAAATATGTTTTTTTTAATTGTTGCCCCTGCTGCCTCAACCTGCACAAGGAAGAGCTTATTCTCTTGTTTTCTGGAGTCTGTTTGTACACCCAGTTGCTTTTGTGCTGTTCCAAAGACTTCAACCAGAACTCCGAATCCTGTAAACACCTGTCAGACAGGAATGTTTTCTTGCTGTCAAGCATCAGATGGAGAAGGCTAACACTATTCTTGATTATATTATAGAAGAATTTAGGAGTTGGATTTCAACAAAACCTCAGATTCATAAATGCCTTGGGAATGGTGATATGGATACAAACACTTGAGGGTAGTCTGCTCATATCCCAAGATGGCAGAAGTTTGTTTAGAGATCTTTGCATCTCTGAAAATTCTGCATTCTGATTTAGACTCCACAGGCCTCAGCCTCTTTGTAACGGTGATGGAAGAACTACTCTGGTCGATGTGAAAGCTTGACATTTTGCAAGTACCTTTGTCAAATGCTCCAAAATGTTCGATGGGCATTTGTGAGGGTTTGATGCAAGGAGGGTTGCCAGCCTCCCAGTACTAGCTGGAGATCTCCTGCTATTACAGCTGATCTCCAGCTGGTAGAGATCAGTTTACCTGGCCGCTTTGGCAATTGGACTCTATGGCATTGAAGTCCCTCCCCAAACCCCACCCTCCTCAGGCTCCCCCCTCCCAAATCTCCAGGCATTTCCTTACCTGGAGCTGGCAAGTATGGTGCCCAAACTCTTCGTCACTAGTTCCCTCTACACACCACTACTACTTTCCCCACGCCACAATTTTTTTGTTTGCTGAAGGTAGTAGAACATCCTGCCCTGGAGGCAGGGCTGGTGTCAGTATCCCCTGAGGTGGGGCATCTGCCAAGGCCCAGAGTAGGGTTGCCAGGGACCCCTCTGGGGATGAGGGTCACTGACCAGCAGCAAACTGGGGCTAGGTCTCTGTTGCCAGTGACATGTTCAGGTCATCATCACATTGACAGGAGCACAGGGACACTCTGTAGGGTTGCCAGGTCCCTCTTTGCCACTGGCAGGAGGTTTTTGAGGCAGAGCCTGAGGAGGACTCGGACTTCAATGCCATAGAGTCCAATTGCCAAAGCGGCCATTTTCTCCAGGTGAACCAATCTCTATCGGCTGGAGATCAGTTGTAATAGTAGGAGATCTCCAGCTAGTACCTGGAGGCTGGCAACCCTAATGCTCTGGTAATTGGGCAAAAACTCTATGGTAGAAGCTGTTTTTACCATAGAGTTTTTGCCTGAACACTAGAGTGCCCCCATGTTGCTGGTGGTGTGATGATGTCACTTCTGGTGAGTGCCAAAAGTGATGGCGACATATTGCCAGCAACAGAGGCCTAGGCTGCTCGTAAGTACCCCTGCTGGCTGGCTGAATGGTGCCAGGGGGAGGGGCCTTACAGTGGGGGATTCCCTTCTCCTGGAGGGCATCTGGCAACCCTAGCCCATGACTTCCGGTAGCACCCACTACCCCCAGCTGCACACCTTTTCTGCCACCTGCCAGAGTGCCCTTCCCTCACTGGCCACCTGTCCATGACATGATGAACTTCACAGATGCAAATGTTCCTGAAATTCTGCTTGTTTTAAAGTACAAACCAATCAGCTCTTCAAGAGTCAGAGTCCTCACCTTGAGCAAAGAAAAATCAGCATTGAGAGAAAGGTACGTCTGATTTTCCAGCTGATTTCCCAGTGTCTATAGCTATGCCCATTTCAGCCTGCATCTGCCCAGGCTTGCTGTGATATCACAGCAGATCTGTCACTCGCTGCCAAACCAAAGGCAACCCGCAGATCCCCTGTGGGCTGCGGACACGGTAGTCAGTGCTAATAACAGCTGTCTGTGGTATGCCGAGGCCCAGCCTACCCTTTCTTTCCTGTACATTGGAGAATCTGAAAGGACGCCTTCATGCTACCAAAAAATGACATCTGCAGCACTTCTGAGAAGCTCGGGGGGTTGATCTCTCATGGCTCCTGCAAGGATCGCGCAGGACAGTCGACAGAATGTCAGAGAGAATGAATCCCTGAAACGCAAACCAATTGACAAATCAAAATTCAGGAAGAGAGGCATTTTTTTGTTTGCAGAAGGCCTGTTGCAAATTAATGGGAGCTACGTGGGATTGCCAGGTCCCTCTTCGCCACCAGCGGGAGGTTTTGGGGACGTTAATTTATAGGGTCACCTTAGGTCGGAAGCCAATTGACGGCACTTAACACACACACACACACACACACACGCACACTGGCATCTCTGAGGGTGAACATAGCCAACTGAGAGTGAGGGCAATGCTTCCCCAATCAGCGGCTATCTTTGACCACCCTCAGAGCAACCTCTAACCATATCATCAAAATGAAGGAAAGTGACTTTTTTTTGCACTGCTGAAAAGTTATCAGTAAAAGCACCTCTCTTTTCAGTTGAGCCCTAGCTCAATGACCAAGAAAATCCCATAACCTGCTGCTCAGTGGCCTTTTATGCATGCCTGTTTCTCTCACCATCACCCCTCCAATGACTTCCACTCTTTGTTTTGATTATGCATGCTGTTTTTGACCATCAGAGGTCACCTCACTCTCCCCCTGTGTTTCCCTGCCTTTTCCCCGCGCTTTCAAATTTGAGATAAAACAGGTCCCTTAAAACGTGGGGAAATGCAGGGGGAGAGCGAGGCGACCCCTGACGGTCATAAACGACATGCATAATTACAACAAAGACCCAAAGTCGTCAGAGGGGTGATGGCGAGCGGAACAGCCATGCATAAAAGGCGAGTATTGCAGTGGAGATGAAACCTTCTAGATCCGCAACGGGTCCTCCAGCCTTGCGCAAAGGAAAGAGAATAAACCCAGGCCACCCCCTCCCCTTGCGCTTCCTCACTGGAGGATGCATAGCCAATAAACATCTCACGATAAAAATTTTTTTTTATGCATATAGAAAAAGCAGCATAAACACTCTGAACTCTTCTTCCCCCCCATTTCATTCTGCAGGAATAAATACTTGAGACAAGCAAAGTACTTTGTAAATGATGCTTTTGTACGGGTTCAGGCAGCCGAGTTCAATTATTCCAAAACCTAGCAATTTTCTCATATCATTGAATCTGGTTTTATTGCAAATAGGGTCATAGAAATAGTCGTTCCCAGTGATAATAGACTTAGTTTATCTTAACTATTAACACTTCCAAAGGCTGGGTGCGTCCTGCACCGATACAACATTTATGCACATATGCGCGGTTGCGCATATATTAATAATGAGGTAACCTTATCTCGTGCCATCTGAAAACAAAATCGTGTAATAGCAGGCGGCAAAGTGTGCCAGTGTAACTGGAAACACACGTATCGGGCTCAAAGAACAGAGTGATAATGAATAAATCAGGAAGGACCCTTCCACGACTACTTCAGATTCCCCTGAGTTAACTGATCCTCCATTTAACGTCCTGATTGTAATGTTCCGGATGTATCTGGTAAATAATAGGGTATTGCCTCTGTTTGTTGTGAGAAGGCAAAATGGGTTCCCCCTTTGCCGGGCACAATTATCCACAGTCGTGTAAAACAATCACCAACACCATGTCCGGGAGCAACCTGATTCGCAAGATGGCACGCCCCCTCCGTTTTTGGCTGCGCGCAAATCATTCTCCACAGATAGATTCACAAATCAGGCAAAGATCAACTGAACATGGCACCAGCACAGAGTTTCTTTGGTACTTCCTACAAAGGGCCTCATATTGCTAAGGAAACATCTGAAAGTTGAAGATACGAAGAGGTCTCACCTTGAGAGATCCCCCAGTTGGAGTCCTGTTAGATCTCCAAGGTCTCAGGAAAGGGTCATGAGATTCAAATATGGAACTTCCATATACATTGCAAAGCATGCGTTCTGCCACTGAGCGACAGCCCTTCCCTGCATGCTAGGCTTCCCAACTCTGGCCTAGGAAATTCCTGGAGATTTGGGGCAGGGTCTATAGAGGGAGGGGCGAGGAGGAATTTCACCTAGTATCTATAGTATACCATAGTATATTCCCTCTGAAGCTCCAATTTCTTTCCTCCCTTTGTTTCCCCCTTTTGTCCTTTTCTCTTTCCCCTGTTCCCTTTTGTCCTTCCTTTCTGCTGGACCCTAGTGAATCTGCTAGACCTCCCCTCATCTTTCTTTTGGTCTCCCCCTTCTCATCTTCCTGGTTCAACATTATCAGTGATGACTTCCCGTTCTAAATATTAGTTTAAATTATGCGTGAGGTTGGGAGCATAGTTTAGGGCGCCAGTTTGGGGTGAGAGTAGGATTTTATAACTTTAAATATAATGGTATTTCTTGTATTTTACCTGTTTATTGATTGTTCTGTTAGTTTATTGTTGTAAGCCACCATGAGCTCGGCCTCACCAGGAAAGGGCGGGGTATAAATCAAATCAAATCAAATCAAATCAAATTTCTCCAGAGGAACTGATCTTTATAGACTGGAGATTGGTTGTAATTTTGCGAGACCTCCAGACGCCCCCCCCCCCGGAGGTTGGTCACCCTACTGCACATAGATACATATGTGTCATACATGGAAATCTTCTGATGAAGAAGAAGAGTTGGTTTCTATATGCTGACTTTCTCTACCGTTTAAGGAAGAATCAAACCAGCTTACAATCTCCTTCCCTTCCCCACCCCACAACAGACACCCTGTGAGGTAGGTGGGACTGAGAGAGCTCTAAGAGAGCTGTGACTAACCCAAAGCCACGCAGCTGGCTTCATGTGGAGGAGCGGGGAAACAAAGTTCTCCAGATTAGTGTCCACCGCTCCAAACCACTGCTCTTAACCACTACATCAAGCTGGCTGCTCCAGAGGCAAGGAGGGTGGACCTTGTTCTTCTCTTCCTACCGCTTGCTGTCTTTCACATGACCATCTTTCCGAAGCTGTTCATTTCTTTCTTTGTTTGTTCATTCATCTATTCACTCATGCTCTATCCTTCCAGAGAATGCAGAATGGAGTTTGCGATGAGCCATTCCATTTCACATTTCTTCAGCCATGATAGGTAATAGATACAGGGCAATGAATAAATGAGTTGCTTAGAAAATAGGGATGGGACCTTGGCTCTGTGGTAGACCATCTGTGATGCATGCAGAAGGTCCCAGGTTCAGTCCCTGACATCTCCAGTTAACAAAAGGATCAGGTAGCATGGGATGTAAAAACAACAACGTTTACCTGAGACTCTGGAGAACCACTCTCAGTCAGAGTACCCTGATAATGGTCTGATTCAGTAAAGGACAGCTTCATGTGTATTTGAACACAGTGTATTGGAAAACGTTGTGTGTGTTATGTGCCATTAAGTGGGTTCCGACTTACGATGACCCTATGAATTAATGACTTCCAAAACATCCTATCATTAACAGCCTTGCTCAGGTCTTGCACTAAGGGCTGCACCTTCCTTGACTGAGTCAATCCATGTTGGGTCTTCCTCTTTCCCTGCTGCCTTCAATTTTTCCTAGTATTATTGTTAGATATGAAAGGTATGAAGCTGCCTTATACTGAATCAGACCCTTGGTCCATTGAAGTCAGTATTGTGTACTCGGACTGGCAGCAGCTCTCCAGAGTCTCAGGCAGAGGTCTTTCACATCACCTACATGCCTAGTCCCTTTAACTGGAGATGCCAGGGATTGAACCTGGGACCTTCTGCACACCAGGCAGATGCTCTACAAACTGAGCCACAGCCCTTCCTCTGTTTTTTCTTTCTTTCAGGGAGCCCCGTAGCACAGAGTGGTAAGCTGCAGTCCTGCAGTCCAAGCTCTGCTCACGACCTAAGTTAGATCCCGACGGAAGTCGGTTTCAGGTCGTCGGCTTAAGGTTGACTCAGCCTTCCATCCTTCCAAGGTTGGTTGAGTACCCAGTTTGCTGGGGGTAAAGGGAAGATGACTGAGGAAGGCACTGGCAAACCACCCCATAAACATAATCTGCCTAGTAAATGTTGAGATGTAATGTCACCCCATGAGTCAGTAATGACCCCGTGCTTGCACAGGGGACTACCTTTATCTTACCTTGTCTTCTCAATGGAGAGCATTCGCTTCAATATTTTTGAGAAACGTTACCCCAACATTGTTGCTAAAGTGAAAAGGGAAATGAATTTGGGGGTTGCCCAGGATCCTAGAGGATTTTTTTTTTTTTTGCCATCTTCTGAGCATGGAGTAGGGGTTACTGGGTGTGGGGGGGCAGTTGTGCATTTCCTGCATTGTGCAGTGGGTTGGACTAGATGACCCTGGTGGTCCCTTCCAACTCTATGATTCTATGGCCTTTTATGCATGGCTGTTTCCTCGCTGTCACCCCTCTGATGACTTCAGGCATTTGTTTTGATTACGCATGCCATTTCCAACTGTCAGAGGTCGCCTCCCTCTCCCCGTTTCTTTGCACGCATTTTGACCACGTTTTCAGGACCCAGTTTCATCACGAATTCAAAAAGGCAGGCAAAATGTGCGAAAACACAAGGGGAGAGCGAGGTGACCTCTGATGGTTGGAAATGGCATGCACAATCAAAACAAAGACCCGAAGTCGATGGAGGGGTGACAGCGAGGGAAACAGCCATGCATAAAAGGCCTATGGTTCCTCTTCACAAGAACGTTGTGAAGAACTTCAAGCAAAGCCAAAAAAGTGTTGAAACTTCTAGCAGAATTATTTAAGGGAGTTTGCCATTTACATCTCTGGGTCAGTGTCTAACCATCTCAGTTTTATTGATGGCGAGAGATGCAGTAGCCCAAATTCAGCAGCAAGTTTCCATGCTTTCCCAAGCCCTGCCCTGATGCCAAAACAAGGAAGCATTATGTATTCAGTCATCATTCAAATGACGGAAGCAAAAAAACAAAATTTAGCACCAGTGGGATGACTAACTTCCAAAGGCTGACCAAAAGCATATGCTTTGTGTTTCTTTCTAAGTATCTGGAAAGGGAAGGTGGGTAGGGTAGGGGTTAGTTTCAGGTTAGCTACTCTGAGTGGTTCCACTCAAGTAACAGTGGCAGAAAAATGTTTAAAAATCTGCAATATTGCATGTGGTGCCATACCACTTCCAGTAAAAAAAAAAAGGAAGTGGCATAGGGTAGTTCTAGGAAATGCCAGAAACTCTATGGTTTTATCATAGAGCTTCCGGCAATTCCTAGAGCTAACCATGTCACTTCTAGTTTTTTACAGGAAGTGATGTGACGCCGCAGTTGGTGTTGCGGCTCTCCCATATCCTCCCTGGCAACCCTCATGGAGGCCTATGAATGCTGTCTCGGATGAAAAGGGGAGTAAAAATGTAATAGTTAGGTAGAGATCAAACGGACTGTATCTGCTAAACGGTTCCAGAGTCTTGGGATAAAGGCCATCGAAACCTCCACTTTTCCGCAGTAAAAGGTTTTTCACGACAAGGAGAAATATTTTTGCAGATAGAGAGGACAGATTCAGAAATTTGTGCCAGACAAGAACCCTCAAATTGGCTGAGGGACATACCTGATCTTCCCGTCAAAAAAGTATGCTCTGAAGTCTCACGCGGGGGCGTTTAAGCAGGGAGGCATGATTCCCCGAGTCTTCCCAGGAGCAGCGGCCGTCTCCTTCCCACTGGGTAAATTCCTTTAAAGCTGTCAAAGAAGTTGTAATCAGACTAGGCTATCAAACCCAGTCCTCTCGAGACCTGGAAATAAGATCCAGAGATGAGTGTTCAGCTGCGCTAGAGCTGGGGCCGAAACACTAAAGTTTCCATTGAAATGAAATGAAGGGACTTGAATTGCCTGGTGAGGGAGCAGCAAAGCTTCAATAAGACCAGCAGACCAAAAGCTTCGAATCAATGAGAGCCAAGGATCTATGCGGCTCATAATGGAATCTGATAGCAGAACAAAACACTTAACTGGGAAGCCGGCTTCGCAAACTGCTGGAGCATTTAGCCATGAGATTTTCCTGGCGAATCTCGATTTTCTCCTACAGTTGACTAGTTTTTATTACTGAACCAAATTAAAACGGGGGGGGGGGGGATGTAATAAAATAATACAGGAATTGCATGTGGGTTTTTTTTCTTTTTTGGTGTCTTGTTAATTCTGAAAACACGAAAGCTATAGTCAGTATGCTTCACTTTGCCAAGCACCGCAGCGTGTTCAAGTTCTCCAGAGAATACGGCTTCCAAGGGGAGCCAGGACATCGTACTCGGGATGCTCAAATACCTGCCAATTTGACTCACATCCTGTTCACCGATTATAAACAAGGGTCCGATTTTGGGGCACCTACCTGTCCACAGCTGTTTGGCTGGTGACTTAACCCTAATTGGCTTTTCATGTATGAGGAGGGTGTGTGAACAAGATCTTCGGGTATGGGTGGACCGTCAGTTAAATATGAGCAGCCAGGGTGATGCAGCAACAAAAAATGGCTAATGTGATCTTGGGGTGTATCAACAGACATGTCACATCCAAATCGCAAGATGTCATAGTCCCGCTGTACACTGCATTGGTCAGACTGCCTCCGCCGCTCATGTGGAGGAGTGGGGAATCAAACCCGGTTCCCCAGATCAGACTCCACCGCTCCAAACCACCGCTTTTAACCACTCTGGCTCTGAACACAAACTAACACCCGAGACTGCCTTATACCATTTGCCCATCAAGGTCAGGGGTGTCAGCTTAGACTGACAACATCTCTCTAGGGGTTTATATAGAGGTTTTTCACATTACCTAGAAGCCGATTCTTTTAAATAGAGATGCCAGGGATTGAATCTGGGACCTTCCACATGCAAAGCAGATGCTCTATCGCTGAGCCTTGGCCCCTCCCTGAAGCAAAAGGCAGGGTGGCCAAAGTTTCCGTTTTCACATCTGGACAGCGAGAAGCAGCTGTTTCTTTGGAGGGAGTTGATGGTTTTTTGGGAAACTTCCAGCCTTTCCTCCCTTGGCTCAACCTTGACACTGGCCGTCAAACTAAACATGACATAGAAAACCTGTGATTCGGAAGTCCCTCTTTTCCCCTCAGCTCACAGTCCCCAAACTTGAAAGCTGCAGGTAATTCGATGGCTAGGGTTGCCAGCTCCGGGTTAGGAATTACCTGGAGATTTTGGGGGTGGAGCCTGAGGAGGGTGAGGTTTGGAGAGGGGAGGGTCTTCAATGTCATAGAGTCCAAATGCCAAAGCTGCCATTTTCTCTCTGACGATCAGAGCTCCCTTCATCTGATGTATGAGACCTACAATCATGAGGCAGCAGCGATACACAATGGACTACCCTAAGCTATCTGGTATGCCCTTAAGAGGTATATAGGACCAGAGTTAACACAAAAGTAGGGCACTGCTGTGAAACAGGGGCCAAAATTAGAGTTGCTAGGTCCCTCTTTGCCACCGGTGGGAGGTTTTTGGGGTGAAGCCTGAGGAGGGCAGGGTTTGGGGAGGGGAGGGACTTCAGTGCCATAGAGGCCTATTGCCAAAGCGGCCATTTTCTCCAGGTGAACTGATCTCAATCGGCTGGAGATCAGTTGAAACAGCAGCAGATCTCCAGCTAGTACCTGGAGGTTGGCAACCCTAGCCGAAATGGAAGGACCCTGGAATCCATCTTTTGTAGGGTTGCCAACTGCCAGGTAGTTAGTATGGAGTCGGCTAGTTAATTTCAAGTCAATCACAGACACAAAGTAATCCAGAACTTGACAATTTATCACATAGGTGCAAAAGTGCAAATGTGCAGTGAAAGACTTGCAACATACAATTCTATATACAATCCTATGTTCTCAATCCTATAAGGTAACAATCTCCACAATTTTCTCTTGAGTAATCTTCACAAAGGTAACTGGAGAGCAAAATTCAAAAAGTCCAGTGAGGGTAAGGTTTCAATAGTATTTCTAGAAGACTGAAGAGGGGGATGATCGTTTCAGTTCTTCTTCAGCCCCTTTTCAGTTTAATTCAATTGTATATGTTCACAACTTATCTCCATTTTTCCATTCAGGATAAAGCTGCAGTGCACTTTGTATCCCTTTGGGAACAGATAACAGCATCGGAGCAACCACGTATGTGAAATGATATACCTTGAGTGGGAACTTTGAAAAAATATATACAGTACATGGCTGCAGCTTTATCCTGTTCTCCAGCTGATAGAGATCAGATCACCTGGAGAAAAATGGCTGCTTTGGCAGTTGAACTCTATGGCATTGAAGTCCCTCCCCTCCCCAGACACCGCCCTCTTCTGGCTCCACCCCCAAAATCTCCTGCAGGTTGAGAAGAGGGACCTAGCAACCCTAATCTTGTGGCACTCTGGAGCTGATAGGCAGGGACATTATTTTAATAAAATCCTTAAAATTCATACAATCCATCTTTATTGAGAATATTTCCACTGGTATTCTCATCCTCTTAAAAATAGGTATCCAAGGTCCCGTATGCCAACCTCTTGCAAAGCTCTTTTGTCTCCATTGCTAATTCCCCAAATTAAAAGAGAGACCCCTCTAATTAGTGTAACAGCAGGAGAGGGGAGATATTGCTATAGAAGGGACTGTGAGGTCTTCCCCAGAAGTGACATCAGTCCTCTCTAAGTATAGCCAAAGAATTATGGAAAGATGGTTCTAGGGTTGCCAGGTCCCTCTTCGCCTTGGTGGGAGGTTTTTGGGGCAGAGCCTGAGGAGGGCGGGGTTTGGGGAAGGGAGGGACTTCAATGCCATAGAGTCCAATTGCCAAAGCTGCCATTTTCTCCAGGCGAACTGATCTCTATCGGCTGGAGATCAGTTGCAATAGTAGGAGATCTCCAGCTAGTTCCTGGAGGTTGGCGACCCTAGTTGTGATGTCATGTCTAGGTTTTTTCGCCAGAAGTGGCATCATGCTGTTAGCAACAGCTGCCCTTACATTCTATAGAACACATGTTCCAAGGAACAATGACTCCACGTCGTGGGATTGCCAGCATTGAAAAAGCTTCTGCGAAATAGGACCTTTACCGGAAACCTATTTACTTACCTTGGCACTCTTGGACTCTTCCAACTACAGAGTTATTTTTGCCACTTACCTAATAATTATGGGAGTGTGCACTTGTATTTTCTTGTTGTACAATTGGCTCTAGTTCATGTAATTGTTTATATGCTTACATTTATATAGTATATCATTGTTAATAGCATTATAGACTCTTGCTCTTTCTTGCCATAAGTGTCCACTGTTGTTTACCAGTACCTGGAGGCTGGCAACCCTAATGGTTCCTAACAAGAACATTCCCCAATGCCCATCGACAGGAGAGTTTGAGTGTTGACAGCCAGTTCAGAGAGAGTCCTCTCCCCAGTTACTTGGATCGGTCAGGTCAAAGTGTCTAGTTTGGGGATTTCTCTTCAGCCTTAGATACCCCAGAGTGCTTGCCAATCTAATTAACTTAACAGCCAGTTAATTATTATACCATCATAATTAGGGCCTCACCACTCTACTCTAATGAGACCTATTTAAAACCAATTTCACCTTCCCCTAATGGTATGATGCAGGCAAAAAACGTATTCTCTCTTGGCCGATTATGTGCCCCTTCCTGCTTGACCCCAAAGCAACCAGATAATCCCGCTTAAGGGAGGGTGGTTGGGTAGGGGGTTCAGTTCTCCTGCTACAGTGGGATATCTCCCATAGATTGTCCCCATCCTTTGTCAGTGCTTCATAGGCTGGAGGAGGGAAATAAGGGGGCACACCAACCATAGAGTTTGGGGTGAATCCTAGAGTGTCACCCTGATGTAATGATGTCACTTCCACTTTTTTTGTCAAAAGTGATGTTGCATGCTGGGTTGATGTTGGCGTGTCTGTCCCCATCTCCACCTTTAGTACCTCCCAGAGGGTTCCTGGATTCAGCTGGCAACCCTAAGGGTGGGGCAGCTTTAGCAGGAAATGATTGGGGCCAGCAGTCATGTGGAATATAAATAGCCATCTAAATAGGGTTGCCAACTCTGAATTGGGAAATACCTCGAGATTTGGGGGTGGAGCCTAGGGAGGATGGGGTTTCGGGAAGGGAGGGACCTCAACAGTGTATAAATTAGGGTTGCCAGCTCCAGATTGGGAAATACCTGTAGATTTTTGGGGCGGAGCCTGAGGAGGGTGGGGTTTGAGGAGGGGAGGGACATCAATGCCAAAGAGTCCAATTGCCAAAGCAACCATTTTCTCCAGGGGAACTGATCTCTGTCGCCTGGATATCAGTTGTAATAGCAGGAAATCACCAGCTAGTACCTGGAGGTTGGCAATCCTAGTATAATTCCATAGAGTCCATGCTTCAAAGCAGCAATTTTTTTTCAGGGGAACTGATCTCTGCAGTCTGGAGATGAGTTGTAATTCCAGCAGATCTCCAGGCCCCACCTAGAAATTGTCAACCCTAACTCTAAAGTAGCTTGATTGATTGCCTGGGCAGTATGAGGTTGCTTGGCATGGCCAATTGTCTGCTGTCCTTTCAAATATGGGCAGGATCAAATATTGGCTCTCATCCTCAAGGAAGGAACAAACCATCTGAATGTAGGTGGGCTTTGGGAGAATAAAATTTATTCATTTATAAATCAATCTATTCTATTTTGTTCCCAGTGGGGACCAAAACGGATTTACAACATTGTTTTCCCCCTCTCCATTTTATCTTCACAACAACCTTTTGTGATAGGTTATGATAAGAAGAAGAAGAAGCAGCAGAAGAGAAAAGTTGGGTTTTATATCCCACTTTTCTCTACCTTAAGGAGTCTCCAAGCGGCTTACAATCACCTTCCCTTCCCCTCCCCACAACAGTCACCTTTTGAGGTAAGTGGGGCTGAGAGAGTTCAGAGAGAACTGTGACTGGCCCAAGGTCACCCAGCAGGCTTCATGCGGAGGAGCGGGGAATCAAACCCGGTTCTCCAGATTAGAGGCCACCGCTCTTAACCACTACACCATGCTGACTGTCAGAGTGACTTGCCCAAGGTCACCCAGCAAGCTTCCATGGTGGGGTGGTAGGGTTGCCAGGTCCCTCTTCGCCACCAGTGGGAGATTTTTGGGGCAGAGCCTGAGGAGGGCGGGGTTTGGGGAGGGGAGGGACTTCAATGCCATAGAGTTCAATTGCTGAAGTGGCCATTTTTCTCCAGGCGATCTGATCTCTATCTGCTGGAGATCAGCTGAATTAGCAGGAGATCTCCTGCTACTTCCTGGCGGTTGGCAACCCTATGGGGCGGGTTATTGAACTTGGGTCTCCGAGATCCTAGCCTGACACTCTAAGCGCTCTGCCCCTTCCTCCTCCGAGTTGCCATCTTGAGGAACACATCTCCAGAAGGCCCCTAAGTTCTGACCTCCCACTTTTAACAACTTGCCACTTTTAAACAAGCACCCCAAAATGGGACTAGAAAAAAAGGGCTTGTAGACAGCTTATTTTCTCTTTTTAATAGGCCAAGCTAAGGTGGAGGGTGGGGTTTGGGGAGGAGAGGAACCTCAGCAGGGTATAATGCCATCGAGTCCACCCTCCAGTGCAGTCACTTTCTCCAGGGGAACTGATATCTGTCATCGGGAGCTCTGCTGTAATTCTGGGAGATCTCCAGGAGTTTGGCGACACTACATTCAAACCAGACTTTAAACAAAAGAAGAGAAAGGCTTCTGATTAACTCTATCCTCCTGGCTGCAGATAGGGTTGCCAGCTCTGGGTTGGGACATAAGAGCCTGGAGAGGGTGGGGTTTGGGGAGCGGAGGGACCTCAGCAGGGACCTCACTCTCCAAAGCAGACATTTTCTCCAGGGGAACTGATCTTGGTCGTCTGGACATCAATTGTAATAGTGGGAGATCTCCAGGGGCCACCTGGAGGTTGGCAATCGTAGCTGCAGAGATTAAATGTTGCTTTGCAGCAGCTCACGCCAAACAACGCCCCTTGAAAGGAAACCTCCTCTGGCAGACACTATTTTCTCTGTTCAGCTGGGGTGGCCAACTTCCAGGCGGTAGCTGGAGATCTCCCACTATTTCAATTGATCTCCAGCCAACAGAGACCAGTTCCCCTGGAGAAACTGGCCGATTTGGCAATGGGGCTCTATGGCATTGAAGTCCCTCCCCAAACCCCGCCCTCCTCAGGCTCCACCCCAAAAACCTCCTGCCGGTGGCGAAGAGGGACCTGGCAACCCTACGTTCAGCACCGCAAGTGGACCCTGCAAACACAAAGAGCAGAGAAGAATTCGCCAGCAGGGCTACAAAAGCATGCACTTGCCTGAGCTCTGGTGAATGCAGCCACCCGCCACGGGCCCCAGTCTGCAAATGAGCCCCACGCAGAGCGTTCCCATGTGTTTATACTGGAGTAGGATGTTTAACAGTCCTGTCATTTGCCTGAAGACGGAGTGAAGGAAACGCTTGCGCCAAGCAACAGCTGGTACAATAAACATTGTCTTCTCTCGGCCCAGACACGTTTTCTTTTTATGTGTAGTGAAAACTGCTGCGCCGCATCGCGACGGATTATCTTGCCCTGTCCTTACGCTTGAAGAATATCTTTGCCTATGGGCCTTCAAAAGGTTTAATCCGTATTTCTCTTGAAAACACCACTTTGGGAATCTTTTAATCCCGTCACTCATGCTTACAGAGAAATGCATAAGGTATCACGCTAAAATGAGCCGACCGTTTCTAGCCTTAAATGGGAGCAGGGTATGCTAGAGGAGGTTTCCTTTCAAGGGGTGCTGTTTGGCATGAGCTGCTTTGAAGCAAAATTTTCATACCTGCAGCTAGGATTGCCAACCTCCAGGGGGCCCCTGGAGATCTCCCACTATTACAATTGATCGCCAGACGACCAAGATCAGTTCCTCTGGAGAAAAAGGCTGCTTTGGAGGGTGACTGCTATGGCATTATAACCCTGCTGAGGTCCCTCCCCTCCCCAAACCCCACCCTCCCCCGGCTCCACCCCAAAACCTCCACGTATTTCCCAACCCAGAGCAGGCAACTCTGGGCGAAAACGCACAGTCGCTTTATCCTCCTTTAATCCCTGTTTTGGCCAGGATCGAACGCACATTCGGCGAAACGCATGGGTTCGATCCTGGATGAATCCTGGCTGAAACAGGGATTAAAGGCGGATGAAGCGACCATGGGCTTTTCTGTCTGCAGCCAGGAGGATGGAGTTAATCAGAAGCCTTTCTCTTCTTTTGTTTAAAGTCTGGTTTGAGTGTCGAGTAGGGTGGAGTGTAGGGAGGGTTTGATCCCCCCAAAAAATGACGGTGAGGTGCAATTGGCATGATTGGCTGTTGGTGCGTTGTGTGAGCTGTCTAGGGTTGCCAGCTGGCCTGGAGAAAAATGTCCTCTCGCAGGGTAGGGTTGCCAGCTCCGGGTTGGGAAATACCTGGAGATTTTGGGGGTGGTGCTTGAGGAGGGTGGGGTTTGGGGAGGGGAGGGACTTCAATGCCATCGAGTCCAATTGCCAAAGCGGCCATTTTCTCCAGGGGGGCTGACCTCTGTCGCCTGGAGTTCAGTTGTAATAGCGGGAGATCTCCAGCTGCCACCTGGATGTTGGCAAGCCTATTCACAAGAGATACCCAGGGCAGAACCTGCGACTGTCTGAATGTGAAGGAGGGGCTCCACCCCTGAGCCGTGAGCCCACCAGACTGAAATGAACTTCACTTTGGCTAGATTTTGGCTCTCGGCAATTTCCAGGGCTCCTCTCCACAGGATGCGCATGTCAACATGCATTTGAGATTTGATTGGCAGGGGAAGGAAGTGACACTGCTACCCATTGTGGTTCAATTTTAGGATTCCTTGCATGCCTCCCTTAATTGCCTTTCAGGCCCCGATTGAGGGACACCCGCTAAATTAAAAATTTAGATGTTTAATTAGAAAACAAACTCTCTCCGTCATCTGTTGAAAGTTAACGGCAAGCCTCAGTGAACCACAAGCTATGTGTGTTCCTGGGACAGCAGCACCTGCTGTTTTTCCGGCAGAGGCACGGCGGCTCCAGTCGGCAACTTGCCCGCGTTCGTCCCGATTAATAAACATGAAACAGCAGGCGGTCGGTGCGCTGCGAGGGGCGATACCAGGCTCAGAATGGGCGGCCGTGGCGAGGCTGGTAAATTTGGGAGATCGAATTCTATCAGACTCAAGCAGAAGCTGCCACATGTGAAAGACCGGGACATTCCACGTAGGTTTCCTCTGTGTAGTGTAAATGGTCCCATATTGGGGCTTGGTGATATGGAGTGCTTGGTGAGTGATACGGAACCCAAGCGGTCCAAGAGCTGAGAGCGCAAACAGCACGGTGGGTAGGGTTGCCAACCTCCAGGAACTAGTAAATCCCTACGGAGATAATCTCAGTACACAGCCACTAATCGTTTAAACATATGCAATAACAGGCTTTAACGTGATGGCAATAATAGGCTTTAACACTCTATACAACTTCACAATTCTCTTCTTAATATTACATATATTCCAGAGCATAAAACCCCCAGGGAATAACTCTTACGACTAGCAGCAAGGTCCACAAAGTCTTTACAGATGTATTGAAATCCGCCACAAATCAGGCAGTACCAATCGAAAATGTTCTCAATCACGTTCAGGCTATTTGCAGCTCAGAACTTTATTGAAAAAAGAGTGTTACGCATATATAATGTTCATATTGTAATACTACATAAGTAAAGTTGCATATGTTGAAACGATTAGTGGCTGTGTACTGAGATTATCTCCTTAGGGATTTACTAGCTATATATCAGTACACCTCCAGTTTATAGTATTTACAAAGAACCTCCAGGAACTAGCAGGAGATCTCCTGCTATTACAACTGATCTCCAGCTGATAGAGATCAGTTCCCCTGGAGCAAATGGCCGCCTTAGCTATTGGACTCTATGGCATTGAAGTCCCTCCCCTCCCCAAACCCCGCCCTCCTCAGGCTCCGCCCCCCAAATCTCCAGGTATTTCCCAACCTGGAGCTGGCAACTCGACAGGTAGACCTGAAGATCCGCATTTCAATTTTGATTCTCTTGGGGGCAGATTAAATCTTTGATATTATTTTTCTGTTTCCTTGCAGGACTCCCCGCCCCCAACATATTATCACACTATTTTTGTTTTTGTGGTGAGTAAATGGCATATGAAAGGCAACAAATGGTGTAAAAATGGTGGCAAATGTCAGGAAAATGGTGTAAAAGAAAACCACAAATCAGGAACAAAAATAAGCAGAATGAAAAAGCTTTCTGCAGTGACATATTAAAGCAACCGCTCTCCACACTCCAGAGACATATTTGATCATCCCTTGCGTAAGTCTGCAGATTTCACAACACAGGAAAGAAGTCATGGAAAAACCCCTCAGATTTACCTCTGCACTTCTTGGGACATCTCAGAAAGAACAAACCAATAACAAATCGAGTTAGATGGGAACTTCACCTAGTGCCCAGCTGCTTTGTTTAAGAATCATAGAGGTGGAAGGGACCTCCAGGGTCATCTAGTCCAACCCTCTGCACAATGCAGGAAATTCACAACTCCCTCCCCCCCGCCCCCAGTGACCCCTGCTCCATGCCCCAAAGATGGTAAAAATCCCTCCAGGATTTTTTGCACTGTGGGTCAGTGGTAGAGCATCTGCTTGGCATGCAGAAGGTCCCAGGTTGAATCTCCGGCATCTCCAGTTAAAGGAGCCAGGCAAGTCGGTGATGTGAAAGTCCCCTGCCTGAGACCCTGGAGAGCTGCTGCCAGTCTGAGTAGATGATACTGACTTCGATGGACCAAGGGTCTGATTCAGTAGAAGGCAGCTTCATGTGTTCATGTGTTCAGGATCCCTGGCCAAACCGTCCTGGAGGAAAATGTCTCCCTGACCCCGAAGTGGCGATCAGCATTTCTCTGGGTGATATTTTAAATGGAGTGTTGTGTGTCGGTTAGTGTTGGCTGCCTGTGCGTGAAAACGAGAAGGGAAAAAATTGCGAGTTTGTTTCGTTATCCAGTTCCTCCGTCTCCGTGGCTGAATTTTTGAACCCGTGGAGAGGTTTGGCGTTTACGGAACAATAAAAACCGCTGGAAGATCGTTAATTTTTTTATAGCGATGGCTTGGGCCTGGAATCCCTCGGCTGCATATATTTCTGTCCGCATTTGGGAGTTCATGAAAATCTGAGCTGGGATCTTGGGAGCCACGAGCGGTCCCCCAGGGTCGCTGCATCTCGCCGGCGCTGCCCGGAGTGCATTTCAATGAGTTAAAGAGTCCTTTCTCCCCTCTTCCCTTTATCACTCTTTCCACCGAAGCAATTTCTTCGCCTGCCACCCTGCACTAATGGGTGGGGAGGAGACGTGCGACCGTGAAAGGAGGCACGGCTGTCCATTAGAGGCAACTTTTCTGTTAAGAAGTGTCAGTCAGGTGGAAAGGGCGGGTGGCCTGCTGACTTCCACCCACGCCTCATTGGTTCGGCTTCCAAACAGAGATGCGGGACGCACCGATCGCAGAGGCGGAAATTCCCTCACGCTCCGCCTCATCTCTCGGGCTGAGCGATGAGGCTCGATTGACCATGCAGGGGGGAAAAAACGCCTTTGTGTAGCCAACAGTGTTTAATTCCTGACTTCGGTTGGCAAAGGGGCGGCCCCCGGGATGCGACCTTGTCAAAAGCGGTTTGAAAAGGGAGGGCGAGAAAACAGTCGGGATGGAGGCCTCGACGCCCCTTTTTGCTTGGCCTCTTTCTTATACAGGGGATTTTGAAATTGTGCAGGGGAACCGGGTCTGTTCTCAGTAGGGTTGCCAACCTCCAGGTGATACCTGGAGATCTCCTGCTATTACAACAGTTCTCCGGCCGATAGAGATCAGATCACCTGGAGGAAATGGCTGCTTTGGCAATTGGACTCTATGGCATTGAAGTCCCCAAACCACGCCTCCTTAGGCTTCGCCCCCAAAACCTCCCGTCGGTGGCAAAGAGGGACCTGGCAACCCTAGTCGCAGTGTCTTCTGTTTAATTCTGTGGCTAATGACCAAAAACATAAATCCCTATGCTGTAATGAAGGCGCTCAATAATAAGGAACAGCACGTGGCTCAAATGGCAAAGAATGAATTCTACCATTCAGTCAACGTACAGTTGAAACCAACTTATATACAGGGTTGGATTTTTGCATCAGCTGAACAAGCTCACAAGTGTTGCAAGACGGAGTTCCTGACATGACAAGGTAACCACGGATGATTCTGTTGAAACGTCACCGAGAACCAAGCTGCGTTGCACGTCACAGGATCAGGTTATGGACTCTGAGAGAGGGGTGTGACTATTATCGAATGAGCATTGTGGTTATGGTCATTTTTGTATTTGTAATTGATGTTAGGGTGTATGTATCGCTCGCCTTGATATTTAGCACTAGGGTTCTAGTAGTCATTCCTGTCTGTACTATACGTTGACTGAATTATAGAATTCATTCTTTGCAGTTTGAGCCACGTGCTGTTCCTTATTATTGAGTTTAATTCTGTGGGGCAAAGGAAACTGGCAGAAAGCTGTCCATCCCAGAGGGGGTAAGGACTTGAGTTTTGTAGTCACCATGGCCAAGGGAAAACATGTAGCCCCACCCCAAACTTTTACAATGCATTTGTTCTCCTGCAGAAATTCATTCTTTTCTCCTATAGAGCTAGGCTTGCCAACCTCCAGGTGGTGGCTGGAGATCTCCTGGGATGACAGAGGATCTTCAGGTGACAGTAGGGTTGCCAGGTCCCCCCTCACCTCCGGCGGGAGGTTTTGGGGGCGGAGCTGGGACAGGTACTGCATGTGTGCGGCCGGGCCAACACGATTACATCACTTCCAGTTTACACCTGGAAGTGCTGCATCGCAACGGTCAGCTTTACCACTCAAACCCCCAAAACGCTAGGGGTAAAGTGGTAAAACAGCCCGTCGTGATGCAGCGCATCTTGGTGTAAACTAGAAGTGATGTGATTTCATTGGTGCAAATACATTGTGATCCCTGCTCCTGAGCTGGCCGATGGATTGGCAGGCAATCCGCTTTTTGGATGATGCCTTCATGATACTAGACAGTTTGGAACATTATAATGGATGATTGAACGGCTTAATGCCAGAAATCCACATATCCAATGGACAGGTCAAGTTCACAAGGAGCAAGTTAATTCTTTGGATCTAACAGTTACTATAGATCAGGATCATAGTTTAATTGTAAAACTCTATAAGAAAAAAAACTGAAAAAGGTGCGCTTCTCCATTTTAATTCTTTTCACCCCAGGCGCCTTAAGGAAAATTTACCGTATGGCCAACTTCTCAGAACCCACAGAAATGCAACTAAACAGGCGCTTTATAGGCAAGCAGCAGATAATCTATCTGAAACTCTGGTGACTAGAGGATATCCACATGGAATTATTAATAGGGCTAGAATTAGAGTAGACAATATAGATAGCTCAAAATTAATTAGAAATGAGAGAAAACAGATCTCATATCAAGGTATCACATCTTCTTTGCAATTTTCAACTTATACTAGAGATATACAAAATATTGTTCTTAAGCATTGGCATTTGGTACAGGAATTACCCGGACGCACTGTACCACCTAGATTTGGATATCTCAAAACTTGGTCTTTAAGGGACCATTTAATACACACAGATGCCTTACCTAAACCAATATCTAATATACCTCTAGGACATTACTGATGTGGGCAATGTAACATGTGTCCATATGCCTTGCCTGTCAAAGAATTTAAAAATGCAGATTCAAATTTTCCTTTTAAACTTGGGCATTTTTCAAATTGTAACAGCCAAAATGTTATCTATATTTTGAGATGCAGCAACGACAGAGGATGACTGCGTTTGATATTCAGCTTCTCTTGTGACTATTTCACTCCATCTCCTATAAAACCTGGTATAATGAGCAGGGTAATTGATGCAATTACAGAGTTTTTAAAAAAAAATCCAGTATTTTGGGATAGTCAAATTGCTCGGCTGATAAAAAGTGAGGGCTGTGACCTCTCCTCTGCCTTAATCGAGATGATGGAGATGAGAGAGAGAGCCGCTGGAAATGATCCTCGCCCTGCCCAATTCCACAGGGGGGACCCATTTACAACACTGAGGACTCCGTCAAATTTTATTTACTAAGCATGTTTCCTTCTCCCCTTCCCAGTGCAGTTATTTCCCAGTGGTCTTAAAAGTGTAATGGATTGTAATGCTTCCAATTGATGTGATTTCCCTCTATGAGACCCATTGCAATGAATAACGGTCCGATGCTTCCTTCTATGGGGTCCCTGCGCATCTTTCATTGCCAGCAACAGCATTTGCAGAGGAATTCCTGCGGTTGTTGTGCCCTTTAATTCTCAACTAGGTTGCAAGGGGGGGGGGAAAGACTCATAAGTTTTGGTAAATATTTTCCACAGCATCCAGAAAATTATTTATTTGGAAATGTATATGCCTCCTTGCCGGGGAACCTGCTTGACATGCCTTACACAGGAAACTATGATACATATGTATCATATGGGAGCCAGTGTGGTGTAGTGGTTAAGAGCGGTGGTTTGGAGTGGTGGACTCTGATCTGGAGAACCGGGTTTGATTCCCCACTCCTCCACATGAGCAGCGGAGGCTAATCTGGTGAACTGGATTTGTTTCCCCACTCCTGCACATGAAGCCAGTTGGGTGACCTTGGGAAAGTCACAACTTTGTTAGAGCTCTCTCAGCCCCATCTACCTCACAGGGTGTCTGTCGGGGGGTGGGGAGGAAAGGCAATTGTAACTTCTTCTTCTTCTTCTTCTTCTTCTTCTTCTTCTTCTTCTTCTTCTTCTTCTTCTTCTTCTTCTTCTTCTTCTTCTTCTTCTTTAAATAATGCAACTGGACCAGAGTTACAAAAGTTAGAAAATGAATGCCAAAAGTCACTCTTTTCGAGTGACTCTTGTCTTCTCATAATGTGACCAAAGTGCATTGCCTCAGTTAAGTTATTTAGTCATAACCTTCTACCAATATCAATTAATTTTCACTGAAACTATTTGCTTATCTGTTCAAACCTCTGCTGTCACTCACCATCCAGTATATGTAAGTGCTAATTCTATTGATTTATGACTGGACTCACAACTTACCTTTCTATATTAGCTCCTCCCTTTTCTCCTTACATCTCCCAGAATTACAACTGGTCTCCAGATAATAGAGATCACTTCTCCTGGAGAAAATGGCTGCTTTGGAAGGTGGACCGTAAGACATTATCCCCTGATGAGGTCCTTCTCTTTGAGACCCAGCATTTTGTAGTGGTTAAGAGCGGCGGACTCTAATCTGGAGAACTGGGTTTGTTTCCTACACATGAAGCCGGCTGGGTGACCTTGGGTTAGTCACAGTTCTCTTCGAACTCTCTCAGTCCTACCTACCTCACAAGGTGTCTATTGTAGGGAGAGGAAGGGAAGGCAATTGTAAGCCGCTTTGAGACTCCATAAAGGTAGAGAAAAGCAGGGTATAAAAACCAATTCTTCATCTTCCCAAACCCTACCCTTCCCAGGCTCCACCCCCGAAAACTCCGAGTATTTCCCAGCCCAGAGCTGGCAACCCTGTCCTTGGGCTAGCTGAGTAAAGAAGGCTGGATAGGGGTCTCAGAGGCAGACAGACTACCTTTCCCTATAATGGTTAGGAATGATTTCAAAGCTCTCCTTTTGCTGCATCAACGCCCCAACCCTTGTGATTCTTTATTCTTGCACCATTTTCTTTTTTTCTCACTCCAAGGGGGATTAAAAATGCATTTTAATAAAATAAATAACTCCCCAATTTTTCATGTAAAATAGGCATGTCTTTTCCGATACGGTTTGTGTGCTTCTATTTTCTATTTTTAATAAAAAATTCTATTGTTATATAAAAACAAAGCAATAAAATGATCCCAGCGTCTGGAGGAAAGACACCTGTATCTTCCCATGCATAAAGAGTTACAGATGGGTATCCCTTATAGTGCTTTTTGAGGAAGGGGTCGTTAGAGACCATTTTTTAAAACATCCTTGGCTATGTTCTTACATCTCCCTGTGCTTTGTAGGCCTGTATTGATCGATCCTTTGCTAAGCCATAAAGGAAGTCAAATTAACTGCAAAACACACCAACAGTGGCCATTTTGCAGCCTGTGCTTATGATAAAATGATTGCACTCTAAAAATGAAATATCCCTTCTGATGCATTAAACAAGGCAAAATCAGTTTGGCGATAAATATTTGCTGTTTTCTGCTGGCTTTTCTTTTGGCTAGGTACATTGCATTGGATGCCTGTCTGTTTGCAGGCCCAATTCCAAGTGCTGGATCTTACCTAAACACCTCGGAGCTGGGGTACTTGAAGGACCAACTCCTCCTACATTGCCCAGCCTGCTGGTTAAGATCTGCCTCCCAAGACCTGCTCTCTTTCCCCTTGCGTGAGGGGGGTGGCAACCAGAGATGGGACTTCTTCAGTGGTGGCACCTCAGTAGGGTCATCGATTGCTGCCATCTGTGACATCAGTGATAACCATAGCGTTTCCAGTGATTCCTAGAGCTACCCATTGTCACTTCCATGTTCAACCTGCTCAGAAGACACTGGTGGTTTATTTTCCCCCACCACCACTCTAAGCAGCAGCGGCACCTGGCAACCCAAATTAAAAAATATACGGGCATTAAAAAACACTGTTGAGCTTTAAAATACGAATTAAAAGTCCTCAGGCTCAAAGAAGAACATAAAACAGTAAAGTAAATGCTAGGTTCCTGCCTCCAACCCTCCTGCTGTTTGTCAGGCTCGACCTGACAACCTAGGCTTGCCTAGCATTTACTTTACTGTATTATAGACACCAGGCAGTTGTTTCCTTCCCCCCCAGGCTTTTTATGAAGAGGGGTTTTATCTTTTTTTCTCTTCCTGTTTTATGTTCTTCTTTGAGCCTGAGGACATTTAATGAGTATTTTAAAGCTCAACCGTGATTTTTAATGCCCGCATATTTTTTGATTAGGGTTGCCAGGTGCCCGGTGGTGGTGGGCAACCCCCCGGCAATTTGCCCCTCTGCCTGTCGACCACCTGAGGGTCGGCGGGCAAACGTGCAAACCCGCGTACACACCGCGCGCACGTCACTTTCAGTTTACAACCAGAAGTGCCGCCTTGCGAGGGGCCTTATATCACTCAAACTCTTAGTTTGAGTGGTAAAGGGCCGCTTCACCACTCAAACTAAGAGGTATAAGGCCCTTCACGAAGTGGCACTTCCGGTTGTAAACCAAAAGTGACGCGCATGCATGTCGGCATGTGCGCACGTGCGCGCGCGCAATCTCCACCTCAGCCCCATAGCCTCCCGCCGGAGGAGAGGAGGGACCTGGCAGCCCTATTTTAAATGGCTTGTTTTTAAGATTGATAATTGATTTGAATGATTTTGTGACCTTATTTTTACTTGTGAGCTACCTCCAGCTGGTTTCTGGAGAGGCGGCATAGAAATCTTCTAAACCAATAAAAAGCACATTTTTATGTTTTTGAAAAACCTATTCTGGTCCAGCTTTGGAGAGTTTTCACAAGTGACGCTAAGAATGTAATTTAGAATGTGTCGACGCAGAAAATAGCTTGGCCGCGAACTCAAAAGTTCCTGGTTCAAGTCTCACTGCTACAGTTAAGTCAGAAGTTAGCCATTGGCAAGATATTCTCTCAGCCTCAGTGCCCCATCTGCAACATGGGAATCCTCACCGGGTTGTTGTCATATGCAATATGGGAATCTGCATTCCAGGAATCCTCACAGGGCTGTTGTAAGGATTACTCAGCTAATGTCTATCATATCTTTTCCTACCTTTCCACAAGGTGGTACACCTAGTTCTTCCTCTCCTCCATCTTGCCCTCACAATAGCCCTGTGAGGTAAGTTGAGCTGAGAGAGTGACTGGCCCAATATCATAGGTCGTTTTTGCATGGGAGTTTTACCTGGTTCGTTGCTTGCCGGACCCACACTTTCTTGTTGGGAATATCTGCACCAGCAGCCTCCAAGCTCAAATCAAGGCCCCGCCCCTTAACATGCTGCTTTGTAATGGCCTTACTTTGTAGTGCTTACTGTGAGAGAACCCCCCCCCCAACCCAATTGCTGCATAAAAAAGCATTTTAAGAGCAAAAACAAACAACGGAGCAACCTGAAAGAAAGGGGGGGGGGAAGAAATCCAAGCCTTGTTTCTAAAATCCTTTCTTGTGCTCAGAAAGAACTCCAAGGAAGCAGGAAGCATTTGAATCCTCACCCCTTGACATGCTGCTTTGTAATTGGCTGCAGTGCTGTCTGTGAGAGAAACCAAGTTTCCGTGTCCCTTGCTTTGCCTTATGAACAGGAATTTCACCTGGGCTGACTCGGGGGAGAGGAAAGAATCAGGTTAACAGAGGAATGAGAAATCCCAGGATTTGTGAGGGCTGGCAGCGAGGTCATCTCTAACGGATGTAAAACTCATACATAACTACAAGGAACAACCAAGACAGACCGGGGGGTGCATATGAGTGAAAGTACCTATGCATAAATGACCATACAGTGAGCTCTATGGTAATGTCTCCCAGGTCACAGTATAATACTTTGTTTCATTATTTTATTTATGAACTTCATTCATACCCTGCCTTTCTCCCCAGAGCAGCTGACACCATTCTCTTCTCTTCCATTTTATCCTCACAGCAACACTATGAAGGTGAGGCTGAGCATGACCATAGGAAACAGCAGCCGGGACAAGCAGGGACTTGGAATGCAAGGAGGTAGAAATTTGGAGAAGGAAGGCAAACAATAGCCCTTTGAATGGTCACAAAGATAATTAATGGACAAGAGCCCAAACTAAGTTCTCAATTTATTGCTAATCAAGTAGAACAGATGCAGTGAGATCATGCTCTTGGAACCAAGGGCCGGAACCAAAGGGCTCTTGCCCTTTGGCTCAAAGCCTGAGCATTGTAGCCTAGAGGTAGTTGAAAGATCTGGAGGAAAAGAAAAGATAGGAGAAGGGAAGGGAAGAACAGAGAAGAGAAGCCTTCCCTGCCCCTTTGCCCATTACTACTATATTTCCCCCTGTTATATTGTAAGCCACTTTGTGTTCCCATTGGGGAGAAAAGTGGGATATAAATGATTAAATAAAAGTGTGTGACTGGCCCAGGGTCATCCAGCAAGCTTCCATAGCAGAGTGGCGATTCTAACCTGGGCTTCTCCAATGCTAGCCCAACACTCGAACAAATGCACCTCACTTTAATCACGATAACACACTGGAATGTGGTGTGTTCTGAATCCTAGAAAAGTGGTATATAAATCCAAACAATTATGAATGTGGCACAGAAAACAACTCCAGCACATTTACGGCAGAACGATCGCTCTGGCCAACGAATGCCTTTTCGTTCAGGTCGCAAATGTGGGAAATTCAAAAAACCCGATTTCAGCATCGCTTATGAAAATGGCCTTTAAAAAATGATGTGGTTTCTATTATGCCTCAGGGTTTATAGCCATGCGGCTTCAAATTTAATATCCCTTCCCATTACAAGTTAATTGCTACTAAAATAGTATTGCTGTTGTAATAAGCCTAATATGCTTGCAAGAATTTCTTGGGGATGTTGCTGTTTCATGATGATGATTATTATTATTATGGAAAAGGACAGAAATGGCACATCCAGGCTACAGTCATGATGAGCCATAACACTCTGGTTGCTGAAGATGATAAAGGGTAAAGTGGCCATTATTTATCTGATGGGGTGTGAGGAATAAGTCATAACTCATTGCGTAGAGCTTTTGTCCTCTTGCTCTGAGGATAAGGGCTCTGGTCCTATGGTAGGCACATGTATCAGCTATGGCCGCAAATATGTAGCTCTAGGCAGATACTCACCAGTTTCCTCTTCATCATCTACTCAAGGAAGGGGAACAGGAGGGGGCAACAGGATCCAGACCATTTCTATCTATCTGGTGCATTTTCATCCAAGGAGCTCAAGGGGATGTGTGTAAAGCGCCGTCAAGTCATAGCTGACTTATAGTGACCCCTAGTGGGGTTTTCAAGGCAAGTTATTAAGCAGAGGTGGTTTGCCATTGCCTTCCCCTGCAGAGTCTTCCTTGGAGGTCTCCCTTCTAAGTACTGACCCAGCTTAGCTTCTGAGATCTAACCAGATCGGGCTCTACTATACCATTCCACATCCTGCATGTGGGTTTAGATCCTACCTAAACTTCTGCAGGTGCAAGGTAGTGGATGCCTTTTGCTTATTTTCCTTCCTGTAGGAATATGACTGGGGAAGGGACTGGCAAACCACCCTGCAAACAAAGTCTGCCTTGGAAACGTCGAGATGTGACGTCACCCCATGGGTCAGGAATGACCCGGTGCTTGCAAAGGGGACCTTTACCTTTAGGAGACCTTTGATTTCTCCCTAAGTGCAGAGGGGCTGTGGCTCAATGGTGCAGCATCTGCTTGGCACGGAGAAGGTCCCAGGGTCAAAACCCAGAATCTACACCAGCGTGGTGTAGTGGCTAAGAGCAGAAGACTCTAAACTGGAGAACCAGATTTGTTTCCCCACTCCTCCACATGAGCAGCGGACTCTAATCTGGTGAACCGGGTTGGTTTCCCCAATCCTACACATGAAGCCTGCTGGGTGACCTTGGGCTAGTCACAGTTCTCTCAGCCCCACCTACCTCACAAGGTGCCTACAGTGGGGGGGGGAGGGAGGAAGGGAAGGTGATTGTAAGCCTGTTTGAGTCTCCCTTAAGAGGTAGAGAAAGTCAGCATATAAAAACCAACTCTTCTTCTTCTAGGATCTAGTAGGAGCTAATGTGAAAGACCTAGATCTGAGGCACTGGAAAACTGCTGCCAGCCCGAGTGGACAATACTGACCTGGATGGAGCAGTGGTCTAATTCAGTATAAGGCAGCTTCATGCGTTCATGTTCTTCAAGGTCCCCTTACCCTAGGAGCAGCGTTGCAGGGGTTGTTTGTGCAGGAGGGTGGGGGGGAATCATCAAGTATCTCTACCCTTGCAAATTGAAGGCTGTGGCTTCCTTGATTGAGTCAATCCATCTCTTGTTGGGTCTTCCTATTTTCCTGCTGCCCTCAACTTTTCCTAGCATGATGGTCTTTTCCAGTGACTCTTGTCTTCTCATAATATGTGACCAAAATGCGATAGCCTCAGTTTAGTCATTTTAGCTTCTAGGGTCAGTTCAGGCTTGATTTGATCTATAACCCACTGATTTGTTTTTTTGGCAGTCCAATGGTATCTGTAACACTCTTCTCCAACACCACATTCCAAAGGAGTCTACTTTCTTCCTATCAGCTTTCTTCAATGTCCAGCTTTCACACCCATACATAGTAATAGGGAATATGATGGCATGAATTAACTTGATCTTGGTGGGCAGTGACACATCCTTACTCTTCAGAATCTTTTCTAGCTCCTTCATGGCTGCCCTTCCCACATATACAGGCAATATATATCAGACCAGGTATGTATAGGTTGTATAATGTATTACCAATTAGACAAAAATCTGGTAAGATTGTCTCAAGCTGTTATACTGGGCTGTATATGTCTCCCATATAAAATGCGTGCAATTATCAATCTGGTAAAACAATTTTGTATATTTATATATTTTGTTTATCCCACCCAATCTTGGGTACCCAGCTTCTGTTTTCTAGGTTGTGTTTCGTTCCCCTATTATTTCTTCTACCCTCTGTCACCTGGAGGTCAGTTGTAACAGCAGGAGATCTCCAGCCACCACCTGGAGTTTGGCAACCGTATTTGAAACTCCTTTCATATTTCATATTTCACAATAGAGTGATTCTATTGACACGATAACCATGTTCAAGTACTTGAGGGGCTGTCATATAAAGGAGGGTGCCGAGTTGTTTTCTGTTGCCCCAGAAGGTCAGACCAGAACCAACAGGTTGAAATTAAATCAAAAGAGTTTCCGTTTAGACATTAGGAAGAATCTTCTAACAGTTAGAGCGGTTCCTCAGTGGAACAGGCTTCCTCAGGAGGTGGTGAGCTCTCCTTCCTTGGAGGTTTTTAAGAATAGGTTAGAGGGCCATCTGTCAGCAATGCTGATTCTGTGACCTTAGGCAGATGATGAGAGGGAGGGCATCTTGGCCATCTTCTGGTTACTGTGTGTGTGTGTTGGGGGGGGGAGGTAGTTTGGAATTTCCTGCATTGTGCAGGGGGTTGGACTAGATGACCCTGGTGGTCCCTTCCAACTCTATGATTCTATGATTCTATGACCAGGTGTGATATTTTCTTGGAGGACAGGATAGTTCAGCCCTCTGGCTGGCAACTGGAATTTCCCTGACGTTGAAGCATGTCTGGTTCCAGGTTTTGAGGTGTCTGGGTTCTGCGGTGTCTCTGGTGGCCCCTCACTGTTCCCAACACACAACACTCCGTACTTGACAACATTTGACAGGTGCCCTGCCGAACAACGTGGTATTTGATGTAACGGCTACGATGCCGTCAGTATTTGATGGGCAACGTGATCTGTAATCACCAGAAAATACGACATGTTGTTGCAGACAGTCTGTGACAGTTTAACATGTAGTGGGCACAGGAAAGGATTTGGCAGCTGGTATCCAGAGACAGACGACACAGAAGAGAAAGTTTAAAAAACCCTTTACATCCAGCCAGCAACAGTTTTGAAAGAGAAACCAGATTGGCATCGAAAGAAAATTATTTTTCTTGGCCTTTCATTCCCTCCTTCTTGCAAGGAACAGAAGGTACCACATATGATTTCCCCACTGACAGTCTCACACCAGTCCTGTGACCAGCGTCGCCAACTCTGGGTTGGGAAATACCTGGAGATTTTGGGGGTGGAGACTGAGGAGGGTGAGGTTTGGGGAAGGGAGGGACTTCAGGGGGGTATAATGCCATAGAGCCTACCTTCCGAAGTGGCCATTTTCTCCAGGTGAACTGATCTCTGTTGCCTGGACAACAATTGTAATCCCAGGCAATCTCCAGCCACCACCTCTACCTGTTGAACTGATCTCTGAATGGCCAACTCTACCTGTTGAACTGGATTTTTATGTTGGCTGGGACTGGCGTTTGCCTGTATACGTGTTGGATTCTTATAAAGCCTACTTGTGGAAATTCTGTGTTCTGTTTCTGTTTTGTAATTCATAGTTATAAGATTATTTAGGTAGTTAGACAGTTTAGGAGTTACATTATGTGTGTATAGATTGGTGTGAACAGTAATAAATGATTATTTTATTATTGTGGTATACCTAGTTCTTCCTCTCCTCCATCTTGCCCTCACAATAGCCCTGTGGGGTAAATTGAGCTGAGAGAGTGACTGGCCCAATATCATGGGTCGTTTTTGCATGGGAGTTTTACCTGGTTCGTTGCTTGCCGGACCCACACTTTCTTGTTGGGAATATCTGCACCAGCAGCCTCCAAGCTCAAATCAAGGCCCTGCCCCTTAACATGCTGCTTTGTAATGGCCTTACTTTGTAGTGCTTACTGTGAGAGAACCCCCCCCCCCAACCCAATTGCTGCATAAAAAAGCATTTTAAGAACCAAAAAACAAAAAACGGGACAATCTGAAAGGAAGAGCGGGGGTGGGGGTGGGAATCGAAGCCTCAGTTTTAAAAAGCTTTTCTTCTGCTCAGAAAGAGCTCCGAGGGAGCAGGAAGCATTTGAATCCCTGCCTCTTTACACGCTGCTTTGTAATTGGCTATGAGAGAAAGCAAACTTCTCTGTCCCACGCTTTGCCATATGCACGGAGATTTCACCTGGGCTGAGCTCAGGGGAGATGGGAGAATTGGGTTAATAGAGGGACAGGAAGTCCCAGGATTTGTGAGGGCTGGCAGCAAGGTCATCTCTAATGCATGAAAAACTCATGCATAACTAAAAGGAACAACCGAGGCAGACCGAGGGTGAACATGAGTGGAAGTACCCATGCATAAACGACCAGTGTTCTAGCTGCCACTGCGAGGTGTGTGGCCTTTCAAATGCAGGAATGCCATTCAGAACAGGAACTGGTCTGCATGGGAGTCCTGGGGAAAGGCATCCCTCAAAAGGGCCAGCTATCAAATTAATCATCTGGCACGTTGGAGCAGAAAACATGAGCTTCATCTGGTCTTGCACATACGGCTCCTGCAATTGATGTCTCCACACCTCTGAGGAGTTCAAAGGGGACAGACCTCTTTGTGCAATGATCTCAGCATTCAGTGACTCTCCTCTTCCTCCAACTGCAAGGAAAATATGTTGCTGTGACAATGATTCATGGGCACAGCAATAAAAAGCTGCTCTTCCCTACTAGGAGCGGCAATGGAGGGGTAGTTTCTATGGCCCCGTTCCTTCCAGCAAAGCCCCATTTAATGGGTCAACATCATGAACCAGAGCTGTGCCCCTCTGGGGAATGAGGCACAACGCTCACCCCTCCCACTGATTCCTTTGCACTGACAATCATGTCTACGCATGTGCACACAGAGAAAATTAACCTCCCCCCAATAAGCTGTAACAAAATATAACTGCAAGCCTAAGCAGAGCTGAAACCATCTCTGTGTGTGTTGAGTATGTTCCAACTCATGGCAATTCTATGAATCAATGTCCTCCAAAACATCTTATCCTTAACAGCCTTGCTCAGGTCTTGCAAACTGAGGGCCGTGGCTTCCTTGACTGGGTCAATCCATCTAATGTTGGGTCTTCCCCTTTTCCTGCTGCCTTCAACTTTTCCTAGCATTATTGTCTTTTCTAGTGACTCTCCTGAAAGGGCGAAAGGCAGGGAGGGAGATGTGCCAATGCATAAGCCCAGCCAGCGATCAGCTCCAAGAAGGGGACAGGCCTCTGCCACTCTCTTGGCTTCTTGCCTCTCGGCCCTGAAGGCTACTGAGTGACAGCAAAGGCTCTTGGTGACTCAGCTCTGTCGTGGAACAAAGTGTGGCCCTGCGCCATTGCTGCTACCGCTGCCACTGTCGACTCTCCAGCAAGCTTTTGGGAGCCTCAGCAGTCTTTGACCTCGTACAAAGCCGAGAGGCCAACTGGACAGGACAGTGGAGGTAAGGCTAATAAATACCAAGCTGGCAGACCAGAAGGAAAACTGCTGATGTGGTCTGCGGGTAGGGTTGCCAACCTCCAGGTACTAGCTGGAGATCTCCTGCTATTACAACTGATCTCCAGCCGATAGAGACCAGTTCCCCTGGAGAAAATTGTATTTCACCAATATTGTAACAGCTGCCGTTCTTACTGCACTTTTTTTTTGCAGTGCTGCTCACAATCTGCGATCCATCCAACTTAGAGTTGCCAACCGCCAGGTGGCACCTGGAGCTCTCCCGCTATTGCAATTGATCTCCAGATGACCAAGATCATTTCCCCTGGAGACAAGGGCTACTTTGGAGGGTAGTCTCTATGGCATTATACCCTGCTGAGATCCCTCCCCAAACCCTTCCCTCCCTGGGCTCCAGCCCCCAAACCGCCAGGTATTTCCCAAGCCAGAGCTGGCAACCCTGATCCAACTGCTATTTGAACAGGAGAGCGCTCACCCATCACAATCTGGGATTTATTTTAAACTGGAATTTTGGGAAGAGTGAAACATGGGACAGAGCAAACATATGGAACCCAGAGCAGCTTTCATCATTCGCCTCTCCTCCATTTCATCCTCACAACAACCCCGTGAGGTACATAAGAACATAAGAAAAGCCCAGCTGGATCAGACCAAGGCCCATCAAGTCCAGCAGTCTGTTCACACAGTGGGCAACCAGGTGCCTCTAGGAAGCCCCCAAACAAGACAACCGCAGCAGCACCATCCTGCCTGCATTTTACGGTGCCCAATATAACAGGCATGCTCCTCTCATCCTGGAGATAAAAGGTATGCATCGTGATTAGTATTCATTTTGACTAGTAGCCATGGATAGCCCTCTCCTCCATGAACATGTCCACTCCCCTCTTAAAGCCTTCCAAGTTGGCAGCCATCACCACATCTTGGGGCAGGGAGGGAGTTCCGCAATTTAACTATGCGTTGTGTGAAGAAATACTTCCTTTTGTCTGTTTTGAATCTCTCACCCTCCAGCTTCAGCAGATGACCCCATGTTCTAGTATTATGAGAGAGGGAGAACATCTTCTCCCTGTCCACTCTCTCCAAACCATGCATAATTTTATAGGCCTCAATCATGTCTCCCCTTAACCGCCTTCTTTCCAAGCTAAACAGCCCTAAGCGTCTTAACCGCTCCTCATAGGACAGTTGCTCTAGTCCCCTGATCATTTCAGTTGCTCTTTTCTGCACCTTCTCAAGCTCTGCAATATCCTTCTTTTAGGTGGGGTGACCAGAACTGTACACAGTATTCCAAGTGTGGTCTCACCATAGATTTTTACAAGGGCAGCATGATATCAGGTAGGACAGACTGAGAGGATGGGGTTTGCCCAAAGTCACCCAGTGACCTTCCATGGCAGAGTGGGGATTTGAACTCGAGTCTCCCAGATCTGATGGTCTAACCACTACACAACGAACTACACATACGGAATAATCTCTACTTCTTCCTCCCTCCCCCTGTACTGCTGGCTTGTTGGTTTGTTTTTACTTCACCTGTCATTTCAAGATTTGCATTGAAGTTTCCTGGAACACTCAGGTGGGAAAGATGGGTAAAAATGTATTAAACAAGATGGAACAAAAAATATCATGCTGATTTCCGCTGAAAAATTAATAAAACCTCTAGCAACAGTCCCAGAGATCAGAAAATGGTCTTCCTCGGTATTATTTTGATCTGATGTCGATGCTAGTAAGGATTATTGCTATATGAATGTTGGCATGTGCCTACCTGTGCCACAAGAGGCTGCACAGTATCTAAATACTGTGTCCAGTTTTGGGATCCAAAATTTAAGAAGGATGTTGACAAGTTGGAGTGTGTCCAGAGGAGATCGACCAGAATGGTCAAAGGTATGGAATCCATGCCCTATGAAGAGAGACTTAGGGAGTTGGGTTTGTTTATTGGTTCTTGTAGGTTATCCAGGCTGTGTGACCGTGGTCTTGGTATTTTCTTTCCTGATATTTCGCCAGCGGCTGTGGCAGGCATCTTCAGAGGAGTAACACTGAAGGACAGTGTTACTGAAGGACAGGAGTAACACTGAAGGACAGGAGTAACACTGAAGGACACTGAAGGACAGTGGGTTTGTTTAGTCAGGAGAAGAGAAGGTTGAGGGGTGACATGATAGCCATGTTTAAATATCTGAAGGGATGCCATGTTAATGAGGGAACTAGCTTGTTCTCTGTTGCTTCAGAGACTAGGACATGGAGTAATGGATTTAAACTAAGAGAAAAGCGATTCCACCTAAACATTAGGAAGAACTTTCTGACGGTGAGGGCGGTTCGATGGTGGAATGACCTTCCTCGGGGGTGGTGGTGGTGGTGGAGTCCCCGTCTTTGGAGGTCTTTAAGCAGAGGTTGGATGGCCATCTGTCGGGAGAGCTTTGTTTGTGGGATCCTGCATGGCAGGGGGTTGGACTGGATGGCCCTTGTGGTCTCTTCCAACCTTGTGTGATTTTGTGATTTTGTAAATATTTCCAAATGATGTCGCAACTCTTCCCCGGGCAAAAGCTGCAATTGCAAGAATACAGACCAGGCACCTGAGAACGTCGACAGCCAGGGACACCTGGAGAAACTCAAAGAACAAAAGATGCCTCTGGTATTTATTAACATATCCCTGTAAATCAAACGGGGGCCTGCCCGCCTGCCGCCTTGTCTAAAATTATTGCTTCATTCATCTTCGCCTTATTAAACCAGCCACATTCATCAAGGTCACATAAAAGGAAATACATACGGACGCTGGGTGCCCAGTAGTTAAACACAGGTATAAGGCTGCTAGCACGCTTTCCATTCATATTAATAAAGCTGTAACTTGCTACCAATGTGGGAGCCTTAAGGCAATGCAGGACTGGAGAGTGATAGTAATTTCCTGAGGCACAGCCAGAAGAGGAAGAGAGACTGTAAAGACACAATCATGTCCTCACGCTACTGGGACAAGGAGAAATTTTACAGTCAGAATTGTTGTAATATGATGAATCTTTCCTCACTCTGTTCTAGTATGGGGAGTGGCATTTCTTTTTCTGAAATTCCTTCCCCCCCCCCCCCAGTTGTCTAGTTTGAAGAAGAAGAAGAGTTGGTTTTTATATGCTGACTTTCTCTACCACTTAAGGGAGAATCAAACTGGCTTCCTTCCCGTCCCCACAACAGTCACCCTGTGAGGTAGATGGGGCTTAGAGAGTGTGACTCGCCCAAGGTCACCCAGGTGGCTTCTTGTGGAGGAGTGAGGAAACAAATTCGGTTCACCAGATTAGCCTCCGCCGTTCATTTGGAGGAGTGGGGAATCAAACTTGGTTCTCCAGATCAGAGTCCACCGCTCCAAACCACCGCTCTTAACCACGACACCATGCTGGTTTGGTTTCTCTTATTCACTTTTTCTCTTTCAAAAGAAGAAATTCTCTTTCCTTTTTCTTTGTCATTTCCTGTTACTTCTCTTTGCACCCTTTTGTAACTTCAACCTCCCCATGAGGGGCAGGCTCTAATCTCGAGAAATAGGTTTAATTCCCTACTTCTCCACATGAAGCCAAAGCGGCCATTTTCTCCAGGTGAACTGATCTCTATTGGCTGGAGATCAGTCATAATAGCGGGAGATCTCCAGCTAGTACCTGGAGGTTGGCAACCCTAGTCCTGTGAGACTTGAACACATAAACACGTGAAGCTGCCTTATACGGAATCAGACCATCAAGGTCCATCTAAGTCAGTATTGTCTACTCAGACTGGCAGCGGCTCTCCAGGGTCTCAGGCAGAGGTCTTTCACATCACCTAGGCTACTTGCCTAGTCCCTTTAACTGGAGATGCTGGGGATTGAACCTTGGACCTTCTACATGCCGAGCAGATGCTCTACCACTGAGCCACAGCCTCTCCCCTTCTGGAGTGGTGCTCTGCCAGTAGCATCAGTGTGGACTTATTGCAAAGATCAGTTGGTTGTGGGAGGGTGGAATACAATGTCTGGAAATCAGCGGGCCCAGACAGGTGCAGTGTTGGACGAGGACCTGGGAAACCCAGGTTCAAATCCCCGCTCTGCCATGGAAGCTTCCTGAGCAGACTGAGGCCAGACACTCTCAGGCTAACCTTCCTCACAGGATCGTTGTGAGGATAATATGGAGGAACCGTGTCTAACAGCCAGAGCTTCTTAGAGGAACAGCGGGATAAAACTTGTCCGAAATAAATAAATACGTTCTCGGAAACGCTGAGATATTATTGTGAGGCATAAAGGACGGGGCCTCCGAAATATCCCAAGGTCCCACTGCAATAACTCTCAAAGCATCCGATCGCAACTTTACTCGCGACTTGAAGCCCAGGAATTTAACTTTGATTCTTCGGCTGACAGGTTCTCCATACAAAAGGCTGTCCCCCAGCTCCCGCCACTGGAACTCGCTGACTGATATCTACATCGATAGAGTGGGAATTGGTAATTAAAATTAAAACCATTCCCTGTAAAGCATGCTGAACTAAATTCTTTTCATTAGGCATGCAAGGCTAATTGCATATCCAGGGGTGAACAAATAGCATTGTAATCACTTGATAGTTACATGCGGGTTCATTCGAAGCTGAGAGGAATTTAAAGGAAGAGAAGAAGCTTTCCAGAGTTTTCTCACCCCCGCTTCCTGTATATTGCTTTCCATTCTCTCCGCGGCATGTCAATCCCACCGAGTAGAAGGATCCACACCCAAATGTCTGTTATTAATCACTTCCACAATACCATTTCTTAACTCTTTCACCAGAATAGCAATCCCTGAAAATGAGAAATACCTAGAGTTTTTTTGGGGTGGAGCCTGAGGAGGGCGGGGTTTGGGGAGGGGAGGGACTTCGGTGCCATAGAGTCTAATTGCCCAAGCAGCCATTTTTTTGTTCAGGGGAACTGATATATATCGGCTGGACAGCAGGAAGCATTTGGCTCCCTGCCTCTTTACACGCTACTTTGTGATTGGCTGGGAGAGAAGCCAAGCTTCTGTGTCCCAAGCTTTGCCTTCTGCACAGGGATTTCAGCCAGGTTGAGCTCAGGGGACAGGGAAGAATTGGGTTAACAGAGGAATGGGAAGACCCGGACATTGCGAGGGCTGGCAGCGAGGTCATCTCTAATGGATGGAAAACTCATGCAAAACTCCAAGGAACAATCGAGACAGACTGGGGGCGAACGTGAGTCCAAGTACCCATGCATAAATGACCTCTGTCTCCCACCCTCACTCGAGGGAGCAGTGGAGGGGAAATGAGGGGGACAAGATTGATTAATGTATGGAAATCACTTCCTGTTTCAGAATAAGAAGTGTCATGATGACACTCTAGGGTTTTCACAAATCTCTATGGTTTTTACAGTAGAGATTTTGAAATTCTTAGGGCATCGTGACATCACTTCCGGTTCCAAAACAGGAAGTGACATCCCAGAAGTCTCCACCACCTCCAGTGTTCCCTGAGATTGCCAGCCAAGGGATTGCAACCCTGCAGTCTAGATATGTTGTACAGAAGAGATGGACTGTACAAGCATCATCCTTTCTTATTGAAAAAAGCATATCTCAACTTTGTGTAATATAAGGAGATATTTCTAAGTAAGCTTGTACCTCAAGGGTAAGCCTCAAGTTGTTACAGAGTACCTCAGGGGAGTTCTACTCAAATTTACATTTTTTAAATTGGGGCTGAGAGATAGGAACTTGTCCAAGGGTCTCTAGCAATAAAAAGAAATGTGGATTTTACAAAAGCACATCGGAAAAGAGGAGACGTTGCACACGACACCTCTGAGATTTGCAACAGTGTTTTCATGTTGAAATATTCTTTGTAAAAAAATAAATAGTATAATCGTGCTTGCCACATATTTGAAAGAAGACTCTTGTAGCCCATTGCTTTCTAATTGAATTTTTATGGAAGTGTTAATAAAAGAAAATCCATTGAAGATGACAATGATTGTTCTGTTATAGATTTTTATATTATTTCCATCAGAGAGAAATATGAACACACACTGAGAATAAGGAAGGAAATAAGAATCTAAAATGCCTTCCCTAATCTTATGGTTCCAAACATAATGCAACTTTCAACATGCTACGTACAAAGAACAAATGTAGGTAGCATTAGGCCAATTTCTGGTTTCTTTCTGGGCCCAATCCAGTTGCCAGAAAGTGATGGCGGAGTTCGGTTTTGTGCCAGCTCCCATTAGGAGCAGAACAAGATGCCTCCATTAGGTCAGGACTAGGCTGGTTTTCCTGGTGTGACATAGCCAGCATAGGAAAGAGTTGAGAACAACTGCGTTAACTGGCCCCACCTCTTTAAGCCAGGCTTTCTGCGTCAGGTTGATTCAGCAATTTGGAATATGTTCTAGTTCAGAGGTCCCCAATAGGGTTGCCAACCTCCAGGTACTAGCTGGAGGTCACCTGCTACTTAAAAGTCCACGGGGGGAGAGACCTGCTGCATTCAAGGCAGAGGCTCTTCCACTCAGCCACAGCCCCTTCCCTACACAACCCTCTGACACTGGGCTAGGGTTGTGCAAAAAAAAAAAAAAAACCCGTAAATTTCAGGTTCGGTTTTATTGGACCTGTTTTTTCCCAGTAAACCCAGAATAAGCTGAATACCCATACGGGTAAAGTGATATTTCAGCTTTATTTCCGGATTTACAACATTTTCAGGGTAGCGTACAGGGACTCTCCTTGCAAGCATTCATGGGAAACTGAGTCCCACATTCTGAAAAGTGGGGAAAGTAAGTATGCTTAAAATTATCCCCTGAGAACTCTTCATCAGGCCAGTTGTTGGTGGTGGAAAGTGCCAATGTCATAGTCATCACATGGCGCCCCCGTAGAGTTTTCAATGTAAGAGACAAACAGAAGTGGTTTGCCATTGCCCGCCTTTGTGCCGCACGCCTATAGTTTCTTGGTGGTCTCCCGTCCAAGTACTAGCCTGGGGTGACCCTACTTAGCTTATGAGATCTGATGAGACTGGACTAGCCTGAGCTATCCAGGTCAGGGCAGGCCAGATGTTACAAAAAGTTTTAAGGGGGGGGATCAGATTTTAAGAAGATCCTTGAGGTCAAGGTTCTAAGACCTCCTCAGGCCAGCATATGGTAGATTTTCTGGGATGGTAGACTTCCTCCCTCCCCAGCTCATTGAAAGACACCTAGCCTTGTGTGAGTGGAAGTGCCCAGTGTAAGGTTGTGCATATCGATAAACCCGAACTGAAACCCCCCCCCGAAATTAATCGTTTCAGCAATATTCACGTTTTGGTTCTGGGGGATGTGAAAGGGTGCACACAGTCATGGGTCACTGGGTTGGTCCTGATAAAAGGTATTGCATGCATGATAGAATCATAGAGTTGGAAGTGACCACCAGGGTCATCTAGTCCAACCCCCTGCACAATGCAGGAAATTCACAACTACCTCCCCACCCCACCCCCAGTGACCCCTACTCCATGCCCAGAAGATGCCCAAGATGCCCTCCCTCTCATGATCTGCCTAAGGTCATAGAATCAGCATTGCTGACAGATGGCCATCTAGCCTCTGCTTAAAAACCTTCAGGGAAGGGGAGCTCATCACCTCCCGAGGAAGTCTGTTCCACTGAGGAACCCCTCTAACTGTTAGAAAATGTCTAGAAGGAAACTCTTTTGATTTAATTTCAACCCCTTTGGTTCTGGTCCGACCTTCTGGGGCAACAGAAAACAACTCAGCACCATCCTCTACAATGCAGCTCTTCAAGTACTTGAAGAGGGTTTTTGACTCTGATGTTTTTGACTCTTTGGATTCTACTTTTGGACAAACATGGCTGCAAACAACTTGACTCTAGACAGAGCCTTTTTGGCCATGGCTCCCACACTATGGAATTCATTGTCTCCAGAAGCTCACCTGGCTCCTAGGTTCTTGGCCTGAAACATAAAAAAACCCTTCTTTTTTCCCCAGGCAGTTTTTGGTTTGTTACTGGCTGCAGTAATTCTACTGGCTTTATCGCTATTATCTCTGTGCCATTATCGTTTTATTTTTATGGCTTGCATTGATTTCATTACTGCTATAAGACCTTATTGCTGGTGTCTTTTCGATGTTATAGTTACTGGGGGGGTTGATTTCCGTTTTACAATGTGATTTGCTTATTGAATTGCTTTTTATATCCTTGCTAGTTTATTGTATATTTATACTGGATTCCTCTAGATGGGAGAAGTTTGCATTTTATTTTAAATTGTGGTGTGCATCACCTTAGGTGTTTTGGAACAGAAAGGTGGGGCATATAAGGTTGCCTATTCTGGGTTAGGAAAATCCCAGAGATTTGGGGGTGAAGCATGTGTTGGGCAGGGTTTTGGGGGGGAACCTCAGCAGGGTATAACGCCACAGACTCTACCCTCCAAAGCTGCCATTTTCTCCAGGTAGGGTTGCCAGATCCCTCTTCGCACCCAGCGGGAGATTTTTGGGGCAGAGCCCGAGAAGGGTGGGGTTTGGAGAGGGGTGGGACTTCAATGCCATAGAGTCCAATGGCCAAAGCGGCCATTTTCTGTAGGGGAACTGATCTCTGTCACCTGGAGATCAGTTGTAATAGCAGGGGACAGCCAGACATTTTTTGGACCAGGGACCACCAGTAAGTTGGTATTCACAGAGCGTAATGCTCTTTGCGGGCCGTACCAGGAGGGCTGGATCCAGCTGAACGGCTCCAACCTCAGCTTTATAAATGTCTATGGAAGAATCTTGTCGGCTCCACAATGCCATTTGTCTGCTCACCGAAAGCAAAATTATTGTTTCATCTCCCCCAGAACAAGGTAGTAAATCATTCAACAACAGGTTGGACATTCAAGACAAATGTGTGTGACCCAGCGGGCCTGATCCATCCATTTTATTCATGCTAGATAGCAATGCATTTGCCTCTGTAAGAATTCCATTGATTTTGTCATCCCGCCCCCCACTGATTTACAAGAAGGCATCAGAATGTGGTTTCCATAGTCCGAGCTTCTTTGTAGGATGAAGGGAAATAACCTTAAGAAAAATGCTTCTTGTCTCTAGTCCGTACATCAGCAAAGTGCCTGTGGATCAACCTCCCCCCCCCATGTCCTCATCCAAGAAGTGATCCAGGGGGGGCTTCCGAATTAGGCTTCCTCTTCCCTAATACAACGATGATGAAGAAGAAGAGTTGGTTTTTATATGCCGGCTTTCTCTACCACTTAAGGAAGAATCAAACCTTCCCCTCCCCTCCCCACAACAGACACCTTGTGAGGTGGGTGGGGCTGAGAGAGTGTGACTAGCCCAAGGTCACCCAGCTGGCTTCGTGTGTAGAAGCGGGGGGGGGGGATCCAGTTGACCAGATTTGCCTCCGCTGCTCATGTGGAGAAGTGGGGATGGGGAATCAAACCCGGTTCTCCAGATCAGAGTCCACCCACCATTTCAGCTCATGTCCTGTTCACAGGTTGTGAACAGGGAGCTGAGTTTTTGATGATTAGTTTGACGGTTCGTTGACCCACTCATGGCTGTTCAGCAGGCTACTTCATTGTATTCCTTCCTAACATTGCAGGATGGTGTAGTCAGCTTTTCCTGCAGTGCTGGCTGCCATTTTTCCAGGAGTGCCACTGGATGGCTTTTTCATTAAAAAAAACAAACCAACAAACCTACTGCCTGATTGCTATAGTCTCCCAGCTTTTTTTTCTTTTTCTTTTTTTTAAAAAAGTAAGTCTCTATCCTCTTCAGAGCCAGCTCGGTGTAGTGGTTTAGAGTGGTGGACTCTAATCTGGAGAACTGGGTTCGATTCCCCACTCCGCCACATGAAGCCTGCTGGATGACCTTGGACAAGTCACAGTTCTCTTTGAACTCTCTCAGCCCCACCCACCTCTCAAGGTGTCTCTTGTGGGGAAAGGAAGGGAAGGTGGTTGTGGGGAGAGGAAGGGAAGGTGGTTGTAATCTGGTTTGATTCTCTTTAAAAGGTAGAGAAAGTTGGCATATAAAACCCAACTCTTCTTCTTCTTCATTTTATTTATTGTACTGGATTTTTATCCCACTCTTCTAGATTTTTAGGCCACTCTTCTTGCAACCATTTAAGCTTGGGTGCCAGTTGCTGTCATCTTAATGGGTTACAGAAGAACTTTCACCAAACAAACCCAACCACCCCTCAAAAAAGAATTCATTTTTGTGAATACCGTGTTGTATGTGGAATAGTGGCAAAATATGTGCATGGATAGTTGCAAAAAATGGGCTATATTTTAACTTGTTCCAGTTGGCTGTCTGCTCCTGGGTCTGCTTTCCTTCACTACATAAACAGCAACTCATCAGCTACAGGCTAAGGTATTAATCTTGTCGATTATCTGATGCATCTGTGAAAGCCTATCTGATCGCCCAGTAATTTGTGACCTCATCAGAAGGGTTTTTCCAATTACGCTTCCATTTGGCTGGGGGGTTATTTGTGGTTTGCTTTTCCAATAGGCTTTTGTTGACAGCCACAGAGGCACCAAATTGCAGAGAAAGGTCCAGAGAGAGAAGGGAATCTCTTCGCCGGCATAGCCTTCGAACAACCTTGCAGGTGTCCCTCTTTACCATGCAAATGAGGAAAAATACAGGAACGGTAAAGTGCCGTCAAGTCACAACCGATTTAGGGCAGTAGGGTTTTCGAGGCAAGAGACTAACAGAGGTGGTTCGCCATTGCCTTCCCCTGCATAGCGGCCCTGGACTTCCTTGGTGGTCTCCCATCCAATTACTAGCTAGCACCCACCCTGCTTAGCTTCTGAGATCTGATGAGATCAGCTTAGCCTGGGCCATCTAGGTCAGGGCTAAAGGGATGTTAGGTTTTCTTAAATAAAATATTATTGTGTTGCCTACCTACAGCAACAACCGAGGATGGGTCGGAATGTATGAGCACTAGGCAGATATTCCATTTCAAATATTAGACCTCACCTAGAGTACTGTGTTCAGTTTTGGGCACTGCAATTTAAGAAAGATGTAAACAAGCTGGAACGTATCCAGAGGAGGGCAACAAAGATGATGAGGGGTCTGGAGACCAAGTCCTGTGAGCAAAGGTTGAAGGAGCTGGGTATGTTTAGCCTGAAGAGGAGAAGACTGAGAGGGGACATGATAACCATCTTCATGTACTTGAAGGGCTGTCATATAGAGGATGGTGCCGAGTTGTTTTCTGTTGCCCCAGAAGGTCGAACCAGAACCAACAGGTTAAAATTAAATCAAAAGAGTTTCCATGTAGGCATTACGAAGAATTTTCTAACAGTGAGAGCAGTTCCTCAGTGGAACAGGCTTCCTCGGGAGGTGGTAAGCTCTCCTTCCCTGGAGTTTTTTAAGAAGAGATTTGATGGCCATCTGTCAGCAATGCTGATTCTATGACCTTAAGCAGATGATGAGAGGGAGGGCATCTTGGCCATCTTCTGGGCATGGAGTAGGGGTCAAGGGGGTGTGGGGGGAGGTAGTTGTGAATTTCCTGCATTGTGCAGAGGGGTTGGACTAGATGACCCTGGTGGTACCTTCCAACTCTATGATTCTATGATTAGGATTATTCTGTTTTATGAATAAAGTACTAAGGTATTCTTGGGAGACAAGAGTATGGTATGTGAAGAAAAACAACAGAGTTCCCTCAAGTAAAATGCCCTTTTATAGTCTCATCCTTTTAAATGTTTTATTTCCCTTTTGCTTCATCTAATAATGCTGATCAGCAGGGAAGTTTTCTGGTTACTGAAGGGTTGGAGTGTAAGACGGCAATACAATAAGAACGCTCTTATTTTTTTGCCAGATTGAAATGGCTATTATTATAATAGCCAATATCAGGTGAGCTTAATAGAGGTTCTTAGTTGCTCTCCCAATTGCAGGAATGGTTTTGTTCCACTTAAAATAGGGAAACATTATCCAGGATAATTGGAAACCTGAACAGTAAGCATTGTGCTAATTTCCAAGAGGCCTGGAAAGTGAAACTAACTCGAAAGGAGGGCGAAATTGACTGGGCATTTGCTCCTATACAGAGGAAGGTAATATGAACCGGCAAGGAGGGGCGATTTTTAATAATCTAAGATGTTGTTAGTAATAATGAACAGTAACTGGGGACTATTAATCATTCAATAATGAAACTGATTTGCTCTTGGCTTTGCCTCTTCTGGGGACGCTGCTTTCTTCTGCCATCGGCAGTGCCCCCCCTTCCCTCGATGATGTATTGAGCCAATATATCTTCTGAGGGAGCTTCTTTCCTAATGATCTATTAGTGGAATGCATCATGTGAGTGAGGAAGATGATGATGATATACTACTATATGGATGGTGCCATTGCCAGCCAAGAAAAGGTCAGGCAACACATTCAGGAGAGTTATGGGCAACCCATCATCCTTGAAGTTACTTGCGCCATACCCAAGTAGGCCCTTCTGAAACAAAACACCGCTTACCTGTGGTCCGCTGGCCTTCGGGTAGCCATAGATCTGAAACACATTGATCTGAAACTTAGGGTTGCCAACCTCTGGGTGGTGGCTGGAGATCTCCCACTATTACAACTGATCGCCAGCTGATAGAGATCAGTTCCCCTGGAGGAAATGGCCACTTTGGCCATTGGACTCTATGCCATTGAAGTCCCTCTCCTCTCTAAACCCCACCCTCCTTAGACTCCACCCCAAAAACCTCCCACCGGTGGCAAAGAGGGATTTGACAACCCTAAGCAGAGCAGAAGCAGCCCACTCTGATACAGGTTCTCTTTTGTAGGAAGATGCCATTGTCTATTTGACAGGAAGGAGCCTAAGGAGGGTGGGGTTTGGAGGGAGGGACTTCAATGCCATAAAGTCCAATTGCCAAAGCGGCCATTTTCTCCAGGTGAATTGATCTCTATCGGCTGGAGATCAATTGTGATAGCAGGAGGAGATCTCTAGCTAGTACCTGGAGTTTGGCAGCCCTATATATTAGGTGCTCTGGGACACAGGCAGGATGCTGCTGCAGTTGTCTTGCTTGTGGGCTTCCTAGAGGTCTCTGGTTGGCCACTGTGTACACCATTAATGTAGAGTTGTCAGATCCAAGTTGGGATATTCCTGAAGATTTGGGAGTGGTCATGGGGGGTCAGAGTTTGGGGAGGGACCTCAGTTAGGTATAATGCCGAAGATACCACCCTCCAAACCAGCCGTTTTCTCCAGGGAACTGATATATCTGTAGTCTGGAGATCAATTGTAATTAGGGTTGTCAGGTACCCCTTGGCAATTAGCAGGGGGTGGTGGTAGGGTTGCCAACTTTCACATGGTGACTGGAGATCTCCCGCTATTACAACTGATCTCCAGGCGATGGAGATCAGTTCACCTGGAGAAAATGGCCGCTTTGGAGGTAGACTCTATGGCATTATACCCCACTGAAGTCCCTCCCCTCCCCAAACCCTGCCCTCCTCAGTCTCCACCCCCCAAATATCCAGGTATTTCCCAACCCGGAACTGGCAACCCTACCTGCTACTGAAGATCCCTTAAGAGCGCATGCTAGGGGTTCAGCCTGTGGGTTTCTGTATATAAATCATGTGCTTTACTATTGAACCACTGGCCTCCTTGAGGACCTCCCAGGGGCATAGGGTAGTTCCTTGCCTTTACAGAACTGCAGTCCCTGGCTTAGTCTATGTAACACCCTTGGAGACTGGCTGCCGTTTCTGCTAATGCAGTTTGGTTTACTGATGTCTTCTATTTTCCACTTTTTTTTTTTTAATAAATATTTTTATTGGTTTTTAATAGAAAATGGGATACAGAAGGAAAAAGGGGCAGGGGAATAAAATTAAAAGAAAAGAAAAGATATATATATAGAAAGAGAGATAAATACGTGTATTAATGTTATACAATGTTGGCATATCTAATACCGCCCCCTGATAGGTTGTAATAATACATTAACTTTTTGATAGGTTATATTTGATCTCCATTATGAATGGACTTTTAAAGAACTTTTAAAGAAGCATGGCTAAGTTGTTCTATTTTCATCAAGTGAGTGATCTCCGTTGGGCAGAGCAGAGATGTTAGGTATCATCTAGGGGGCAGTGGGTTTCCCAGAGCCTGAACACATGAAGCTGCCTTATATTGAATCAAACCCTGGGTCCATCAAAGTCAGTATTGTCTACAGTATTGTCTACTCAGACCGGCAGTGGCTCTCCAGGGTCTCTTTCACATCACCTACCTGCCTAGTCCCTTTAACTGGAGATGCTGGGGATTGAACCTGAGACCTTCTGCATGCCAAGCAGATGCTCTACCACTGAGCTACGGCCCTTCCCCAGGCCTGAGTCTGTTGATAGCTAGAAGTGGTCATTGAGAGAATTTTTTTCTCATCCAGCACTCATCTCCTAGTTGCGTGGCACTGTACGGTGTAGAGTGTATGAATTATCTTAAGGGAGATTTACTGGGCCTGAAGGGATCGGATATTTTCAAAACGCCACCAAATTCACAGAGTTTCGCCAGGCATTAAATAACCCCCATCGATTGCATTCCAGGGCATTGATGATGCCTTCTGGGTCTATCACTGAATTCCTTCAATTGGATTTCTTTTTTAAAGGAGTGCATTGAAGAGAGTCACAGCTCTGTAAGCCAAAGCCATCACCTGGCGCTTAGCAGGTGCTTCTGCATTATTCGATCTGCGTAGCAGTCAGATTTGCACCGAATTACGGGAAGTAACAGAGCAGAAAAGCTCTCCGGCTGGAAGGGAGTACAAATGAAAGAGCGACAGGGGCGGGTGGCCATCCCTTTCTTTTTCTCCACCTTCCGTGCACACATTCACAGTAATGACGCCTCAAATGTTAGACTTGTAAAAGGCATAATTGCGTGGCATTCTTTTGTGAAAGCTACCTGGAAGGAGTCGAGATGTGAGTGGTAATGAATTTGATGACGGCTTAGGTTGTTCTTGCCTGATCGGTGACAGGAGCCCCAAAAGAAAGCAGGTAGACTTTTGTGGGCCTTGAAATCATTGCAGAAATGTGATCAGGCTAGCGTTGCCAACTCTGGGTTGGCACCTGGTCTAAAGGCACCTGGTTGGCCACTGTGTGAAAAGACTGCTGGACTTGATGGGCCTTGGTCTGATCCAGCAGGCCTTTTCTTACGTTCTTATGTTCTTTCTTATGGGTTGGGAAACTTCTGTAGATTTGGGGGGTAGAGCCTGGAGAGGGCAGTGTTTGGGGAGGTGAGAGACCTCGGTGGGGTATAATGCCATAGAGTCCATCCTCCAAAGCTACCATTTTCTTTAGGAGAAGCTGATCTCTGTCACCTGGAGATCAGTTGTGATTCTAGGAGATATCCAGGCTGCACCTGGAGGCTGCCAAACCTAGATCAGACACTCCCTTCACTTTTTCCCCATCCCTAAGATTCTGTTGCAAGGTGGGATTTGGGGTCCCTTAACAAAGCTGACAGGAAGAAAGTAGACTCCTTTGAAATGTGGTGTTGAAGGAGAGTATTACAAATACCCTGGACTGCCAAAAAAAACACACACACACAAATCAGTGGGTTATAGATCAAATCAAGCCTGAAATGACCCTAGAAGCTAAAATGACTAAACTGAGGCTGCAGTACTATAAGACAAGAGTCACTAGAAAAGACAGTCATGCTAGGAAAAGTTGAAGGCAGCAGGAAAAGAGTAAGATCCAACAAGAGATGGATTGACTCTATCAAGGAAGCCATGGCCCTCAGTTTGCAAGACCTGAGCAAGACTATCAAAGACAGGACATTTTGGAGGACATTGATTCATAGGGTCACCATGAGTAGGAAGCGACCTGGATAGCCGAAGCTATTCTTGTCAGTTCTTGGAAGCTAAGCAGGGTTGGCCTTGGTCAGTGTTCGGATGGGAGACCACCGAAGAAGAGTTGGTTTTTATATGCCGACTTTCTCCACCTTTTAAGGAGAATCAAACCAGCTTACAATCCCCTTCCCTTCCTCTCCACCGCAACAGACACCTTGTGAGCTAGGTGGGGCTGAGAGAGAACTGTGACTAGCCCAAGGTCACCCAGCAGGCTTCATGTGGAGGAGTGGGGAAACCAACCCGGTTCTCCAGATTAGAGTCCACCGCTCTTAACCACTACAGCACACTGGTGTCATGGCCAGACTTTGAGGCAGGATACATCACAAGGAATGCTTTAGCAGAGGATATCCTGTAACAGCTTAGTCAGATTCAAGTCCTGTAACACATTAGAGACCAACAAGATGTTGGGTGTATCTGATGAAGTGAGCGTTGACTCTCGAAGGCTCATACCCCCCACCCCAAATCTTGTTGGTCTCTAAGGTGCTACTGGACTCGAATCTAGCTCTTCGACTGCAGACCAACACGGCTATCCTCTGAAACGTAATAGCTTATGCACCTCTTTTCACTGACAAACTACTCTTATCATTTTCCCTGGTGCTGAGAGCCAGCGTGGTGTAGTGGTTAAGAGCGGTGGTTTGGAGCAGTGGAGTCTGATCTGGAGAACTGGGTTGGTTTCCCCACTCCTGCACACGAAGCCAACTGGGTGACCTTGGGCTAGTCACAGCTCTCTCAGCCCCACCTACCTCACAGGGTGTCTGTTGTGGGGAAGGGAAGGTGATTGTAAACCGTTTGATTCTTCCTTAAGTGGTAGAGAAAGTTGGCATATAAAAACCACCTATTTTTCTTCTTCTTCTTCTTCTTCTTCTTCTTCTTCTTCTTCTTCTTCTTCTTCTTCTTCTTCTTCTTCTTCTTCTTCTTCTTCTTCTTCTTTGCCAGATTTCAGAAGAGAGAAGTGCCGTCTCTGGATTTCTTTAGGGGGAAAAATAAGGATCAACAAAGGCTGTTGTGTGTTTGAATGTAAAGCATTAAGTTTTCTGGTTTTCCTGTTTTTGGTGCCATCTGTATAGCTGGAAATTGCTTTGTGTGAGAGACAGAAACGGGGATTATTAAATGTTAAAAAATCAAATGAGTGTAATAATTGCTTTATGGAGAGGCTAACATTTGCACAGCAGTAGATGGCAGAATCTCTCCTTAGATTTTCAAGGAAGGATGTTTTAGTTTTCTAAGCCCAGATTTTTCAGCTGCTAAATTAACAAAATTTCCTCGCCATCTGATTTTTGCAGCCTGATTATTTTCTCCTTTTGGTAGGATGTGTGTGTGTGTGTGTGGACACATCTGATTGCTAATGGCAGTTTGCAGCTGTCTAGCCTCTCCCCTGTGTGGTCTGTGATTTTCGAGTTAGCCAGGTGAGGTGGAAAATAATGATGGATGCTGGGGGCCCCTTTGTCACTTTCAGCCTGAATTCTTCTCCAGGGTGGTTTTAGCGCTCGTAAAACACTTTTGTCTCCTGCTGATAGAAACAGGTTTCCTTCACATTGAACACACATCAACACATGAAGCTGCCTTATCCTGAATCAGACCCTCAGTCCATCAAAGTCAGTATTGTCTGCTGAGGCGGGCAGTGGCTCTCTGGGATCTCAGGCAGAGGTCTTTCACGTCATCTACTAGCATTCAAGAAGACTTAAAGAAAATTGGGAGTCCCTTTTGTGCATTGGGTGTATTAGTTTTCCAAACAGGAAACCAGCGTGGTGTAGTGATTGAGAGCGGCAGACTCTAATCTGGAGAATCAGGTTTGATTCCCCCCTCCTTCACATGAGCAGTGGACTCTAATCTGGAGAACCAGGTTTGATTCCCTACTCCTCCACATGAGCGACAGACTCTAATCTGGAGAACCAGGTTTGAGTCCCCACTCCTCCACATGAGCAGTGGACTCTAATCTGGAGAACCAGGTTTGATTCCCTACTCCTCCACATGAGCGACAGACTCTAATCTGGAGAACCAGGTTTGAGTCCCCACTCCTCCACATGAGCAGTGGACTCTAATCTGGAGAACCAGGTTTGATTCCCCACTCCTCCACATAAGCGGCAGACTCTAATCTGGTGTGCTGGGTTGGTTTCCCCACTCCTATACACGAAGCCTGCTGGGTGACCTTGGGCCAGTCACAGTTCTCTCCGAACTCTTTCAGCCCCACCTACCTCACAGAGTGTCTGTTGTGGGGAGAGGAAGGGAAGGTGATTGTAAACTGCTTTGAGATTCCTTAAAGATAGAGAAAAGCAGGGTATAAAAATCTTCTTCTTCTCTTCTACCTACTATCTATTGGAAGGCTCCCCGTCTGATATTTTATCACACGAAATCAAGGGGAAGGAAATTAAAATAAAGGGAAAGCCAATTAAATGTCGAAAGCCTCGTAAACACTCTTCATCCGAAACAATGAATTACTGTGGAGGGAGGCAGCTCTTAATGCAAAGCTTGGGTTTAAAAATCTGCATTGATTAGAATCCGCCCCCCTCCCCAATCTCCATATGCCATTAAAGGCCAAAAACAACCCTTTGGAGAGACAGAATAATAAGGCTCCATAACTGTTTTAAAAGTCCTTATTTAAGGATGTGAATGAGATTCACTGTTAGAGACGCTATAAACGGATGGTAAAAAGAGGCTGTTAACTCTCTTTCCAAGTTTATCATGTCTTCAATTAAGAAGTTTGCTTTGGCTCCAAAATGAGAGCTTTGCAAGTATACCTCTATTTGGATATTTGGCTCCAAGTTAGAGCCGGCGGGGCTGGATACCTCCCTACCCAGCTATGGTGACTAAAGCGAACCTCCACATTCAGAAGTAGTAAAACTTTGAATACGAGTACCAGGAGGCAACACTGGAGTAATTACATTGGGTATTGTTAAATTGTGGAACTCCCTGCCCCAGGATGTGATGATGGCTGCCAACTTGGAAGGCTTTAAGAGGGGAGTGGTAGACATGTTCATGGAGGAGAGGGCTATCCATGGCTACTAGTCATAATGGTTACTAGTGATGATGCGTACCTCTTCTCTCCAGGATCAGAGGAGCATGCCTATTATATTGGGTGCTTTGGAACACAGGCAGGACAATGCTGCTGCAATTGTCTTGTTTATGGTCTTCCTAGAGGCACCTGGTTGGCCACTGTGTGAACAGACTGCTGGACTTGATGGACCTTGGTCTGATCCAGCAGGGCCTTTCTTATGTTCTTATGGAGAAGGCAGCAGCCTCTATGCCCTGTTGTTGGCCCTCCATAGTAACTGGTTGGCTTCCTGTCTCACTGTATGAGACATGAAGCTGGACTAGATGCATGCTTACTCGGATCCAAGAGGGCTCTTTTTATGTTCTTGAGTTCACTAGTTGTGAATGAGGAGACCAAGGTCCTCATTCAAGGCAGAAACTGAATCAGTATCAAAGTTCTTGATAAACTCTAATTCAGCACTTTTATGTTGGACTCTCCCCTTAAAGTTCTTTTGAAGAACATTTAGATCAGCAACACTTTGATGCTGATTTTCCCTCAGCAGGCTTTGTTCCTTCTTGGGCCTAATAGCTTAGGGTTGCCAACTGCCAGGTAGTCATCTTGTCTTTTGGAGACCTACAAAGAAGTAACTCTGGTCCATTACGAGACGGCACCTATTATGGTTCACATCCTTATTATTTCCTTTTGAACTTGTAGCTGATGAAGCCCATAGCAAAACGTGGTTGAACGATCTAGACGACACGTTCTGGAACATCTTCTATAGCTATGGACTATTGCCTGTTGTTTTCCAGCTTTACTATTGATTTCTGTTGAGAAAGATATTTTTATTAGGAAATTTCAACGTATTTTAAAAAACCTTACCTGTTGGATTGAAACCTGTTACATTGTAATTACTTCTTTGCTGGAACAACTTTTTTCGTCTACATTGTGCATATCCTATTGTATATATTGTACATATTTATTTGCCTTTTGTCACTTCATGAGCACTTTTTTGACACTTTATATAAAATTTGCATTTATATTTGTGTGCTGTTCTTGTTTACCCATACTTACTTTACAGCACAGAGCCTTCTTTTTAGCTGGATGAACTGCCAGGTAGTAGCTGGAGATCTCCTGCTATTACAACTGATCTCCAGCCGATCGAGATCAGTTCATCAGGCTGTGTGACCGTGGTCTTGGTATTTTCTTTCCTGACGTTTCGCCAGCAGCTGTGACAGAGATCAGTTCATCTGGAGAAAATGGCCGCTTTGGCAATTGGACTCTATGGCATTGAAGTCCCTCCCCTCCCCAAACCCTGCCCTCCTCAGGCTCCACCCTAAAAACCTCCTGCTGGTGGCCAAGAGGGACCTGACAACCCTATCATCTTTGATTACAATTTCTACTAATTTTCCTAGGACAGATGTTAGGCCAGCTGGCCTGTAGTTTCCTGGCTCCTGTCAGGACCCCTTTTATAAAATTGGTGTAACATTTGCTACTCTCCAGTCTTCTGGTACAGCGGCTGAATGTAGTGATAAGTTAAATGTATGGGTTAGTGGATTAACAATCTTACATTTGAGTCCCCTAAGAACTCTCAGGCATATGCCATCAGGATCTGGAAACCTATTGCCACCTTGATTTTACTCAGTTCTTCTGACTCCCATTTTGAAAATAGTGGCTGTGGTGTGGGTATATGCCCTATGCTTTCCATTGGGAACACAGAGATATGTGAATAAATACATAAGCACAAAAACAAAACTGAAAAGGAACATTCAGATGAACTTCTTGCAAACTCTTGCTGGGAAAGCTCTTAGCTGCTCAGCCAATTTGGAATCAAGACAATGGGTAGGGCAAAAAAATAATAATCCGTAAATTTCGGGTTCAGGTTTATTTGACCCAATTTTTTGGCAATGGGAGTTTTTCCTCCCATTTGGGAGTTTTTTGTCCCACTGGGGAGGGGCTGTGGCTCACTGGTAGAACATTTGCTTGACATGCAGAAGGTCCCAGGTTCAATCCCCGGCATCTCCAGTTAAAGGGACTAGGTAAGTAGGTGATGTGAATGACCTTCTCTGCCTGAGACCCTGGAGAGCCGCTGCTGGTCTGGGCAGACAGTACTGACTTTGATGGCCAAGGGTCTGATTCAGTCTAAGGCAGCTTCATGTGTTCATGTGTTCCTGTTCCTCCATTCTGAGAACACTTGATCCCATTTCACCTATCAATCACTGTGTTCCAGGAAATGTTCATCCTAATTTCCTTTTCTAGCTCCTTTTTAAAAAAAAGGGACAACAGGAAGAGAGTAACAACCCACGGAGAGGCGGAGAGCCAGCTCTACCTGCTGTGGGGAATAGGATGCTACCCAATTAGCAACGATCATTAGCATCTGGGCAGCCGGTCATAAATATTCTATGAACCGGGCCTCCAGACTGTGAAAGGCAACAGCAAATACTGTCGAGGATTTATTAGTGGAGCATGAAACATTGATATATGTATTTTTTCCCCAGACAACCTGGCCAATGATGACTGTGTTATAGTAACAGGAGGGATAAAGCTCATTTGCAAAGTGCCTCATTGGTGATGGCTGGAAATGACAGCAAGATTAATTAAGGTCTTCAAGCACTGAGATGGTTATGATAGACCCCAAGAAGGGAATAACAAACGCCAGAAGGATCCTTCTGGGAGCAACGGTGAGGCTTTGCTTTCGGGAAGTCAAAACAGCAGCTGGATTTCATAATTGTGGTGCCCCGTGGACTCAGGTAAGGATTAGATTCACACCCTCAACACATGAAGCTGCCATATATAGAATCAGACCCTTGGTCCATCAAAGTCAGTATTGTCCACTCAGTCTGGCAGCGGCTCTCCAAGGTCTCAAGGCGGTGGTCTTTCGCATCACCTACTTGTCCAATCCCTTTAACTGGAGATGCCAGGGATTGAACCTGGGACCTTCTGCATGCCAAGCAGAGGCTCTACCACTGAGCCATGGCCCCTCCCCTGTGTGGGGGTATGCCCTATGCTTTCCATAGAGAACACCCTCTCACCCTTAGTGGAGCCACTGGGCAAAATGTATGGGTTTGTATTGCCAATTAGAATCTGGGCAGCAGAAAGGAGTATCTGAGAGAGCAGAGAGAGATGCCCACTGGCAAAGCTTCTGTGCCCCAGGCAGAATTGAACTCTCAGACCCAACTTTGTTTTTTAGAAAACTGGGCAATTCTCTAATGCTGCTCCCTACTGTACCTTGTATGGACTGGCAGGCTGATCCCATGATCCTATTACACCATGCTTCATCGGTGTACTATGGCTGTGACCCCAAATACACTCTGCAGAAAATGTAGTAATTGCATTCAAAAGGAAAACTGTTGATACTTCCAAAATAATCCTTATCTTATTTCCCAGGTCCAAGTGGAAGCAATGCTTGAAGAATGTATTCAGGAATGTATACAGGAGGGGAGGGACCTCAGCAGGGATTAATGCCCTGGACTCCACCCTTGGAAGCAACCATTTTCTCCAGGGGAACTGATCTTGGTTGTCTGGAGACCAACTGTAATAGCAGGAGATCTCCAGTTGCTACCTGGAGGTTGGCAGCCCTGGTCACACAGTCTCAGCCTAACCGATCTCACTGGGCTGTCGTGAGGATTAAATGGAGAAAGAAAGAAATGTTGTAAGCCACTTGGAGTCCCCAGTTGGGAGAAATTTGGGGCTGTTGCTCAGTTGTCGAGCATCTGCTTGGCATGCAAAAAGTCCCAGGTTCAATCCCCGGCATCTCCAGTAAAAGGGACTAGGCAAGTATATGATGTGAAAGACCTCAGCCTGAGACCCTGGAAAGCTGCTCCTGGTCTGAGGAGACAATACTGACTTTGATGGACCAAGGGTCCATTCAGTATAAGGCAGCTTCATGTGTTCAAATGTTGGGTATAAATGAAGCAACTACGGTAAATAAATCAATACTTGCTAATGTCCATCCATGCTTATTGCTTATTATCCTACTACCCACAGGAAAAGTATGTCTTCTTTCAACTGCCCAGCACCCAAAGACCTACTTGGAAATTCAACTTGCCAACAAGACCCCGACCCTATTAGATATTCCCCTACTCTGTGTAGCCCACCCAGCCTTTTCAATCATACCTCCTACCCTACAGGACAGGGTGGCTCCCAGAGAGGTGAGGGATGGGGGGTCTTCCCAAAAGATATGTAGGAGGGCCTGCAAAACCACTCTGTTTTTTGGGGAGTTGATTGCGGGCATTCTTTTCAGGGGAAGGGGTTACGTGGGGGGTTTATTGGATTTGGTGTTTCTTTTATTTGAATTTGTAAGCTATAAGAAAGGCAAGGTTTACAATGTTTTTACAAAGTAATTAAGTAAAACCACCACCCAGTAATGGAAGAAGGAGGAGGAGGAGGAAGAGGAGGAGGTTGGTTTTTATATGCCAACTTTCTCTACCGTTTAAGGGAGACTCAGACTGGCTAACAATCACCTTCCCTTCCCCTCCTCACAACAGACACCCTTATGAGGTAAGTGGGGCTGAGAGAGCTATGACTAGCCCAAGGTCACCCAGCTGGCTTTGTGTGTAGGAGTGGGGAAACCAGCCCTGTTAACCAGATTAGCCTCTGCCGCTCATGTGGAGGAGTGGGGAATCAAACCCAGTTCTCCAGATTAAAGTCCACAGCTCCAAACCAACGCTCTTAACCACTACACCAGAGTTGTTGCTCTGGATGGATGGGGAAAGTAACCACCACATGATAGGTGGGATCCTAGGATTGCCGGCCCCTGGTAACCCCATGCTCTTTGAGGGAGGTGGAGTGTGGGAAGGGGAAGCCATGCTGATACAATGAGGCAATAAAGACCACAGAGATTGGGGAAATTCCTAGAACATCACAGAGATCTGGGTCTCCAAGAGCTGAGTCTGCCAATCTAACCAATACACCCTACTTAGATGAGCTTTTAACAATGAAACAACAGATGAACTTTTTGTTTGCTGTCTGTCATGTCTGACTAAGTGAGCTTTGAGTCTCAAAAGCTTATACCCTGACAATCTTGTTGGTTTCAAAGGGGCTACTGGACTTAAATCTAACTATTAAGCGGCATACCAACATAGCTGCCCTCTGAAACTATTTATCTTGATGCTTACTAAGATAACACACAAAAACAAGGCTGATTTGGAGTTGAGCTGAGGAAGGCTATTTTTATTTTGTATGCTGTCAAGCTGACCCCGCAGGGTTGTTGTGGCAAGAGACACTTGAAGGTGGTTTGCCATTGCTTGCCTCTGCATCATGACCCTGGTGTTCCTTGCAGGTTGCCCATCCAAATACTAACCAGGGCCAACCCTGCTTATCTTCTGAGATCCGATGTGATCAAGATATCTTGGAGCTGTCCAGGAATGCTTGCCCCACACTGAACAGTAGCGTCCTTCTCAAAAGCTGTTTTCACAAGGCGTTAAACGACTTTCTCTCTTCTACTTTGGCGCCAAGGCACAAACATACACCCACATATATATTATCCCTTCTCTTTTAGAAAGCAGCTCCACCGACTTAGCATTCAGGGCGGCCGCGCGATTTGTTTAATGTATAGATCTGTCAGAACTAATAAATCTTTACAGTGTTATGGATGGCGTTATTACTTTTGATCAAGATTAGAGCCGAAGCGCGATGATGTGGCTGATGCCGGCGCTTATGGGCTATCAGGCGCAGCTCCAATATTAGACTTAAAAAGCCCCAATGTGATTCAGAGCATGCTTCCATTTAAATATTAATGGCTGCACGGTATTGAGGGGGGAAGCCGTCTCGACGTGGGCCAAGCATTCCTCTGTGCTCTCACGGCAGGTATTCCGGCCACTATATGGGAGAAAAAACACACAGCAGAATAGAGGATTGCTCCCCGTTTCAATGCACAGCTGTTTGGTGTCAATGCACAGCTGTATGGTATCACAACCCCTCATGTGCGTGCTGAAGGAGAAAGACTGCTTGTCAAAATGTTTGTTTGCAGTTTTTAATTTTTCTCCTTCATACCGTGCGTTCCTGAGCGGAATGCCTGTGCCGAGCTTAGGAGGCAACACAGCGGCACTGCCTTCTAAGGAGGTTTTGGCACTGCCCAGTGCAAAAAATCTGTGCAACTGTCATATGCCCTAACAGCGGCCCTGCTCCCCGGCTGGTGCCGTGACACCCTGGGAACACCTCTTGGGATGCCATGACGCCCCGGGAATGCCTCCCAGGACAACGGCATCTCCTTTGCCGGCGTCCGGACACCGGCGGAAGGCTCTGCCAGTGTCTGGGCCCTGTGCTGCCATGGTAGCGGCCAGCAACAGGCATCCAGCCCTGCATGCCGGTGCTGGGGCCACAAACGCTGGCGCACGCCACCCGGATGCTGGCACTGAGGGCCCTTGCGCCGGCGCAGGCCTTCGCCAGCCTCCTGAAGGCTTTGGTCCTGGCCGCCGGCGCTGCTCAGGAATGCGGCTCAGGAATGCCCTTTACTTATTTAATGAGACACCAGAGGCTTATTTTGAGTTAACAAACAAGAAACAGAGATTTATTAAACACTGTACAAGGGACGGTTTTTGGAGAGGAAACTGTAGTTAGGAAGAGCATGGAACCAGAGCTAATTTTGTAAGTTTCGCTTCAGAGGAGGCATAGATCTTAAATGGTACAGAATTACAGTTCTTAAATTCAGTTCACAAATTCAGTTCAGTTCCCCGAACTTTTTATGGATGTTTCTATTCAGACTCTGTTGCCTAGCTATCAGGGAAGGTGGGGACCATACAATCTCTCTTCCCCAGAGAAACACAGAAGTATGGAGATTTCTCCACAGAGCTCTCTTCCAGTTCTCACTAAAGATATACCCCACCTCTGTGGCAGTAATCCCTCAACAACAACCTGTATTTGAAATTTTTTTCCCCCAGAGCCTATTCCCTCTTGGCGACCTGAGAAAGGGCTCTTTTCCTCCCAATCTCTGCTTGTCACTCCACAGGGTTTGCTTTACACCAACTTAGGCAAAACTGAACCCTCAGGTTCTCAGAGTCATACACAACTATTGATCACGCAGGTTACCAATATCAGAATTCAATTCCTTTCCTCAGAACAGAAAGTCCCTTAGCTTTGCCCACTCCCTTTCTCTGAGCTTCTCTCAAAGATTAACTCTTTTTTTTTCATCACATATGGTATAAGATCAGGACCATTCATATGAACTGTTTTGATCGGTTCATCAGGTGCAGCATTGTATTTCCCACGGAATAAAAGTCCAGGGGCATCTTAAAGACTAATAACTAGGGTTGGCATCCTCCAGGTGGTGGCTGGAGATCTCCTGGGATTACAACTGACCTCCAGGAGACAGAGATCAGTTCACCTGGAGAAAACAGCTGCTTTGGAAGCTGGGCTCTATGGCATTTTACCCCACTGACGTTCTTCCCTTTTCAAATCCCACCCTCCTCAGGCTCCTTCGCCAAAATCTCTAGGTATTTCCCAACCCGGAGCTGGCAGCCCTACTCCATGTTATCTTTATAACAATGCTGTGAGTTAGGTGAGACCGAGAGAGAGTGACTGGTCCAAGGTGACCTAGTGAGATTCCATGGAAGAATGAGGATTTGTACCAGGGTCTCCCAGATTCTAGTCCAACACTTTAGCCACTGTCTCAGTTGTGTAATAAGAATAATAGGAAGAATTTTCTAACAGTTAGAGCAGTTTCTCAGTGGAACAGGCTTCCTTGGGAGGTGGTAAATGCTCCTTCCCTGGAGGTTTTTAAGCAGAGGCTAGATGGCCATCTGTCAGCAATGCTGATTCTATGAGCTTAGGCAGATGATGAGAGGGAGGGCATCTTGGCCATCTTCTGGGCATGGAGTAGGGATCACTGGGGGTGTGGGGGGGAGGTAGTTGTGAATTTCCTGCATTGTGCAGGGGGTTGGACTAGATGACTCTTGTGGTCCCTTCCAACTCTATGATTCTATTCTTTGGTTCTATGATTCTAAGCAAACTGCAGAATTCCATACTTGCAATTCAAGCATGGAATTAGCCTATAAGAAGCAGCTACGAGGGGTGGAAAGCGGAATTGGGATAGGGGCCATAGTTCTGGGAGGGCTCTGTGTACATTATCCCCAGTCAGAAACAGAATCCAGATGGTTGCTTAAAAAGCTCTGGGAAAGAAAAAGGCAGGTGTCTGTGGTGATGAGTGAGAGAGCGCGCGCGTGCGCATGATAGGTCCAATTTACTGACACATCTGGAGTTCCAGTCACAGAAATCCGTTATGTGCTGTTTCCCAACGTAAACTCCCCATGGTGCTGAAAAACCTGCCAATGAGGCTCTACTCAGAATCCAGTCTGCCGTGGATGCTAGACCGGCAAAGTGGAGCCTTTTTAATGGTCTCCACAAGGTTGTCGAATTCCACCCTCTCCCCGGAGGCTTTTCGGATACAAGTGAAACCATTTTCAACCTGGCTTGCTTTTGCTGATCAGTTCTGTCAGTTACATATAAGGGTGTGCACCATTATTTTTTTATTTTTTTTGGGGGGGTGGTATTTTCAGGCTCAGGTTTACTAGCCCTGGAAAATTTGGGGAGTGGGAGGTGAACCCCTATACCGGTATGGGTTTTTTCGGCTTTTCTAAAAAAATTGGAATTTTTTGAGTCTATTCGACCTGAACCTGAAAAATTCCACGCCACCTCCAAGACCCACTTAGAACTGGGTGGTGGCAGCACAGAACTGAACACTGGGCCTGGCTCTGCACCGTCTGCCGCCTCCAAGACCCAGCCAGCAGGTAAGGGAGAGGGAGGGAGGAGAGGGAATCCCCCCTCAGTCCTTTTTAAAAAAAATGGCGGCAAGGCCAAAGCGGCCTGAATAATGCCCCCCAAAATCCAGCATTATTCAGGATCCGCTTTTTTGCTCCTGTAAATCACCACCATTCCCCCCCCCCCAGGACAACCTCCCCCCTCCTCAATCTCATCAGGTATTTTCCAGGGTTTTTTTCTATTTGGCTTTGCCAAATGCATACCCCTAGTTACGGGTTTGTCTGCCATCTCATTTGTTGTGATTTTATTGTGTTGGTGATGTTGTCTTTTGTGAACCACCTTGGCAATGATAGCTAGAAAGCGGTCTTAAAATACAAGGAAATACATGAATCAGTCAAATTAAAATTATCCTGTTATGTAGGCCCAATTCAGACATAACATGAAATTGTGGTTAGGGGATATACAGTCTGGATAAAATCTCATCCAAAAGCCTAAAAGATATGTGGTATATAAAACTCCCTGACCCCAAAAAAGTTGTGAATTATAAGTTCATTCTAAAATTGGACCAAATGTATTTTAGCAAAAAATGCCTTCATCAGTGGTCAATATATCCATCAATCAATTTACATATAAGAAACACACACACAATTCTCAATGAACAACACTTGTAAAAAATTCAAACACATTCGCAAAACATTTTATCAAGAACTATATACGTTCAATATATAATAAGAACACGTGTATATGTGAAGTGCTGTCAAGTCGCAAACAACTTATGGTGACCCTAGCAAGGAGCTTTCAAGGCAAGTGAGAAGAACTGTCTTCCTCTGCAGAGCCTTTCTTGCTGGTCTCCCTTCCCAAGTACTGACCATGCTTAGCTTCCGAGATCTGATGAGATCGGGCTATATCATGCCACCTTTCCTCTCAATAAGAACACATGGAAAATATTTTTTTTAAAAACCCTAGGAACAAGACAGGATTAAGCCAGGAGCTCCATTTCCATACATTGTGAAAATTCATTAGGCCCACCTGGAGTGGATAAAAAAAAAACCATCCGCAACTCAAATGCCCCACCCTCAAAAGACTGAAGAGCTTCAGAAAAAACGGCTCAAAATTGACCCCCGTAGTGACACTTTAGGAATTATCCCTTACCTCTATGGTCTTTATCATACAGATTAGGGGAAATTCTCAGAGCGTCACCCAGAACTGATGTCACATAGTCTCCAAACTTTATCCTTCCCATATCTCACACTCAAAATTTCTGGGCATTTGCCAAGGCAGCCCTGGTAGCCCTAGAAATAGGGTTGCCAGGTCCCTCTTTGCCACTGGCAGGAGATTTTGGGGGCAGAGCCTCAGGAGGGCAGGGTTTGGGGAGGGGAGGGACTTCAATGCCATAGACTCCAATGGCCAAAGTGGCCATTTTCTCCAGGTGAACTGATCTCTATTGGCTAGAGATCGGTTGTAATAGCAGCAGATCTCCAGCTGTTACCGGGAGGTTGGCAACCCTACCTAGAAACCATAGTGAAAACTTACAATGGTTCAAGTAATGGCTTCAGATCCTGCTTTGACATAACCTGACCAACCAGAGTTGGTAGCCAGAATTGGAACAGGCTGGTTCACCATCTCACACCCTGATGTCTGAACCGAGCAAATCAGTCCCATAAAACGACGAAAACACTTAATCATAAAGCGAGTGGTTGCTTCCGTATCTTGTGGTAATGCTTCTGCAAGCTTGTGTAAATTGGACCTATTGCTACAGAAATGAAGGGGCGGGATCCCACCTATCGATCGCATGTGGCTTTTCCTTTTAAAAAAAAAGCCCCATAATGACAACAAACGCAGGCAAAAGGCCCCGATACTGCACAACATCAAGAGCATATGTGCCAAATGACTCCCCTAATAAAACAGATGTGGCAAATTACATTTAATAATGTTTGACAATTCCCCACGCAGCTAATGGTTTGTTAGAAATTAGTCCCTAATGTTTTAGGGGCTGCTGGCTCTCGCAGTCATTTGCTGGGGCTTCATTTACATGTTTCCTCGCCAGCATGTCAAATTTCTCATCATCTGCCCTCGAAGGGTTTATAGTCCTCACCCCCCCCCCACAGAGATATGTTTTCAAAGGTCAGTGTTTGTACAACCCCGCTTTCCCCCCTTTACATGAAGCAGGTTCCCGAATATACCTTTAATCACTATGAAAGATCAGGCCCTAGAGTACTTCGAATTCTGTACGTATTTCATAACAGAGAAGGTACGGAATTTAATTTAGCAAGGTTGGTATTAAAGGATCTTTCTCCGTGACTTCTCCATGGAATGATGAGTATAAATCACCTCTGCGTCGCTCACCTCTGCAGCCCTGTACGCGTTAAGAGGTCATGCTTTATTAACTGTGGGTCCTATTGGGCCATGCGCTCGTGTGCGGTGGAGTCACAGGTGGTGGCAACAGCTTGCAGCAGTCTAGGCCAGCACAGACAAGAGACGCATGTTTGTCAGAAGTGCAACCCTCACCTGAGAAATCCATGGGTGCTGTACTGCCCTTGTACAAATCTTGGTATACTGGTCACCACACCTAAAAAAGGATATCACAGAACTTGAGAAGGTGCAGAAAAGAGCAACCAAAGGGATCAGGGGACTAGAGCAACTGCCCTATGAGGAGCGGTTAAAATGCTTAGGGCTGTTTAGCCTGGAAAGAAGGTGGCTGAGGGGAGACATGATAGAGGTCTATAAAATTATGCATGGTATGGAGAGAGTGGACAGGGAGAAGTCTTTCTCCCTCTCTCGTGATACTAGAAGGCAGGGTCATCTGCTGAAGCTGGAGGCTGAGAGATTCAAAACAGACAAAAGGAAGTCTTTCTTCACACAACGCAGAGTTAAATTCTGGAACTCCTGCCCCAGGATGTGGTGACGGCTGCCAACTTGGAAGACTGTAAGAGGGGAGTGGACAGGTTCATGTCCAGCTGGGTGACCTTGGGCTAGCCGCAGTTCTCTCCGAACCCTCTCAGCCTCACCTACCTCACAAGGTGTCTGTTGTGGGGAGAGGAAGGAAAGGAGATTGTAAGCCAGTGTGATTCCCTTTAAAAGGTCGTGGCATATAAACAACCAACTCTTCTTCTCCTATGGCAGCCTGCCTCTTTGCAGAGGAAATGCCTTACGTGAAGAGGCCTCTAGTTCTTGCAGAACTCCCATCCTCTGCTGGCTGTGGAGCACCAGTCCAGGAAAGCTCTTCACGTTCTTCCCCTAGGGGACAGCCTCATTAACTAAATCACCCAGTGACACATTATAGGTTGAGAGGTCGTCAATAGATCTCCATGGTGATATATCACCTTTGAAGACTCCGTGGGGAAAATCTGCAGTCGATGAATTGAGAAAACAAAACAGCCTTTAATGTGCAATAGAGGTGGTGTTTAATGTCTTGTGACCCGGAGTGTGTTTGCCTAGCATTCCCATTCCTTTTGATGAGGTCTCCTTCTCACACTTGAAGGTGGTCAATGTCTTTGGAGCAGTGGAGTCTGATCTGGAGAACCGGGTTTGATTCCCCTCTCCTCCACATGAGTGGCGGAGGCTAGTCTGGTGAACTGGATTTGTTTCCCCACTCCTACACATGAAGCCAGCTGGGTGACCTTGGGCAAGTTACAGTTCTGTTAAGAGCTCTCTCAGACTCACCTATCTCACAGGGTGTCTGTTGTGGGGAGGGGGAGGGAAGGTAATTGTAAGCCGGTTTGAGTCTCCCTTAAGTGGTAGAGAAAGTCGGCATATAAAAAACAACTCTTCTTCTTCTTCTTCTTCTTCTGACAGTGTTCTCACAGGTTCCCAAATGTTCTGAACTCATGAGTTCGTCTCTTAAAGGATCATTTCCTTATGCTAAAATGATTTCAAGGGATTTCAAGGCAAGCAACATTCAGAGGTAGTTTGCCATGGCCTGCCTTCGTGTGGGCTGGGAGAGTTTGGAGAGAACTCTGACTGGCCCGAGGTAGGGTTTCCAACCTCCAGGTGGCAGCTGGAGATCTCCTGCTGTACTTCAAGTACGATGCATTATGAATTTGAGTATTATACACTGTAGAATGAACTTATTGTGTTTATATTTTGCATAATATAGATTGTTACCAACTGTAAACCTTGTATAGCCCGTCTGTGTCAGATTTATGTTGTACTATTGATTGTACACTGTCAATTTTTGTCACAACCTCCAGGTAATAGCTGGAGATCTCCTGCTACAACTGATCTCCAGCTGATAAAGATCAGTTCACCTGGAGAAAATGGCCGCTTTGGCAACTGGACTCTATGGCATATTCATGACAGCCTACTGAAACCATGAACTATTTTTCCTAAGGGCTTTACATAGAGATTGAATAGCATGGGTGCTAAGACCCAGCCTTGTGGAACCCACAAAGTAAGCCTCACACTGAAGATAACTGGTCTCCAATGGCAACCTTTTGAGTCTGACCCATGAGGAAAGATTTAAACCAATCCAAAGCACATCCCCCGATACCTACTTCTATCTCCAAACATCTCAATAAGATGGGATGGTCAAAGGCTGCAGATAAATCTAGTGGAAGCAACAAAGAGGCATGGCCCTTGTCTACATTCAAATGGATTTCCCCGACCGTAGCCACCAGGGCCTTCTCTATCCCAGAGCCTTCTCTATCCTGAAACCAGAAAAGGGTCCATGTGTTATTTATGAAGAGGTGGCTGTGGCTCGGTGGTAGAGCATCTGCTTTGTATGCAGAATGTCTTCGGTTCAGTCCCCGGCATCTCCAGTTAAAAGGATCATGTAGTGGGTGACATGAAAGACCTCAACCCAGGAGAGCCTCTGCCAGTCACATCGGACATTATCCTTGATAGACCAACTGTCTCACTCAGAATGAGGCTACTTCTGGTGTCCATGTGGCAGGCAGAGAAGACAACAAGATCACAGTCCACTGCTCCAAACCACCGCTCGTAACCACTACACCACGCTGGTTCCTTCTTAAATCACACTTATTTTATTCATTTCTACCCGGGTTGCCAACTAAACTTGCCCCCCAAAGTAGCTCACAGGAATTTTAAATATCCCAAACACATGACTTTAAAATTCAAGACAAATGTGCTGTAGGAAGGGGACTCTCTCCTGTGCTGGATCCAGAAATGATAGAATGGCAGCTGGCCATTTCTCCAGCTCCAGCGTTGATGACCCACTCAAGAGCAGTTAGTACCTGCACCCAAAAGTCAGTATTTTGCACATACCTTAGAGGAGGTGTTGCTTCCCACACACACACACACATCATCATCATCTCATTACCTGACATAACCCTGGGTAGAATCACCTTTCCTATCCCACAGACACAAAAGCTCCTATAAGGCAACAGAAGGAAACTCCGCCACTGTAGCAATTGCACACAGCCATCAAGGTGGACAGTGGACAGGTGAGTAGATTGGATGTTCATGGATGATTGTGGTTGCCAAACGCCACTATCTTTGCCTTTCAGACACATTCAACACAAAGTCCGTGGCATTTCAATTCGCAAACAGAACATTCTTTGTGCCATTTATACCTATACGTTATACATAAAGGGCTACTGGATTCCTGGAGAGGGAGGCTAGGTCTGTGGTAGAGCATATGCTTGGCATGAAGAAGGTCCTATTTTCAATTGCCAGCTTCACCAGTTAAAAGGACCAGGCAGTAGGTGATGTGAAAGACCTCTACCTGAGATTTTGGTGAGTCGCTCCCAGTCATAGTCAACAAGACTGGCCTTGACCTAATAGGCATTTCTGAAACTTGGTGGGATGTCACTCATGACTGGAATATTAAGATTGAGGGGTATAACTTGTTTAAAAGGGATAGACTGATAAGGAAGGGGGGAGGAGTAGCACTGTATGTCAAAGATGTGTACACTTGTGAAGAAGTACATGAATCTGAGCATGGTAGTGCAGTCGAGACTCTATGGGTAAACATAAAAGGAATAAGAAATAAACGTGATATTCTCATGGTGGTCTGCTATCAACAACCAAACCAGTCAGAGGACGTGGATGGGAAGCACCTAGACCAGATCACAAAGTTCTCAAAGAGACGGGACATGGTGGTCATGGGAGATTTTAATTACCCGGATATCTGTTGGAAGCCCAACACAGCTAAAAATGCAAGATCCAATAAATTCCTGACTTGTCTTGCTGACAACTTCCTATTCCAGAAGGTGGATAGGGCAACAAGGGGGGGTGCTATCTTAGACTTGATTCTCACCAACAGGGAAGAACTGGTCGATGAGGTTAAAGTAGTAGGCACCCTAGGTAGTAGTGACCAGGTACTCTTGGAATTTACAATCTTGGGGAAAGGAAAACCTGTACGTAGTCAGACATATAGATTGGACTTTAAAAGAGCAACTTTTAACAAACTTAAACTTATGCTAGGTAGAATCCCATGGTCAGAAATACTTAAGGAGAAGGGAGTTCAAGAAGGGTGGGCGTTTCTTAAAAATAAAATACTGAAGGCGCAATCCCAAATCATTCCTATGAGAAGGAAAAATGGGAGGAGCCTAAAGAGGCCAGGGTGGCTCCATAAACAGCTTTTTAAAGAGTTGAGAAATAAAAAAGACTCATTTAGGAAGTGGAAGGAGGGCCTTATAACCAAAGAGGAATATAAACAAATAACTAGTGCTTGTAGGGAGAGTGTTAGGAAATCTAAAGCTCAGTATGAACTTAGGCTAGCAAGAGATGCTAAATGCAATAAAAAAAGGTTATTTTCCTATGTACAGAATAAGAGTAAGAACAAGGACAAGATAAGCCCATTGCATGGACCGGAAAGTGAAATTGTAACAGGAGAGGGCAGAACTCCTCAATTCCTACTTTTCCTCAGTCTTTTCTCGTGAGGGAAGTGGTGCTCAACATGGCATAAACAGAACATGTGATGAAGGATGAAGGAAGGGATTTGCAGCCTAGAATTGGCATTGGGGTAGTGCACAAACAACTGGTTTCTTTAAATGAAACAAAATCCTCTGGGCCAGATGAATTGCACCCAAGGGTACTCAAAGAACTTGCAGATGTAATTTCGGAACCTCTGTCCATTATTTTTGAAAAGTCTTGGCAAACAGGTGAGGTGCCAGAAGATTGGAGGTGGGCAAATGTTGTCCCCATCTTCAAGAAGGGGAAAAAGGAGGATCCAGGTAACTACCGACCCATCAGCTTGACTTCTATACTAGGAAAAGTGTTCAAGTGTCCTTGAGCATTTAGAAAGGATGGATCTGATCACTGAGAGCCAGCACGGGTTTCTCAAGAATAAGTCATGTCAGACTAATCTTATCTCCTTTTTTGAGAAAGTTACTACCTTGCTGGATCAGGGGAATGCTGTAGACATAGTTTATCTAGATTTCAGTAATGCTTTTGATAAGGTTCCACATAGTATTCTAGTTGACAAACTGGGAAAATGTGGGTTAGATCCTATTGTTGTAAGGTGGATCTGCAACTGGTTGACAGATCATACCCAAAGAGTGCTAGTTAATGGTTCCTCATCCACTTGGAGAGAAGTGACTAGTGGAGTTCCTCAGGGATCTGTGCTGGGCCCTGTGTTGTTCAGCATCTTTATAAATGATCTGGATGAAGGAATAGAGGGGATGCTTATTAAATTTGCAGATGATACTAAATTGGGATGGGTAGCAAATATGGTAGAAGACAGAACCAAGATGCAGGATGATCTTGATAGGCTGGAGAAGTGGGCTAGAACTAATAAAATGCACTTCAACAAAGACAAATGTAAAGTTCTGCATTTAGGTAGGAAAAATCAAATGCATAATTATAGATGGGGGAGACTTGTTTGAGCAGTAGTGTGTGTGAAAAGGATCTTGGGGTCTTAGTAGACCAAACACTGAACATGAGTCAGCAGTGTGATGCGGTAACTAAAAAGGCAAACGCAGCCTTGGGCTGCATCAACAGAAGTATAGTGTCCAGATCACGCAAAGTGATGGTATCGCTTTACTCTGGTTAGACCTCAGCTAGAGTACTGTGTTCAGTTTTGGGCACCACAATTTAAGAAAGATGTAGACAAGCTGGAACGTGTCCAGAGAAGGGCAACAAAGATGGTGAGGGGTCTGGAGAACAAGTCCTATGAGGAAAGGTTGAAGGAGCTGGGTATGTTTAGCCTGAAGAGGAGAAGACTGAGAGGGGATATGATAACCATCTTCAAGTACTTGAAGGGCTGTAATATAGAGGAGGGTGCCGAGTTGTTTTCTGTTGCCCAAGAAGGTCGGACCAGAACCAATGGGTTGAAATTAAATCCAAAGAGTTTCCGTCTAGACATTAGGAAGAATTTTCTAACAGTTAGAGAGGTTCCTCAGTGGAACAGGCTTCCTCGGGAGGTGGTAAGCTCTCCTTCCCTGGAGGTTTTTAAGAAGAGGTTAGATGGCCATCTGCCAGCAATGCTGAATCTGTGACCTTAGGCAGATGATGAAAGGGAAGGCATCTTGGCCATCTTCTTGTCATTAGGGGTGTGTGTGTGGGGGGGAAGGTAGTTGTGAATTTCCTGCATTGTGCAGGGGGTTGGATTTGATGGCCCTGGTGGTCCCTTCCAACACTATGATTCTGTGATTCTATGATGTACGAATGGTCTGACTCAGTATAAGGCAGCGTGGTGTAGTAATTAAGAGTGGCGGACTCTAATCTGGTGAACTGGGTTGGTTTCCCCACTCCTGCACATGAGGCCAGCTGGGTGACCTCGGGCTAGCCACAGTTCTCTCCGAACTCTCTCAGCCCGACCTACCTCACAAGGTGTCTGTTGTGGAAAGAGAAAGAGAAGGAGATTGTAATCCGGTTTGATTCTCCTTAAAAGGTAGAGATAGTCGGCACATAAAAGCCAACTCTTCTTCTTCTTCTTCAACACAGGGGCATTTGAATGTTAAGTCCTGACTGGCATTCTCAAGTGACACAGTGGAGAAGAAGAAGAAGAAGAAGAAGAAGAAGAAGAAGAAGAAGAAGAAGAAGAGTTGGTTTTTACATGCCAACTTTCTCTACCACTTAAGGGAGACTCAAACTGGCTTACAATTACCTTCCCTTCGCCTCCTCACAACAGACACCCTGTGAGATAGGTGAGTCTGAGAGAGCTCTTAACAGAACTGTGACTAGCCCAAGGTCACCCAGCTAGGAGTGGGGAAACAAATCCAGTTCACCAGCTTAGCCCCCGCCGCTCATGTGGAGTAGTGGGGAATCAAACCCGATTCTCCAGATCAGATTCCACCGCTCCAAACCACCGCTCTTAACCACTACACCACGCTTGCTCTCTTGGTATGCAGATAACATTAATGCAGATAATATTAAGGAATACGTGATTATCAGATGAAGACTTTCGAAACAAGAAGATTACCGGATCCTTGTTAGGTCTTGATAAGTCCTTAGCTCGCCCCTATGCTGTGTACAATAACATCTAGTTTTTTGGCGGCTCCTTCTACAGTTGCAGTCACTTGCTTCTCCAGCCTCTTGATACAGATGCAAAGTTCTTGACAATTTCTCAGCTTGCTTCTATGTCCTGTGCAATAACACAGTTACTTCCTTTGTGGTCTTTTGTTATAGTTTTATGTTTTTTTGCAGCCGCTTGTTACAGACGCAACGCTGTATTGATAATGGGCTGATTGGACTTAATGATGGGACAGTTTTGATTTTCATTTTTCTTGTATTGAATGAGCTTGTCTTACTATAATCGTTGTATCAATGCTTCAGTGTACAATTGTGTCCCTTCCTTTAGCATTGTAGTGGTCATAGCTGCTGTGATTTTTACTTAAGCCCTACAGGGTTGCCATAAATCAGCTGTGACTTGATGGCACTTCCCACCACACACCTGGGATTGAACCTGGGACCTTTGCCATATACTGAATCAGACCACTGGTCCACCACAGTCAGGATTGTCTGATCTGACTGGCAGTGGCTCTTCAGGGTATCAGATAGAGATCTTTCACATCACCTACTGCCAGATTCTTTAAATGGAGATGCTGGGGATTGAATTTGGAACCTTCTGCATGCCAAGCAGATGCTCAGCCTCTGAGCCATGGCTCCTCCCCTGAGGATCTTCTACAGCACATATTCAGCTGAGGTTGGTGGAGATTAAGGTGGGACCTTCTGTATGCCAAGCAGGTGCTCTGCCATGGAATTACAGTACCATAGATTGGCTTGATGGTGTGTTAGTTGGGCTAATGCTTCATTCTAAGGGGATGAAAAGGATGACATGGAAAGCCAAGAAAGACTTTGAAGTGGTTTCAAATCCAGGATTCAGGTCTCCGCTTTCCAATGCAACCATCTTCAGGAACGCAACCGTTCTGCATTTCCCCTCACGAAACACCCCCAAATTACACCACTCTTGATTTTTTTTTAATTCTGGATTTGGTATTCACCGTTTGCCACCCACCCACCCCACCCGACTCGTGCTTTTATAATCCTTGCTAGAACTAGAGTAAGAGCTTAGGAGTGCTGAAAAATTACCTGCCACTAGAGGTTATTCAAATTTTGCTCTTGATTTATGAGCCTCGACATTTTTAAGGCCATATCCATAACTGGTAGTTAGGCATAGTGCTGATCTGACATTTTTTTCAAATGAACTACAAAAGAATAGCCTTCTCGTGGTTAGCGTATTTTATTTGCAGCATTTCACACTGAACAAACATTAAAAATTTACAAAGTCATATTGATTTGCCATTCCATCAGGGCATTTTGGCCTCAACTAAGCCTTGCAAGAAACTCACTGTCTGAGTTCTTACCTTGGGGTTGTACGGAATTCTAATAGTCTGGATAATTCTAACAGTCCGGAGAGCACCTGTAAATCCCACGCAAGATCGAATCTAAAAAAAAATAATGAATCTATTGCTACAAGAAAGAAAGTGTATTCCAGATTGTGATGCGGGGAGGCATAAGAGATTCTGCATCTTTGGCACATGGCAGGTTTCTTTCTGTCTAGAATTCCTTACATTGTGGCCTCCTGTGAATTTCGAGTGCATTTTCTTTTTTTCTTTTTTTTTAATAAAAAGGGAGAGCCTTGCTAACACAAGATGGCACTATTGTCAACTAGTTGAACAGCTGGATTCTCCCTAACTCTCTCTGGCAAGAAGGGACATTTGTGAAATGTAATGAGGGGTATGCAAAACTTTCCCAGGGGGTTGAGGGTTAACGCTGGAGTGTTCTCTGCCTCCGAGAGGTATCTGGGAATCAGAAACAGCTGGGGTGCTGGAAGATTACGATCTCTTTGATACTGGTCAGAATCATCTCGCCTAGCTGTGTATTTTGTGACGAACCCTTGGCTGATTCTTTTCCTGGGCACGCAACACCAGGGGACTTCAGGATAGCAGAATAGGGTAGTCTGGCTGTACAAAACTGTGTATTGTGTATCAGTGCAGAAGGCAGCAAGACCACATCTACTCTCCCCCCTCCACATGTTCAGTAAATTGTCTACCAAGAGCTCTATATGAGCACAAGTGTGTGCACACAGGCTCTTTCATGCATCCACACATATTGCAAAGAATATGAAAGAATATTAGGATATTAAATAATTTTATTTATGTACATAGAATGTTGCCCTGACCTGGATGGCCCGGGCTAGCCTGATCTTATCAGATCTCAGAAGCTAAGCAGGATCGGCCCTGGTTAGGACTTTGATGGGAGACCACCAAGGAATACTTGGATCGCTATGCAGAGGAAGGCAATGGCAAACCATCTCTGTCAGTCTCTTGCCTTGAAAACCCTACTGGGTTGCCATAGGTTGGCTGCGACTTGATGGCACTTTATATATATGCACACAGAGAGAATGTCATTTTCTTATATCTGTACAGCTGTGCATGAAATTGTCAACTAACTTACCCATAAAATATTAACAGGGCTAATTCTAACTGTGCCTGGGAATCCATAGCTGGTTCCATATGTGGGCACTGACCAATTAATTTTAGGGATAAGCCAAACTGTCAATTTCCATTTCACTTTGTATGTGGCCACCTGCACACATGAAACTGGCTTATACTGAGCAAAATCATTAATCTATCAGGTTCAGTGTCTTCTTCTCCTCCTCCTCCTCCTCCTCCTCAAAGGCAGGTGCCGTTGAAAGCAGCGGGTGGACTCAACGAACTGATCCAGCCAGCCCATTCTGATATTCTGATGCTTCAAATGAGGCTGAAAGTAGTGGAATTCGGCAGATACAAAACAGAGTAAGTGGGGTTAAAAAAATCTTGCCCGGGGGTGGCCTCCGTGCAAATGCAGATCCTGCCTGTAATGGGATATTCTTATGCCACATAAAACTGCACAATGTGCCGGAATGAAAAGCAATTCAATTCGGAGAAGTAGGTCCACCAGCCAGGCATTTTAGGCTCTTTTTTTTTTTTTTTAACAAATAGGCCTATAAATAATACATTTCTATTTTTGCTGCTCTTATTGCTATTGATATGCAGTCAAGAGTCCCCTTGGGTTTAAATCTGAAGATATTTTTATTGCTTCAGGTCACTGCTGTGCGTTACTTTGCACAAATCGCACCCGGCGTCCCAGCCTGGCTTGTGTTTATTCGCATGCCTCGGTGGAGTTCTTGAACGGCATATGCTCTGGGCTCCCTCTACCTGTCTTTCGACTTCACTAAGTGCCTGCTTTTATGGATCACTTGAAGAGCCCCAGATTGCCCCGTAATTTAGGGATTTTATGCCCGAATGCAGGATGTCAGGCTAATAGGAGAATAATATTTGTAGTTTTCTGTATCAGGGCTTCTGCTGTCGTTTCATGAAGCTGTCGGACACAAAAATGTTCAGGCAGTACATTCCAGAAATGGCTGCCGATAGCTTAAACCATTCCTTTTGATATATCCTCTTTCTTAACAATCATGTACTCTTCTTAAATGCAAAAGAGAAGGAACAATATGATGACATCAGAAGACGTCAGGTGTCAAAGACAGAAATATGGTTAAACAATCACATCTCATAACATGGGAGGTCCTCAACCGTTACTACCATGAAATAAAACAATTAAAAACCAAATGCTTAAAGCATGCTTAAAAACCAGAAACACTAAGGGAGTCTATGCACCAGCAGTCTCCAAGCTCAAATCAGGAAGTATTTGAATCCCCACCCCTTGGAATGCTGCTTCATAATTGGCTGTAGTGAGAGAAAATCCCCCCCAACCCAATTGCCACATAAAAACGCATTTTAAGAACATAAAACCAAAAATGGAGCAATCTGAAAAGAAGGGGGGGGGAGAAATCCAAGCCTCAGTTTTAAAAAGCCTTTCTTCTGCTCAGAAAGAGCTCTGAGGAAGCAGGAAGTATTTGAATCCCCACCTCTGGACATGCTGCTTTGTAATTGGCTGTGAGCAAAACTAAGCTTGCGTTTCCCACACTTTGCCTTATGCCTGGAGACTTCACCCGGGCTGAGCTCAGGGGAGAGGGAAGAATTGGGTTAACAGAGAAATGGGTAGGTCCAGGATTTGTGAGGGCTGGCAGCGAGGCCATCTCTAATGGAGGGAAAACTCATGCATAACTCCAAGGAAGGAACAACCGAGACAGACCGAGGGGTAGGGGAAACATGAGTGAAAGTACCCATGCATAAACGACCTTAATCATTTTCATGGGACATTGTTTAAAAAAGTATTTTGTACAAAGGCTGAGCCGGAACTACTCACTTCTATTCAGCAATACAATTTCCCTGGTTTGCCAACTCTACAATTCTTTTCTCATTGATAGGTAGCTGGAGATCACCTGGGATTATAATTGATCTCCGGGTGACAGAGATCAGTTCATCTGGAGAAAATGGCCGCTTTGGAAGATGGACTGTATGGCATTATATCCCACTGAAGGCTTTTCCCTCCCCAAACCCTGCCCTCCTCAGGCTTCACCCCCAAAATCTCCAGGGATTTGCCAACCCAGAGCTGGCAAGCCCACTCACTGATTTAATTTGCCCTCACTTGCCTTCAGTTTGTGCTTCCTTGTCCTCAATGACATCATCACACAGCCAAATGCGATTGGCTCTGTACCAATTTTCGAGCCCCCTTTTCCCTCTCATTTCTCAGTGTTTCATAGCTAGGTAATTAGGGTTGATGGTAGTGGTTTACAGGCATGCCCAAATACATACCACGACAGACCAAAGGTCTGCTTTCATATAAAGCAGCTTAAGGAATGCATTTGTTAGTTTTTTTTAAAAAAAAATATTTCTGTATCTTACTCTTTGAAAAAGTGTAAGTTAGAACTATGCTGTAATGGGGCATCTTTGTCTGGAATATTTATATCTAGCAAACTCTCAGTTCTGTGCTTCTGAGGCCGCTTACAAAAACAATAATCTAAAATTTATAATAATAATAATAATAGAGTTGGATTTTATATCCAGCTTTTCTCTACCTTTTAAGGAGTATCAAAGCAGCTTACAATCGCCTTCCCTTCCCCTCCCTACAACATACACCTTGTGAGGTAGGTGGGGCTAAGAGAGTTCAGAGAGAACTGTGATTAGCCCAAGGTCACAAAGCAGGCTTCATATGGAGGAGTGGGGAAAACCACCCGGTTCACCAGATTACAGTATAGAGCTGGGAATCAAACCCAGTTCTCCAGATGAGAGTCCACCGCTCTTAACCATTACACCATGCTGGCTCTCAAACTGGGTTTGATTCCCCACTCCTCTACGTGCTGCCTACTGGGTGACCTTGGGCCAGTCACAGTTCTCTCTGAACTCTCTCTGCCTCACCTACCTCACAAGTTGCCTGTTGTGGGGAATGGAAGGGAAGGTGATTGTAAGCCGGTTCGATTCTTCCTTAAGTGGTAGAGAAAAGCGAAGTTAAAAAACAACACTTCTTCTTTCCCATCACCTATGGCTTGATCCAGAGATGCCAGGGATTGAACTAGGGACCTTCTGCATACAAAGCAGAGGTTCTACCACTGGTGCATGTCCTCTCCCCCTGCAAGGGAGGAGGATATCCAAGACTTGGCGTGCAGGTGGCAGCACCAACTGAGTATGGTGTTCTCATCTGCCATACCTGTCGGCAGTGCAGTTCACAGCCTCTATCTCTAGAATTAACTTTTTTTTTGCAACAGCTGTGTACAAATGCAAATCACAGAAAATGCAAATCATAATATTGGCTCGTTCCAAATAGAGAAACATATGACAGTCTAGCTCCACTCTAATAATAGTTATCGTCATGGCTTAGATCCTATGAACAAGTTCCGTGGGAGCTAGATAGTCTCTCCTGCACAGTGTGCTCCTTCTTCTGCTGCTGAAATGTTTGTTAGCACAAGATCAATGGTTTCCAGTCGGCCCTTGCACAAATGGAAGGGGTTTTTTTTGCAGAAAAGCAAATGGCGTGATGCCACTTCTGGGGTGAACCCGGAAGCGACATCATTGTGATGATGCAATGCTCGTAGGATTCGAAGCATAATTCGAAGCATAATTGTATCAATGCAGTGATGTCACTTCCAGGTTTGCTCAGGATGTGATGTCATGCTGTTGCTCCAAGGGTGCCTCTATGTCTCCGCCCCCAAGTCTCCCATTGAAAAGACATGTGGGGGGTGGAGAGAGAAAAAACACTAGATAGATAGGGTTGCCAGGTCCCTCTTCACCACCAGTGGGAGGTTTTTGGGGCGGAGCCTGAAAAGGGTAGGGTTTGGGAGGGGAGGGACTTAAATGCCATAGAATCTAATTGCCAAAGCTGCCATTTTCTCCGGGTGAACTGATCTCTATCGGCTGGAGATCAGTCGTAATAGCAGGAGATCTCCTGCCGCCACCTGGAAGTTAGTGCAGGAAAGGCTGGTAATAAACAACTGACAGAACTGACAGATACCGGTATAACAAAGTGTATTCAGTGCTACAAATAGGAATAACAAAGCTATGTACAAAATATACACAAAACTCTTTCAAAAGTCCAAGGCAGGTACAATTGTCCAAGAAATGCTATGATAAGGATGCAACAAGAGACATTTTTGGAGGGACCTCTACCTCCAAACATGCCCCCCCAGAGCCACTGAAAGGTGCGAATGTGTTTTTAATGCCTTTATGGTTATGCTGCTGATTCGGAGCCCCCGAAATTGCTGAATTTATTCGGCGATTGCCCCGAGCTCGCCAAATTCGGCCCGTTGTTTTCCCGCCTTTTTTGAATTTGGTTCCATACGAACTAGAAACCGCCGAATCAGGGAAAATTTGGCTGTTTTTCGGTTCAGGATGAACCGAATCGACAGCCCTAGTGCATAATCTGCATGCAGAATCCCCATGTTGAATCTCAAGAAGACTACTAGTCATGATCCATACCTATGCTCTCCAGGAACAGAGGAGCTTGCCTATTATCTTGACTGCTGTGGAACTCAGGCAGGATGGTGCTGCCCCAGTTGTCTTGTTTGTGGGCTTCCTAGAGGCACCTGGTTGGCCACTGTGTGAACAGACTGCTGGACTTGGTGGGCCTTGGTCTGATCCAGCATGACCTTTCTTGTGTTCTTATGTTATGTTCTTATACCTAGCCAATGTTACAGAGGTCTTGAGAGTAGGGTTGCCAGTTGCCCGGTGGTGACGGGCAACCCCCCGGCAATTCACCCCTCTGCCCGCCGACCAGCTGAGGGTCGGCAGGCAAATGTGCACGAGCGCGTACACACCGCGGCATGTCACTTCCGGTTTACAACCGGAAGTGCCACCTCACGAGGGGCCTTATACTACTCAAACTCCCAGTTTGAGTGGTAAAGGGCTGCTTGTGATGCATTTACACCTGGAAGTGCCGCATTGTAAGTGGCCCTTTACCACTCAAACTGGGAGTTTGAATGGTATAATGCCCTTCGTGAGGTGGCACTTCCGGTTGTAAACCAGAAGTGACACGCACTCGTGTTGGCGCATCAGCTCGTACTTGATCCCCTCAGCTCTGCCCCAAAAGCCTCCCACCGGAGGATAGGGGGGACCTGGCAGCCCTACTTGAGAGAAAGGTATTTTGCATGCCCAAAGAAGATGCTTAATTAGGAGTGATGAGCCTCCAAAAAAGATAAAAGGGGAACAGCAACTTATCAGACATATATTTTGTCTCGAGAGCGAGATACCTCATTTGCAGGACAGTATTACCACTGCCGAGCTAATTAGTAAACATGCAAGTTGTTTAGGGTCATGAGTGTAAAAAGAAAACATATCTGGTTAATATTTAACGATGTTTAGCAAAGAAGCGTGCATAATTAAACAGCGCATCAATGCTGATCACTTGGAATAATTTGTCTCTTTAATAGGAATTTTTGTAATTCGTTCAGTCGTTTTGAAATCGGCAGGCCAACTGTGGGAGGAGTAATGCGTTCCAAAGTCTGCACTACATAATGTAGACAGATCCCATCTGAAGAGGAGGGAAGAAGGAGGCCTCGCTGGGCATGGGAGGTGGATGAGGCTTTAGCATTACGATTTGAACAAGGGGTCCCTGGCACTATTGAGGCTGGGGGCACTTTTGGAAGTTGAGAAAGGGTAGTGGGCACCACCACAAAATGGCTCTCATGGGAGATAAGTAGCCGGTCCCAAAGCGGCTGTGACGTGGGGGGAATCACAAGACATAGGGAGGCTAACTATATGTAGTGTTTTTCCCTGGTATATCCTTCGGTTGAGTTCCCAGCTGCATACAGGCTTGATTCGGATTAGGGCCACAGCACATGGGAGAAAGAGGCTTAAATCTTCCTTTCTATGCTGTTTTCCCAACATAAGATGACCCCAGGAAGCCAACTCTTTGCCCCCTTGGGGGCTACATCTACGCTGATATGGCTCCATGTCAGCTTCCTTAGTGGAGCACATAGTAAGGCTATTTCATGTCACAAACAAGGGAGAGGTCTAAATCTCTCTTTCCCAAGGTGCTGTGGCCCCAGTCTACATCATGCCCACACATGCTTGGGAAATACAGAGCTCTCAGAACACACATATGACCTGACCTGAGGTCATACCCATGAAAAACATAATACATAAGACCCTATGTTGCCATGACACCACTGTCCTTGTAGTCTGTGTTCTCATAATGGCTTGGTCAGATGTCCTGGTCTACTTTCTCATTGAATCATAGAGTTGGAAGGGACCACCAGGGTCATCTAGTCTAGCCCCCTGCACAATGCAGGAAATTCACAACTACCTTCCCCCATCACCCCGTGACCCCTAGTCCATGCCCAGAAGATGGGAAGATGCCCTCCCTCTCATCAACTGCCTAAGGTCAAAGAATCAGCATTGCTGACAGACGGCCATCTAGCCTCTTCTTAAAAACCTCCAGAGAAGGAGAGCTTACCACTTCCCGAGGAAGCCTGTTCCACTGAACTGCTCTAACTGTTAGAAGATTCTTCCTAATGTCTAGATGGAAACTCTTTTGATTTAATTTCAACCCATTGGTTCAGCTCTGTAAAAATTCCAGTGGAATCAGAACAAATTGCTTACGTGTGCTCCTGGTAAGGAAAGGGCTGATGTCCCCTCACCTTCTGAAAATGTCTTGCTTTTTTCTTCCAGATCAGGGAGCAACTTTGCTGTTTTGTAATGAGACTGAGTAGCAACAGCAGCAGCTTTACTAGCTCTTCCCATAATAGGGTTACCAGACCGCCTCCGGGACCCAGGGATCCCCTACTGTGCAGCTCCTCCCTCCAATGCCATTCAGCCAACTAGCAGGGGAACTTACCGGCAGCAAATTAGGCCTAGTTCTCTGT